>NW_024884722.1:23740322-23784048 GCF_019232065.1 Centrocercus urophasianus
TTTTGGTTTTATTTTTAATTAATTTTATTTTTCGGGGGGGAGGGAGGGAGGGGAGTAGAACCTAGCGTGCTGCTGCGTGGTCAGAAAGTGCACTAATAAACGAAAATTGGGAAAAAAATGGGAAAAAAGCAAAAAAAAACCCAACCCACCAACACCCTTCCCCCCCCCCCTGCCCCCCCCATGCCCCTGACCCCCTGTCCGTGCTGTGCTTGCTGCTGCGGTGTTGTGAAATAAACGCCAGTGCTGTGTCGAACGCTCCATGCCCATTCCTGGCCCTTCCAGCCCCCTACCTAGGGCTCTGTCCCCAGATATGCCCCGCTTGGGGGGCCACCACGTCCCGCTGACCCCAGCCACCACCAGGGACTCCATGGCTCAGAAGAGGGCTTTTATGGAAGCACTCCAATTCTGGGGGAGGGGTCACAGCTTGCTGGGGGGCCGCTGCTGCAGCCGCCATGCTGCCTGTGCCCCCTTGCTGGCAGCATTGAGTGGGGCGAAGGCAGCAGGGTTCCCGCTGCAGCGATAGCGGGCAAGAGGTGTGCGCAGCAAGGAGATGGGGATGCAGAAGTTGAGGTGTGGGTAGGTGGTCCCTGCGGCATTGTCCCGCACGTTGCTGGCCACGATGCCTGGAGAAGGGAGATGTCACCAAAGGCATTAACGCAATGGGGACACTTTGGGGATGCAGTGGGGACAGGGGCTCACCTAGCAGGCATCCGTCGCGAGCAGAGAGCAGGGGGCCGCCACTGGAGCCAGCATGCACGGCGCAGGTGCTCTGCAGCATCACCGGGGGGGTTCCCACCACGGCCGACAGCACACCCCCTGTCACTGAGGGGCCACACGCACGGCCTAGCGCCCCAAAGCCCAGCGCCAGCACTGCCTCCCCTGCACCACACCATCGGCGTTAGGACATTCCATCACACCTCTAATGGCACCCCTACACAGGACCCCACTGTCCCCATAGGATGCCACTGTCCCAGCCCCATTCCTCCATGGCATCCCACTGTGCCCTGTACCCCCCCAACCTGAAGCTGGCACTCACCGGGTTGGAAAGTGGTGGCAAGGTCAGGGGGCTGGAAGCTGGGCACGCTGTCCTGCAGCTCCAGCACTGCCACGTCAAAGGGGGACGCCTCAGTCGTGGCAAACACCAGGCGGGCCTGCAGGATAGTGTCACTGTGGGTGCAAAATGGGGATAAAATAAAATAGCAAAAAGCAGGGTTAGGGGTGAGCCATCCCATGGACGTGGCCATGGGGATGCTGAACAGTCTGGTCTGCAAAAATGCAAGTTGCACCCTGCACTTCATCTTACATTGCTTCCAAACCTGGATGTGGCCAAAGGGAAGAAGCTCTTCGCTGCAGTGGCCCAGCTCTTTACATTTATTGCATGACCTATTTTGGGTTGCATCCTCAGCGCACGGCCTATTTCAGATCACGTGGCCCATGCTGAGTTGCATGACCTTTGCTGGGCTGCAGACCCATGTTAGGTTGCAAAACCATTGCATGGCACAGCCCATGTTGGGTTGCACAACCACGTTGGGTTGCACACCCATAACATGGCCCATGCTGAGTTGCATGACCCATGCTGGGTTGCACAGCTATTTTGGATTACACACCCTGTGCACGATCCATGTTGGGTTGCACAACTACACTGGCTTGCATACCCATAGCATGGCTTATGTTGGGTTGCACACTCATTGCACAGCCTACGTTGGGTTACACACCCACCGCATGGCTCACATCACGATACCCAACCATGTTGGGTTGCACACCCATTGCATGGCCCATGTTGGGTGGCATGCGCATCGCATGGTCCATTCTGGGTTTCACAACCGATGTTGGGTTGCACGACCAACGCTTGGTTACACGCCCATTGCGAGACTCATGTTGGGTTTCACCACCACATCGGGTTGCACACCCATCACACGTTGCCCACCCCCAGCCCCCATCATCCCATGGGGCCACACTCACCATGTGGTGCTGTGCCGCAGGGTGATGCGCAGCGGGGCGCCCCGTTGCAGCACATGCCGGCAGGTGAGCAGCAGCCGCGGGGCCACCAGCGTGCCCGACCCCCAGCTGCTCCCACTCTCTACCAGCACGGCGCAGCACAGTGCTGGGGCGCCGTGGGCCTCGGGCAGCGGCAGTGGCGGAGGCAGGCTGCCGAGCTCGGGCAGCACTCCGCGGGCACTCTGCAGGAGGGCGTGCAGGGAGCAGAGCAGCGCCAGCCCCAGCCCCTGGACGCCCTGGCAGCCGGCAGTGGCAGCAACGACGGCCACGAGGCGCGGCGGGGAAGATGCGGGCGAGAGGGCGAGGACGGGCCCACCCTGAGTGCCGGGCAGGCAGCGTGCATCGGTGAGCAGCAGGGCGCGGTGAGGCCCGGCGGCATTGCTCAGCACACCGGTGCTCAGCGCATTGAGGAAGAGCTCGGGGCAGAGCGCACCGAAGGGCGTCCCGCAGGTCAGCAGCGCCGCGCCCTTGTGCAGCGTGGCTGCCGGGGCCCAGGGCGTCCAGGTACCGCCAGGTGTGTCCAGGCCGGGCACCCGCAGCCAGCAGAACCAGGGCAGGGCCTCGGTGCTCTCCTCGGCCATGCTGAGCATGCCAGGCAGTGCGCGGGCGAAGGCATCGCAGCGCAGCAGGACCAGCGGGCACGCGACGTGCTGCTGCACGGTGTCAGGTGGTGGGGCAGCCTGCAGCACCGAGATGTGCAGCCCGGGCCGCAACGCCGAGGGTGGCAGGGCATCGCCATGGGGCCAGGCGGTGACGTCGGGCTGCAGGAAGGGCACCAAGATGGCAGCAGGGCACAGCACCAGGCCCGGGCTGCGGCACAGGATGGCCCCGCTGCAACTGCTTGGCTCCACGTCCGGCTCCGAGGGGTCCGACACACTGACCACGCAGCCGGGCAGCTCCCATGGTACCGCGGTGCCGTCCTCAGCCATCTGCAGAGCAACGCAGCACGGAGCAACGCGATGGAGAGCGAAGCGACGCGGAGCAACTCAACGCAGAGCGACGCAGATCAACGCAACACGCCGGAACTCAACCAACGCAGAGCAACCGGAGGCAAAGCAAAGCACAGCGACGCGCCGCCCCACCGCCACCATGGCCGCACAGCGCCGCACAGCTCCGCACCGCCCTGCTCGCTCATAGGCCACCGGCAGCTCCGCGACCCGACCCCATTGGTGAGGGCGGGGCTGAGCCTGGCGACGTGGCGAGAGGCCGGGCGCGGGCGGGGCGTTGCACCACTATAGGCGGCGCTGCACGGGGTTGCGCCACGCGAAGCGGCAGGGAGCGCCCACGCTGCTTTTTCTGTGTCTCCACCTGCAGGATCGAACGCAGAAGTTAAAACTCTGCCCCCGTCGCACAACGTTCAACTCCTGGAAGAGCAGAAAGTGGTGACTGCTGACGAGTAGCAGGGGCAGGAGGTGCCCGCAGCCAGCTGCACTCGTGCACCTCCACGAAGCCAGTGGGTGAAACACCTGCTGGGCACTGCCACCCGGAGAGCAGAAAGACACGTCTTTATTGAACGCAACGTGAGCTAGACAGCAAGGAAACTTCGACAAAAAACCCACTGAGTAGAAAAGAAACCGCTGCGGCCTACACTAACAACCTTATGATATGCCAGCGTCCAACGCTTCCATGCTGCAGCCGCTGCCGGCGGCCCCGTGGTCCCACAGCGGCGCTCCGAAGGCAGGCAGTGCTGCAGCCCTGTGCCACACGTGCTGTCCCAGACCCTCGCTGTGTCGGCGTGGCACCGTGTGGGCATCGCATGGAGTGCTGGAGCCGGCTGCTGCTCATCGAGGACTTCCATATCATGATGCTGTGTTTGGTAATTTTGCAAAAAGTCTAAATATGTTTTTAAAAAACCCTACAGAGACTCTGGACTAAACAAGATGAACGTTAAAACTAAAGAGTTAGAAGGGACGCCGTTTACATTAACACTTTCTTTAAAAAATAGAATTGCTTTCTCGTTGTTCTTGAAGTCAGCTGGCCACAGTGGTGAGACGCGCTCCTTCCAGCGGCACGGAGCGGTGCCACGTCCTGATCCCGCCGGCCGCGTCACTGCTGGAACCGCGGCACCCGAGGGACGGAGCCACGCGGCGTCCCCGCAGCATAGAAAGGAGTTGTGTCACCACTGTGCAAGGATGGGCGCTCACCAGGTCCCATGGTCGCGCCGCTCTGGGGTTGGGAAGCCTTCTGTGTCCCGACAGGACAGTCCATAGGGAGCTGCGAGCAGGATCAGTCCGGGGTCGCGCTCTGCATCAGTCAATGTACTGCGACAGCCAGCGGAAGCCCTCGCCGTAGCCTTGCCTCTTCAGCACGCTGCACATGAACACCTCCATGGGGCGCGCGTTCAGGTCTTTCAGTGGCACGTTTCCCTGAAGGCCCAGAGACAAATCAGGAGCACGGCCAGCCCGAGGCGATTCCCAAAGCCAGCGGCTGAGCAAGCACCCGGAGTTCTTTGCTGCTGTCACCCAGCACTTCTGATCAACTCTAATTTTTAGAACTGACAATGGGGTGAGGCAGTAAGCTGAACAAAATTTGGGAGTAATAAAACCAGAAGAGCCTGACAATGTGTTCAACCGTTGTCAAACTCCAGCGCAGCACCTTATTTCCAACTAGGGGTGCTGTGTTTGCACAACTCGGGATGTTTCAAAACTCGCCCGAGGGCATCACTGTTATTAAAGGTTCAGCCCAGGCAAACGTTTAGGACAAATCCACAGGAACAAACCACTTGGCTTCCAGAGGGCACCTCCCTCTGCAAGGAACATGTACTTGTAAGTGCCCGGACCGCGTGCCTCCCTACCTTCCCCGTGGTCTGTCCGTAAAGCCCGAAGATCTCCCGCAGTTTCTCCTCACTGATGGCCTCGGGTCTGTCGATTTTGTTGCCCAAGATAAGGATTGGCACATTGGATATTGTTTCATCTGTCATTAGTGCCTGCGTGCAAGACATCTTTAAGTTACACAGAGGCAGAACAAACATCTGTCATCTGAGGAAAGCTTTGTTTCGGTAAGCTCTGTGACCGACAAGGGTTATTCCTTGGTGCTACAGCTCCCGTGGGAGGGGTCTTCCCAGAAGGGCTTTGCAGGACGCATGAGCCATTTCCAGAATTCATTAAAGTGTGCTCAGGAGCCTACAGTCACCCCACAGCAAGGGCGTCGAGGCTGCCCCGAGTCCCACCCCACCAAAAAAGGAACACTGTTTATAATTTAGCTAGTCAGAAGTGTCAGGGAAAGGAGAAAAAAGTGAAGTTTACATTAAGCTCAACTTTGGATTCCATAAGCCGGGAGTGATCTGCACAGTCCACCAGGAAGACGATCCCATTGATGGCAGGCAGGTAGTTCTTCCACACCCGGCGGGCTGGAAGGCAAGAGACCAACACCTCCCGTGAGAAAAGCTGGGCTGCTGTGCCCACAGCAGAGCCCCACTGCCCCCTCGGGATTTTGGGGCAGGTTGGGACAGCCAGCCAGCCGTCCTGCTCATGCTCTCCCCGCTTTCACAAGCAGTCAGATAATTGCTGGGTGACAGACGCTTGTCAGCAGGCAGCCAACTCTTGTGCACAGAGAGTCTGTCTATGCAATATTGACGAGCGCTGTTCCTGTTGCAGCAAAACCCCTGACTGTCAGCCTGCTTGTGTGTATTCAGAAAAACACAGAAAAACTTTTCTTAGGACTTCTAGAAAGGAAATCTGAAGATAAAAATGCAGTGAATATTCAGAAGAATAATCCTGTGACATACAAGCCTTCTACAACTAAAAATATTGCAGGCAGCAGAGCGTGAGCTGGCAGCTTTTTTTTTTTTTCCAAGCTGCCAAAATAAAGCACAAACATTTAGCCACTGAAACAACCAGTTTCTTAGAGCCAGGCCATTTCCACTAGTAGCTCAGTGTATGGTAACTGTTGAGTCATGGCCTGAACCACTGATTGATCACCTGGGAAAAGGACCCAGTCAGCCCTGGGAGCACAGGTGAAGGCAATTCAGCTGTGTGACCGGAAGGGGTGGAGCCTGGCTGCACCCCTCTTAGACCCCATTTAAAGACTGACTGCCACTAGGGAAGGATCTCTTTCTGGAGATCTCTCCTCTGTGGAGTTTTCCTCTGTGACCCTAGATCTTTAGAGACAGGTGAGTAGTCTTTTTTCCTTCCCTTATAATATCTTTCTATGGTGTTAGTCCCTCTATCGTTATACCACTTGTATCACCTTTCCAGTGTGTTGATCGTTCTGACTCCACCACCGCTTTCAAGCTACAAGCAGTTAGGTACTGCCAATTCCCTTCATCCTCCAGCACCTCATTTTGGGAGATTTTTCCAAAAGTGGCTGGGGAACACAATTGAAATCAGCAGACCCTCCTCAGTGAGCTGGCACTTACCTTGCTCGTGGCCACCTAGATCAAAAGTGGTGAAGGTCATTCCAGCGATTGTCAGCTCCTCTGAGGCTGGAAAGCAAGAACACAGAAAAAAGAAAGGAATTATTATAGCTAGTGGTTATTGGGGATGTGCACCAGCATCATGTGGCCCTTGTGTCAGATACCTGTTCCCTGATGAACTCAGCCACTGAAACTCTTCAATGATTTCATAAATGGGAGAAAATAACTTCCCTGCCTCTTACTTAGGGACGTGCTTATTAATCTGTGTTTCTTATCCCTTATCACACATCCAGGAGTTGGGCTCAATGATTCCTAGATTCCCTTCCAATTTGGGATGTTCTGGGATTTTTTTTATTTTTTTTTTTATCAGAAGCCCTCTCCCTCCCCAGGTGTGGTGTGTGATATTCACTAACCCACACCACTTCTTGGCCGCTATATTTGAAAGTAAAACACCGATTCACATTAGCCCCAGAGCAGAGCTGTCACCGGTGCACAGGGCAGACATACTGGGGTGCAGTGTGGGAACGTGCTGGCCCAGCCGGTCGTCCTTGAGCATGTGCAGCAGCGTGGTTTTGCCCGCATTATCCAGGCCCAGGAAGACGAGTTTTCCAGACTTCTTGTAGAGCCCTGGAGGCAAGCAGAGAGAAACACGTCCGTGGGTCCCTCCCCAGAGCTGGCTGCCACCTGTGCATTCACCATTCACAGTGCTCCGAGAAGAAATAAAAGCCACGAATCTTGGTAAAACAGTGCCTGCAACTCTGTGAGCTCGCTGTATGGTAACGTGATGATCTGTTGCCCCAGAGAGGCGTTCAACGTGAAGACGGGCCGAATGCATCAGCACGCTGCTGACACCGAGGCCGGGCATGGAGTAACACATCGCTTCCTTGAGGAGAGAGCCCACTTGCCCCGGGCCGGCCGGCTTCCTGCCAGCGGGGCCTAACCATCAACCCCTCCCCTCGCCCAGAACGAACGAACGACATCTGCAAGGAGCCGGGACGGCGGCCGGAGGGCCGCAGAGAACCGCGCCGCGGGGCCTCACCCAGGAACTGCAGCACGCTGCTGAAGCCGTTGTAGATCCACTCGAAGATGAAAGACATCTCTGACGATCGAGCGCCTGCGGGGCACAGCGGCAGCCGGGATCAGTGACGCGGCCAGGCCCGCCCCCCACTGCTCCAAGCCCTCCTTCCCCCGGTCCGGCCCTCCCTCGGCCTATTCCGGCCCGGCGCCCACCTCCGGCCGCGGCGACCCCGCTCCCGTTCCGCCGCCAGCTCCCCGCCGGAAGTGCGTCGCTCTGCGCCACGCCCGCTTCCGGTCCGCCGCGCTGGCTCCCACGTCGGCCCTGCGGCTCTACGTCACGGCGCGCCGCCACCGTGCCCCAACCGCGGCCCGCCCACCCAGCGGCCGAACCCCGCGTTCGAGTCCCGCGAGCGGCAGCGTGACGAGCATAAGGAACCTCCACCAAACACCGCCGGAGCAGCGAGCTCCCCGCTCCCTCAGAGCAGGGAAAGAAGCACGGACGCACAGAGAACAGTTCAGTAGTTTTATTTCTAATATCCAGCACGCGTACCGGGTGAGCATCCGTACGTAAAGCTGTGCAGATGCTGACAGTTACAAAACACCACGAGACCACACACAAGCAGCAGCTTTTGATTGACAAATTATGTCTTCTAGCCTCCACAAGACCCGATACACCAGGCGTCAAGGCTAGACAGGCAGTTCTAATTGGTGCAAGTCACAGGCAAGGTCTCCGCCTTGTCACCAGCACTATTCATCTGGGCTACTTCTGCACGTGGTGACTTCGCGGTGGGAAGGGCGCTGCTGCTGCACCAGGCATCCTCAGCCTTCAGTTCTTCTGGTAATAGAACCACCTGTCAACTGCATGGGGCACAACAAAGCAGGGTTAGTCCTGTATGGCCACTCCATGAACTGGGATGGTTCAGTCAGGAGAGCAGCAGGTTCAAGAGAGACCTCATTGCTCACTGCTACTCCTGAAAGGAGGTGGAGATGAGGTGATCTGAGAAGGCTTTTCCAGCCTTAATGATTCAAGTGTGAACTGGCTCAAAGCTGGCTTGTATGGTGCTGCAGACACCACTTTCAGCTCAGCGCTTTGCACCAGCTTCTGCCAATTGCATCACACACCCAACATGCAGAGATACCCTCAGGAAGCCAGCCGTATTCAGCAGGCCATGAGGAGCAGCTGCGTGGCTCTGCCAAGTTGCTGGCAGCACAGCTTCCCTCACACCCATCCGACTCAGCAGGCCTAGGAGTTGTCCCACAGTTGTCATTTTCGTATGCAGCTGTGCACTGCACAACAGACCAGGTCCTGACATGCAGAAAACCTTACTACCAGCTTGCAGATGCCACTTGCTTAGTGATAGAGCCTTTGTCAGCAGCAACTGAAGTGCTGCACTCATGGCCATTTTCTCCCCCTCTTTGTGAAAATGAAGTGCTTCCTTTTCTCACTTCACCTGCACTGATGACACTGATGAAACCCTGCTTGGGAGGAAGTAGTGAAAACGCTGCTGCTACCACTGCACTTCAGTCCTCTGAAGTGCTCTTCTTCCAGTATTGAGGGTCTGCTACAGATCAAACTTCTCCACAGTGAAGTGGCATCCCAGGTCTCTTGCTCACATCCCAGCATCATGTACCACAACAAGGAAGTAAGGGCCCAGTACAAGTGATGTGGCAACTGAACAGTATTACTGAGACGTGTCTGACAAGGCCTGTAGCTGTCAGTCTTGATCCTCCTTTTCCTACAGTTTCCCTGAGGAAGTCCTCACCAGAATGCAATGTGAGTTTGGGGACTTACCTTCAGGTGGGATTGGGTTGGCAGCTTTACACGGTGGTGCCTGAAATGAGAAGTGGAAGAGCAGATAGCAGCTGTTAGTGCAGACTAATCTCACAAGAGATCACTTTGGGCTGTGCAAATCACTCCTAAGCACAGTTCCAGTCATGAGCCACATAAATTTGTCTGTGGCAGTTGAGGCTGGTCAGCTATGAAGGAACACACAAGCTCACGTTCAGCTGAGCCTGGCCATTGCACAGCCTCCACCTCTCCATGCCAACAGTGCTTTGCTTTAGGTAGATTTTTGCCCTGCTCATACTGCAGGGCCAGAAGACACAAGGCTTTCAAACCAATAGTTAAGCAGATGACCTGACAGAAATCTAAGGAGATATTCTCATTTCCAGTAGTGTTTCCATGCACTGAAGCAATACTGCTGTTCTAATTTTGCTGCCCCTCCAACCACTTTCAGGTTGCTGATGTATTTCATAAGCCTAGGGAGATTCAATCAAGTCCTGATTTGGAATAACTTAAACTGGGAACATCAAGCTTTTCATAGCAAAACATGCAGGGTCCCTGGCTGTGAGTCTCAGAAAGCAGGCTCTCTCATCTCAAAGGGTGACCTGTGCTGCGAAGATTGTGAAAGGTCCAATACTTGAATGTACACTGAGCAGCTGACAGCCAAGCTACAGGTCAGAAATGTAGCCCTTCACACGAAGCTTGGTTTGGATTCCTCTCCCAGGTGACCAAGGGTGAGGAGAAGGCTCTAGAAAAATATCTTACTTGCTCCACGTTCATCTTATTTAACCAGAAACAGATGCTGCATTCAGTCATCCAAAACTTTCTGAGCACACAGAGTGCTATTTACACAGAGACAAAGATTTATGGCACCACACAAATCACACCGACACTGGGGATAGCACACATCCATTTGTACTCACTGCATCCACAGTAGCTTTTGCGCACTCTTGACTACAGCAGAAGGGGCTGCCCGAGACTGTCAGATTTGTGCTGGAAGAGAAAAGTTGCTTGTGAGTACACAGAATTCAAGTCTATCCCACAAGAGCATTAGATGATGGAATACAAGGCATCATCATTGTAGCTGCCTAGTTGCTTGCAGAGATAGCAAGCAGCTAACAGAAAGCGTGTCGGTAGATGGAAAAGGAAATTCCTTGTTGCTTCTGGGAAAGGAGGGAGCATAGCAACACAAGCATTAACCTACCAGCTGATCTCTCCTCCGTCAGTTTTTTTAGCTATCAAAGCTTTCCAGTGTTCATGCGTGCTTTTGATAACGTTCACTGCAAAATCCTGAAGTTGAAGATGAGAACAAACATTGCATTAGGCATAAACACTAAATCATTTTCTCTAATCTCTGAGTTTCCTGCAATAAATGGCCTCCCTCCACTCCGAGTGGATCATTCAACAGCTGTGTCTATCAACAGGAAGAGACACACAGCTATTCTAGGCTTGTAACTGTTCGAAAAAGAGTCTGCTTCCAAGCATAGCACAGCTTTTTTTCCTTTAAAGCAGTAGTATATACTCAAATGTTAACTGGCCAGCTGGAGATGAAAGCACACACAATTGTCCCAGCATGAAGGCCAACAGTAAATATCCTGGTTTGATGCAACACAAAGCCAAGTAAAACACTGCAGCAATGCGTGCAAGGACCCTTGCTGTTACCTTCTGCCTTGATTACAGTTCTGCCCATGCTGAAGGGCAGTGAGATGTCCCAGTCCACCCAACCTGACACAAGGAGTTAAGAGAGCTCTCATTCAGGAGCAGAAGTTATTTGACTACACCCAGAGAAGAAACAGAGACAAAGGAATCATGCTGCTGAGGCAGAGCCCTTTCTCTAAGGGAACCCGGGAACACCTGACAAGCTTTGCTCTTCAGGCCTGAAATGATGAAACATTTTAACTCTCAAGTTTGCCTCCCTCCTTTCCTGGCCTCCTTCCACTGCAGCCTATTGCAAGTCAAAGAGTGACATCATACACCCTTTGCTCCGGTTAGGAGCAAAGAAACCCCATGTTTTCTGCTCTTGTTCTGATTTGGAGATTGTCAGCCCTGACATGATCTTGTGCAAACATCATTTAGAAGACAGACCAATAGTATACAACAGTAGCAGGGCAACAACCCTGTGCTTCTTTGCCTAGTATTTCTGCAAGCATCAGCTCAGAAACAAGCAGAATGGTGGGCTGGAAAAGCAGCAGGAAGAATGAAGGTGGCTACCCTCTGGTGCTGTGGAAACCCACTCTGTCAGCAACTACTCACTCGCATCTTCACACAGCCAGAGCTCAGTTTTTAGGCAGCATACCTTTGTTCACAGACACAAAGAATGCCTACCCTACCTTATCTTTAAATTCTCCATTAAAAGCAAACTGGTTTTCTGGCTTTCCATCAGGTACTTTGTATCTTCTAAACCAGTCCACCGTGGCTTCTAAGTATCCAGGCTTCATCCTTCTGACATCATTGATATCTGGCCAGAAAGAATGGTTGGTCAGCCAGATCTAACAGCAGAAGTTCCTCTGCTACTGTCCCAGTCTTTCGACCTCTTTCAGCTGCTCCTGACATAGCCCTAGCACTATCCCAGATGATTTTCAATACAAACACAACCTGGATGCCTGTGCACAGACAAGGAACTTAGCATTTCATTCTCAGAACAAAGTCACACTGACATATTTAAACAGCTTTGATAAAAGACCTGCTGGACAACACTTCCACTTACAGGACATCCTTTTCTTCAAGATACTGTATGTATCAGAAATGCTGAGTCACAGCTGGAACCAGATTGAGCACCTGGTGGGAAGGCAGGGCCAAGCCAGGGGAGCTCAGGTGCATGCAATGCTCCTGAGTGACTGAGAGGGGTGGATCCTGGCTCCACCCCTTCCCAGACCTCATTTAAGAGTTAGCAGTGAAGGTAAGGGTATCTCTCTGAAGATCCCTGTGTACCTGAGGCATTCTAAGGGTAAGTAGTTTTTCTTCCTCTATTTCTGCAGTCACAGCTGTTATGTTTGGGCTTGTTCTTATTTACTACAGCCTAGCATTGTGCCACTCTGCTATCATTGCTATACTTTCTATCATATTATAGCATTACCCCCAGCTATGCAAAGGTCTTAATTTGTGTAAATAGTATAGTGTTTTGCTAGAGCTTAACATTCTATTCTGCTACTATGGTCTGTATTGCATCTGTCCAGATGCTAACCCAAAAGTCTCCTGCAGACATTCAAGGTAGGAAAGGAAGTATTAGACATGTTCCTCCCTACCGTTATAATTTTCTGCTTCAGGATCTTCAATGTTGATAGCAATTATCTTCCAGTCTGTCTCTCCCTCATCAATCAGTGCCAGCGTGCCTAGCACCTTCACTTTAATCACTTCTCCTCGTAAGCAGACCTACAATGACAAAAGAGTTCTCTGTACACATTCAAGGAACGCACAAAGGAGTTGGTACAAGTTGTCAGAGCGCAGCAAGCAGTCCCACACCACGAAGGCAGCTGTCTCTTATCAGCAGCTCATGAGCCTAAGCTCATGGGGCTTGCACTGTAAGATCTCATCAACAATCTCTGGAGACAGGGGGAAGAAACATCATGTTCTTAAGATACATGTGGCAAGAAATGAATAATGACTCTGAGCAATTGATTTCAGGGACATTAATTACAGTTACCCTCTGGAATGTATTACCTTGCTTCCAATTTCGCATACGTCAATCGGATCATTGTCTCCACAGCAGCCAGTGTTTTCATCCTTATGGCCTGGGTCTTCCCAAGTCTACAGGAAATAATAATAATAATAATAAAAAAAAATAAAAAAAAAAAACACAAATCTCTCCATATGCTGAATAGGGACTCAAGAAGAAGCAAAAGGCAGGTTTATTTCATGCATGCAATTGCCTTGAAGATAGATGATGGTCCACCCCACAATTGCTTTTACATCTAGCAATTGCATTACTGTTTTATGGTTGCCTGTAAATGCAGTTTCAAGCCAAGTTCTTATCCTGCCAAGGGTAAACTGGTCTTTCCCACTGACAAACCCTTTAACAATGTTTCAGACTTCCTCTCAAATTAAAAAGCCACATAAAGGTGAAGTTCACATCTATAAAGAATGCCCACTGATTTGGCTTCCTGCCTGTTCCTATCCCTACTCATTTCTTAACAGACGTTTCCTGAACCCCAGATAACAGAGGTGGAAGACAGACGTGTGTATTGCTTCCTTTCAGTTAAGCAGTTGAAGGCAGCATTGCAGAAGTAGGAATGTGAGTCCCACACCCTATGCTACTTGGTGTCTTTCTGCATCTCAGCAGGAGCAGCGAGTGTTTGAAGTCACACCAGGCTCCAGGAGATACTGGAGCTGAGCCTCTGAAAACAGCTGTTTAAAGCATGTTTCTGATCAGGAGCAAAAGGACAATTCACTGGTTGCTAACTTGCAGCACACAGGGTCTTTGAGATAATCCAGTCTGGGGGCTGCACACCAAGGCTCTATACTGCAGCTTTAGGTCCTGCTGCTCCACCAGGCAGGAATGAAGCACGCAGAACTGCCAGATACCCACTGTGAGCCTTCAGCTCTCTTGTGCAGCAACCACATCCTGAGCCCAAAGATGAACACCGACTTCTGTGGCTGAACTCAAGGTGAGGAGTGAAGCAGCAGCTACTTGTTATCACAGCAGCTTCTTCACAGTGCCTACATGCCTGCCTCTAGAGATTTCTACCCACAAACATCACTGCTCTCTTGACAGGTTCTCCTCATTAGCAGGATTATATGTACAGTTGCAGATGCAGCATTCCACTTCAGACTCTACTCTCTCATGAAATGGTGTCAGAGACACACATAGGCACACACCCTCCCCCACCTGAAGAGTGAGACACATCCAGTACCTGTGGGATAGCACCATAATTCCAGATATAGCCCTTGTGGGGAAACACATTAGCTACGTAGCGCAGTTTTCCCTTCTTCACATCTTGCTTAATTGGGTTTAAGGGATCCTTTGTTGCAATCTGAAAGAGAAGTTTCATAATTTTCTGTATCTGGCTCTCTAGGAAATCAGTGGCCTTTTCTATGAAGCGAGTTCTAACCTACAGGCTGCAGAGCCTGGAGCCCGCAGGGAGAGCAGGCAAAGCCTGGGGTTAGCAGCCTACTCAGCTCAAGCACTTCAGCCTGGAACTGCAAAACAGTTACCTCCATTTTAGCATTTGTCCACCGAGGTACTTCCACGACCATGTTGAACACATTCTGAAGAAAGCAAAACATCCATGAACAGGTGAAATCTCAATACCACACTTCAAAGTAGAGCACATGTAATTAAGTGTGAAAAACAAAACTTTGGTTTTTTTTTTTTTTTCCTAGTGCCAATCCTAATAATCCTGATAGATGTCCTGCAGTCCAGTCCATTGCATCATTACTCAAATGTTAATCTCATGCAGATAACCTAGATCGCAGGTGTTCTGAGGTGGCAGCAGGTGAAAGGTCTGTGTTACCTTTCTGCAAAACAGGAAACTTAAGTGGATCAGTGACAGCTGCATGGGTGCAATGCTCAGGCTTACATCATTTCCCAGGTGTTTGAGCTCCCTCCTCTCACAGAAGGGGACATTCTGTGTCAAGAGGTACAGGGATAGGGCTGTTGGGGGAAACGGACATGCTGTGCAGCATCTCACTTATGGATGAGTCCTGTCTCTAGCTGTGCTGAGGGGATGCGGTCCCTTCTTCCTCAGGAGAAAAAAAAAAAACACAAAACAGCTGTTTCATACTTGAACCTTAACATTTGCTATCAAAAGAGATTATGGCTTTTAACAGTCAAACCTTACTCCCTTAGCATCCCCAAGGCTTCTAATTCCCAGGTTAAGCAGCATTAGCATTACAAAGGTAATACTAGACAGGGAATATAGCACCAAAATTAGATTGCTATTGTGTAACAAGCACTGTTATGTCACTGACTTTGCTCGCACCCCTTCCTAACAAGTTCATTGCATATCCTTAATTGCAGGGGGTCACTTCCCACGTGTAATTAAAATGAAAGTGGATAGCTATTAGTTTTGTTTATACATAGCTGCAGAGAATGAAGAATTGGCTGTGCAGGTAGAGGATGCTTGGGGAAGAGGATGCACACCTCTCCCCCAGCTCTGCTGCCTCAAGCTACGGACCTGGCTTGGGTGAAACACCCAGCAGGCAGCTCAAGGTCAGTCCCTCAGACAGGACACACGGATGAGGTCAGCACCTCCCAGCCCACGGCTGGAAAAGCTCCCTCCAGTAATCCTCTCTAGCTTACAGTCTGCAGAGAAAGATCAAGGTGCTCAGACACAGTGAGACGGGCTGGTGCTGCTAACAAACCCGCCAAGTGAGAAACGTCCCTGTGCAGCCTTCCAGCCTGTGGGCAGCACCGCACCCCTGTAACCACGTTGCTCTGCTCCAGTAGCACCTGCAGAGCACAGCACCACCCGAATGTTCCTGCTCTGAGGACCTTTGGAGCACGGTATTTGCTTATGAAGACCAGCGTATCGCTGTCCTTGATGGCAGTCCGCCTCTTCTTCTCCGAGCAGCCAAAAGCAATGTCGGGGCGGCTCCAACTGCTTTCTGGAGGGTGCCCTCAGCTCTGCAGCCCCTCTGCCTTCCCCATGACCACCCCCTACTTCCAAACCCCGGCGGTCCCCTCACCTTGCCGGCGTCCGCGTACAGCGGGATGTCGTGGAAGGGGGAGATGTACCGCCCGGCCGCGTCCTCTGCAAGGCAAAGCGCGGCGCTCAGCGGGGCAGCCCCTAGGGCCTGGGGTCCGCCCAAGGTGAGCGCCCCATTGGGGGCGAGGGGAAACGACGGTTAGAAGAGGATGAGAAAAGGGACGTGGGGAGCCGGGGTCTGGTGCCAGTCACACTCACTGAAAAACAGGCGGTACTCCAGGCTGTGCGGCGCGGCACGCTCCTCCACGCTGTACCCCGCCATTACAACACGCTCCCCGCCGCCTGCTCGGCTCACTGCGCAGGCGCCGCAGCTCGCGCTCCCCTACGGCCGTAGCCACGCCCCCGTGTTCAGCCACGCCCCCCAGGCCCGTAGCCTCGCCCATCTCTGTCTGGACACGCCCATCGGCTCCAACCCCGCCCCATTCGGCCCGTTATCCCGCCCCCTTCTCGTATAGCCCCGCCCCCTAGTGGCCAGAGCCCCTCCCGCGAGCCCACCGCGCAGGCGCAAAGAGCCGTCCTGCTGCCCTGCCACTGTGCGGTAGCATGACGTGGCGCAGGGTGACGTGTGCATGCAGAGTGGCGTGGGCTGGCAGGGCGTGGGTGGTATAGCGCAGCCTGCGGGTTGTGGATAGGATAGCGTAGTTCGCTGTGGCATGGTACTGCCTGGCCACAAGGCAGTGCCGTGATTCAGCGTGGCACAGCACTGCGTGGCCATGACAGCATGAGGTGGCACAGTCTACCAGTGCCACAACCACACACTAGTGTCCAGCATGGCCACAATAACGTAGTATGGTTTGGCACATAGTGGCCACAACTGCATGATCCACCAAGGCCGCAAGAGATTGCACAGTCCAGTAGGGCCATAGCAGCATGGCATGATATGACCTAGTTTCGTATGGCAGCACAGGGCCACAACAACACGATGTAGTTCCTCTGGGCATGGCCCAGGATAGTATGGAACAGCCCACGCATGGATCTTCTCTCCCACTGCCGTGCACTCCACAATGGTTGGCATGGGCTGGGTAAACGGGGGACTTGGAGACATGACATCAGCAGGTCGTGCCTTTATTTCAATAACTTTGTAAATCCCTATTCCCTTCCACTCCCCAGCAAGCTCTTGGGTTGGACACTCACTAATCATCACATCAAGACCCCAAACCCACAACAGTATGGAGTTTCCTCCCTAGTATAGTGCCATGCACGAGGTCCCCATCTAGACCCACATCTATCAGACAAACTGGTGGCCACAGCTGCTCAGCCATTCCATGCAGGGATGCCAGCCCGTCGGGATGCCAGCGGCCTCGATTCCGAGTGGGGGGGAGAGTCGCTGGCCTGGGGCTGGGTGAAGACACGGTTGCGGGCACCATAGGGCCCACGGTGCCGCCGGCGTGGTGGCAAGCAGAAAGGGGCCCTAAAGGCCTCCTGGAAGCCTCGTCGGAAGTTCTCATTGAAGTATCCATAGATGATAGGGTTGGCGCTGCTGTTGAAGAAGGCCAGCCAGTGAGCAAAGGGAAAGATATAGCCGGTGACCAGGTGCAGCTGGCGCTCGCTGAGGTTACCATAGTCTGTCAGCAGCATCAGTGTCCAGAGGGGCAACCAGGAGAGAGTGAAGAAGAGGGCCATGATGATGAGCATGTTGATGACCTTGGCCTTCCTACGGGACACCTTCCTCCCCTCGGGCTCCTCAGGCCGGGTGCTGCGGGCAGGTGCCGCTGACTTGAAGAGCTTGAAGGCGATGCGAGCATACATGACAACAATGAGGGCAAGGGGTGCCACGTAGATGTGGGAGAAAAGGATGGTGGTGTAGATCTTCCTCATCTCTGTCTCGGGCCAGGCCTCCCAGCAGGAGTACAGTGGGTAGGAGTTGTTGTAGGTGTCCACCATGAAGTGGTGCTCCTCCCTGGTGACAGTTAGGGTGATGGCGGAGGGGCACATGATGAGCAGGGCCAGCACCCAGATGATGGCAATGGTCACCAGGGCTTTCCTCAGCGTCAGCTTCTGCCGGAAGGGGTGGACGATGCAGCGAAACCTGTGGGATTCGTGGGACCTCCTTATCACACCTCAAGGAGGCAGCCAGGTGCATTAGCATAGCTTTGACCTGGAGGCTCTTTGAGTTTCCAGTTCACCATCACCACATGTCTGTGAGCAAACTGGGAGGTGAAGAGAGTGGGGATGTGGTGCTGCATGGTGTCTAAGCTTGGGAAGAGGGCCATGCCCACGATGGTATACCCCAAAGGAAGGAAGGTAGCCCCATGGTGGGACTGGAGTCTTACGTGCATTGGGAGTTGCCCAAACAGCATGCAGGATGAGGTGTCAGGATCCCCCCATCCCAACGTACCTCTCCACCGCGATGGCCACCAGCGTGAAAACAGAGGCAGAGACAGACATGCCCTGTACCAGGCCGCTCATTTTGCACATGGCATTATCAAAGGGCCACCCTGCAAACACAGAGGGAGTGTTGGGAATAGTGGGCTGGTCCCTGTCCCCGTGTTCCCCCCACATCACCCCTGAGGTTGAACACGTTTGGCTCATCAACATCCATCAGCAACTCCCTCTAGATGTCCCCATCCACCATGTGATGGTAAATCCTGGTCTTAAGAGGGGGAGCTGTATTTTTTTTCTTCTTATTCATACAGACATGGACTTCAGCAGTACAAAAAAAAAAAAAAAAAAAGATGTGTATTACACTTTCCAGAAGCTTGTATAGCAAGGTTTCTGTTGGACTCCAGCTGTTATCAGAGAGACTGACCTTTGGGTCCTTGATCTGCTGGGCTTTAATTAGTTTTCCCTACTGAGGTGTGGCACAGCACTGGGACACAGATGATATCATGGAGCCAAAATGCCACCCAACCCCTTTTTACCTTTGAAGCATGGTGGAGTGGGAAAAGACCCTGTGGCCCCTTGGAAACAGGAGGATGTGACGCCCTGCCTTGCCTGGGCATGGGGCCACAATTAATAAATTGCATGTGGCAATAAATACATAAATACTCTGCCCTGGCTGTGGCTTGTTTCACTCAATATAATGGAAAGCAGCCTTATGGCTTTGAACCTCCATCAGATATATCTGAATGCCCACCTGCCACCCTCCTTGAACTCAGCACAAAAAATGGGAGAGAGTTTTGGAAGTGGCCTCCTAGGGAGAGCAAGAAGAAGGTGGATGGTGTCTCTCAACACTTCCCTTCCCCATCAAGTCTCGCCCCGTGCCCTGCTCACCTGTGATGAGGTTGTCCACCAGGGTTGTAGGCATGCAGAAGATGCCCACCAGCAGGTCACTGATGGCAAGGTTGAGAATGAACATGTTGGTGACCGTCCGCATCTGACGGTTCTTCACCACTATGAAGCACACCAGGATGTTGCCAATCATGCACATGAGGAAGATGAAGGTGTAGGCTAGGATAAACATCACAGCCACAGGTGAGGAGTGCTGGTAGTATGCCAAGAAGGTGTAATTTTCCTTCAGGAGGTAGCTCTCACTGGCGTTAGCCCAGCTGCCATTGGAGGAGTCTAAGGAAGGGAAAGCAGAAAAATGAAGATGGAAGGGAATGAAGCAATGGTTCCCTTCTTTTCCTAATGCCCTCAGAGGTGGGAAGTCCCAGCCATGTCTCTCCTTCCAGCACATGGGGCTGGGTTAGCTCAGCAGGTGGGATGGCTCAGTGGTGTGGAAGTTCCTCAAAGCTCAGAATTAATTTTTGATGAAAGGTTAAAGAAGGCCAGCAGGCATCTTGTTCTCAGGGGTTTTCCTAGGGATCATGCAAGGAAAGCAGGGCATGGTGAGAAGTCCACCTCCCACTGCACTACAGTGCTCAGACCATGCAGGAGATGCAGGAGTATCCAGGTAGGAGGACCCCCTGTACTCTTCCACATGCAGCCTTAATTATACATAATTATTATAATTACCTGCAGCCAGGAGAGCTCCTGCTGGATGGGGGAACGTCATTTTGCCACTGCAGACTTACTGGGGGAACAGATCCATGCACCGGTCCCCGGCAGGGATGTGGGAGGCTGCTGAGCAGGGGGAGAGTCACCCTGCATGCTCATTGGCTGCAGTTTTCAGGCAGGAAAAGGGAAATGTTGGACTGGGCAGCAGCAGAGCCCGCAGCAGCATTTCCTAATACCTATATTAAGCCCAAAACTTTGCCTGACTTTATCACCCTGGACTGCAATCCCTTGCAACATTACCGGCTGAGAAATAAGAGGATGCTCCGAGAGGGAAGTGGAAGGAGAGCTGAGAATAAAAGGCTCTGCGCTGGATGGGAATGCGTCCTCCTCGCACTCCTCGGCGGTGGGGACATCCCCGGGTCGATGGGGAAGGAAAAACCGCAATGAAAGGAGGAAAAGGGATCCCTGCTTTGCGACTCACCCCTGCTTGGCTCCGGGTGCTGCAGCGCCTGCATCGGGAGGTGGGGAAGGAGGTTTCCTCCAGCCTGGGGTCCCCGCCGCTTAGCATTGCTCCTGTGCCGCCGTCACCACTGCTTGCGGATGCGGCAGCAGCTCGAAGGAAAGGGGGGGAGGGGGGGAAAGCATCCTCCCATCTCCATGGATACTGGGGTACCCACAGGCAGCTCAGTCGGCTGGAGGCTGGAGCCGGAGCAGTTCTGCTCGCCCCCAGTGCTGCAGATGTGGTCACCTGGCTGCTCAGATCCCCTTGCCCCCCCCCACTATGTCACACCTGGGTCTGTAGGGCAAGGCAAGTCCAGAAGTCATGCTGCCCTGCGTGGTCATGGGCATTCCACGGCTCCTTGGGGGAACCCCCCAGCATGCTTCCTCCTGGCAGAGGATGCAGGGAAAGCTTTCCCTCCTACATTCCAGTGCCTGGGAGCTAAAGGTCCTCCTAATGCCCCGCAGCACCATGCTGTGATCCCCCTGCATCCTGTTCAGAGCCCCCCCAGCATCCTCTCCGTGACATCCTCGCAGTCCCTTGGCACCCTCCTTGCAGCTATGGGGAGACCCTGGGACACCACCCTGAACACATGTACACACGTGTGCTGATCGCAGGGACTCTGTGGGGACTTGGGCTCCTTCCAGCCCATTGCTGGCAACCAATAATCCATCAATGCAGCGAACACAATGCACATAACACATTTAATCAAGCATTGGGCACATCGTGCCAGCAGCTGGAAGCCACGGGGAGCTCATGGGCCAGGGGGCACTCCTCCAGGCACCAGGCAGCAGGGTCATGTCAGGCAGTGGGGACATTGCCCTCAGGTGACAGCAGCAGCTCAAAGGGGACCAGGGGCTGGACGAGAAGGCGTACAGCAGGGCACACAGGGTTGGCACGCAGGTTGAGGCTCCGCAGTGAGGACATGGTGGCCAGTGCCTCTGTTGGCACCTCTGCAAGGGGGAACAAAAGGAACAGGATTTGTGAAGGGGAGGGTGTTTTTATTAAAAAACAACAACAACAACAACAAAACAAAAATAGAACAGGTTAAATGAAGCTGTAAAGCCTGGTGCTGCTCATGGCCATATGCATGGGCAGCAAGGAGCAGCAGCAGTGCCCATGCTTACAGCTGCCTGCACCCTGCTGCCAGCTGCTCCCCCTCCTTGTCCTGCTTTACCAAGCAGAACGGGTGGAAAGGAGAAAACAGGCATTAAAACACAGCAAGAAAGAAAGCAAGAAGCCTCTTTCATAATTAAAGCCAGTGGTAATTTTTCTTTGATCAGAATATAATGATAACAGTGAAAAAATCCAGCTCGCTGGGATGAAAGGCTGCTGGGGAGCCAGCAGGCATCGGAGGAAACCAATGATGGTCCAACCGGGGAGTGTGCAGCTGCCTGGTGGCATCACCCCTAGCATGAAAAATAATGCTGTGGTATCACTGCAAGGAGCAGGGAAAGGGTTAAGAGCCCTGACGTTAATATATGCATCACTACTCTGCAGGTTAAGAGCTCCTTGAGATGAAAGGGTGGCTGGCAGCACTGAAGGGCTCTTTCCGGAGCCTAGGGCTGCAGGCAGGCACTAATCGATGTGCTCATCCTCCTGTTTCCCTAGAGAACAGCACCCGCTGCCTTGAGCTGTGGCTCAGCGCCTCCCAGAAGACTGAGATCCCCTCCAGCAGATATCTTGAACCTGATTTGGCCCTGAGAGCAGTTTTTGTCTCCAGTGCAGCAGAAGGGAACGGGCAGAACCAGGAACTATGTGTGGTTGGGATGGCAGCACCAAAAACTGGTGTGCAAAGCCGCCACCAATCAACCTCCATCACCTTCTGTAGGCTACCATGCTTTTATCCGGAGCAAGATACTCAGTTTGTTATGGAGCTGAGTGGTGCAACCTGGGTCCTGAGTCATAAAACGTGGGCAAACCTTCATCTCCACACCACTAAGACATGATATGCTGCTAGATAACAGCATGAGGATGAACTTTCAGGTGCTTCAGCATCATCTCCAAAGACAGAAATGATGGTGGTCTTCTACCAGTCATAGCAGCAAGCAGAGGGCTCAAAGCCTGCATGGCCATCAAGGAGAATGAAGATGTGTGCTGGCTAAGCTCATGCTAATGGGTTCTCCTTAACTCTGCTGTTGAGCACAGTGAAGAAGAGGTAAATGTAAAAAAAAAGCTCATAAATCATACAAAAAGCTCAGCCTTTGGAGGCTCTACAGTAACCCAGTGGACCATACATCCATTAGCCATTAAATGGAGGAGCCCCGAGGGGTGGTGAGATGGTCACATCCACCACTTCTCCTCGCCAGCCCCCTCCCTCTCACCTGTGATCTCATTCCCTTCCAGGTTGATGCTCTCCAGTGCAGGTGCAGCCGCCAGGGGCTCAGGGAAGTGCCGGAATTTGTTGTGGGCGAGGTTGATGGTGCGCAGGTGCAGCAGGGAGCCCAGCTCCTGGGGCAGGCGGTGCAGGAGGTTGCCCTCCAGGTTGAGTTCTGGAAGGGGAACAAAGCTGATTCTCCATTCTCTGCAGCAAAGCTCCCGGCGGGGGACTCCTCCAGCAGCCAGGGCTGCTGTGTGGAGCTGTATGTAACACAGATCTGCCCTAGGCTGGTGTGCTGACAGCTTGTCTCCTCACTACACAAAAGACCCCGAGGTGCTGGGGAGTGTCATAGAATCATAGCATGGCTTGGCTTGGATCTTAAAGATCACTGCACTCCAACTCCCATGTCGCGGGCCGGCTGCCCTCCAACAACTGCGTTCCAGAGCCGTGGGATGTGGCACTGAGGGATGTGGGCGGTGGGCTGGGTGAGCTGAGAAGGCTTTCCCAACCTCAGCGGTCCTGTGACGGCAGTCTGGCCCGCGCTTACCTCGCAGCTGGCTGAAGGTGATGGCGAAGCGTGCGCCGAGAGCCTTCAGCTCGTTGTTAGCCAGCGAGATGCGGTGGATGCCCTGCGTGACGCTGCGCACCGCCTTGTAGATGCCGGCGGGGAAAGCCACCAGCTTACAGTCGGCCAGGTCTGCGGGGACAGGCGGGTGAGCGGCGGGGGCAGCTGCACAGCGCCCAGCCCCAGGCTGCCAAACACGCGGCCCTCCTGCACGGCGGGGCCCCGCCGCACCCCGGCGTGGTGCGGGGACGGAGCGGCGCGGCACCCCGCCGGGGCTGCGGCCTTACCGAGCGTGTCGCCTTGGCTCTCCACTGTCTCGTTCACCCTCCTGGCCACGCGGGCCACCGCCTCGCCCATCCTTCTCTGCATGGGGGCGGCCGGGGGGGGACACCGCGGGCGAGACGGAGGCGGCGTTCCCCGCTGCTAAAAATAAAGCGCTGGGACATGTGCTCTGCTGGGGCGGGCGGGGGGGTGCGATCCGCGGGATCCGCGGGGCTCCGCGGGAGCGGGGCTTCGCGTGCGGCGGCGGGGAGGGCGAGGGCTCTCCGGTGGCCTCCCGTCCGAGATAAAACCGTGCGGACCGAGCCACGTGGCTCCGCTCCCCGCGCCGGGAGCCGAACCCGGGTACCCCGGGCGAGAGCCGGGAGCCGGGAGCCGGGAGCCCTCCTCCCCGCCGGACCACGTGTGGCGGCGGGCGGGGATGGCGCGGCCCCGCCCCGCGGGGACAATAGCGCGGGGCCATGGCGTCGGCCGGCGGCCGCCAGCACAGCCAGAGCCGCGCCATCCCTGCCCGCCCCGCGCCGCACGGAGACGCCGCTTCGCTGCCGCCCGGCTGCTGCACCACGCCCGGCGGCACGCTCTTCTCCACCACGCCGGGAGGTAAGAGCGTGAAGCCCTAAACTGCGCCCCGGATTTCAGCGCTCCCCGCGGCTGGGCCCCGAAGGGAGGCTAGGCCGTGCCGCCCGGAGGGGGTGAGGCTGCGGGCGGAGGGGTTCGGGGTCTGCGGGGGTCCCTAAAGGCGGCACGCCGCGGGGGAGAGCGCCCAGGAGACACGGACGCGTCCCCCGGCCCTCCCGCCGCAGGCACCCGCATCATCTACGACCGTAAGTTCCTGCTGGAGCGCCGCAACTCGCCCATGGCGCAGACCCCGCCGTGCCAGCTGCCCGACATCCCCGGCGTCACCAGCCCCGGGGCCGGCGACGAGCCCAAGGCCGAGCCCACCAGCCCCAGCAGTCAGGACGGCAAGCCAGCGGCCGGTAAGCGGGCGGCCCCTCCCGGGCGTCCCCGAGCCGTGGGATGCCCACGTGCCTCTCTTGGTGTCTCTTGCAGGGGACGACGCGCAGTTCGAGATGGACATCTGACCAGGCGTCCGCTGCTCTCCTTCGCCATTGCCCCGTTTATTGGTCCGTTGTTGTTTTTTTGTTTGTTTTTTCCCTCCCATTTCGTTTGGGTCTTTCGCCGCATCGCCCCGCTCCATCCCCTTCTCTTAACTGGTCTTAAGGAACAGTGCCTGGAAATGGAGGTGCTGCCCACTGCGCTCCCATCCTGGGCCTTCCCTGGGAAGTTTCAGCAGCCACGGCACTGGGAAGGCGCCGGCACCTCTTTGCAGTGCAAACTCTCGGGTCCAGATTAGTCCCCTCTGGCACCTGGGCTCCCAATTTCTAAGGGGCCACACGTGGCACAAAGCCCTCAGTTTTCCACTTTTTGGTACTAAAAAGAGGGACAACCACGATACGGGGAGAAGGGAAGGCTGAGCGGCAGCGTCTCTTCCCTCAAACCCCAATCTGTGCCATGGGGTTTGGGGTGGGCTTCATCGCCAGGTGCTTTTGGGACGCTGTGAGCAAGTGAGTGCGAGTGGAAGTACGATGCGCGTGTGGCTGAGTGCTTGTGACACACACACAGATATATATGTTATATATAGAGAAATATATTTTTCCTTAAAATGCTGGCCCTCGGAGGTCAGGCACGGCCCCGGAGCAGCCGGGGGACGCAGTGTAGCGTGGGGAAGGTGATGGCCATCAGCCACGCGGTGCCTTGTGGGACAGCTGCTCTGCGAGCCAAGAAAAAAAACAATCAAGGACAAAGCGAACTTTCTACAGCTTTCTACGACATTTCTACGACTTTCTACTGATTATTTTTCTCTTTTTGTTTTGTTTTAAACGGGATTCTGGCTGAAAAGCAAGGAGTGCCCGGCGTCTTGGGGCAGCTTCTCTGCTGTTCAGGGTTGTCGGTGGGTTTTTTGGTTTTCCTGTCTCCTGCACGGGAGGAGGAGAGCTCCCACCGGTGGTTGCTGTTACAGTGAGGTCAATAAAGATCTTGGTCCTACGACAGTGACACGTGTGGGGTTTCTTTGGCCTTAGCCCCATTTATGCACGTGGTGATTGCTCTTCTAAAGCAGGATGTTTGCAGGGCAGAAGCATCTGCGGGGCATGGAGGTTCCTGGATGTGTAGCTGGAGAGCTACCAAGGAAAGTCCCGCTGGGGACATCCCAGCAGATGGCATGGCCACGAGGCGCTGTGTCAAAAAGCTGTTCCAGAAGGATCCAAAATGTGCTTTTTCTGATGGTGGCTTCCAAAACCAGGTGTAACGCTGGAACAGACGTGGTGGAAAGGCCTTCACTGGCTCCCTGTTCAGCCAAGGAAAGGAAAGCTCGTTGGAGGAGGATAAAAGGTTTTCTGGAGCAGGGAAAGAGGGCAGATACCTGCCAATGCACTTTTTCACCTCCTTTTCTGAACTTTAGGAGAGCGAGGGGTGCTTTGGGGTTCCCCATCTCACCCAGAGGTTTGCAGCAGTGCCCCGTAGCAGTGTGACTTGAGTAAACTGCAAATTCCCAGCCATTCCACAAGCTGGTGTGACATGCATTTTTGCCCCAAGCTCAGCGTGAAGATGCATTTAGCATCAGGGCATGGCATCACTGTGGGTTCACATTTTCAACTGATGCCTGAAGTCTGCTGCAGAGCAGAGGCCAGACTGCAAACCTGAGTTGCTGGGGCCCACAAAGCTCAGGCTCCCGCAGGCAGGGGAAGCCCTCGGTGCTCCACAGTGCTGGGGCTGCTGGCACACCCTGCTCCCCAGCCTTTACCATTTTCGGGCTGCCTCCGGGCTGCGTTTACATTCCTTTCCCTCCTTCCTGGTGACACCGACAGCTCCTTCTCCCTTTTCCCTCAGCCTGTTGGGCTTCTGTAAATATTTATGCACTGTGCTGTCGGTGCCTGCTGCACAGCCGGGGCATTTCGGGTCTCTAATGGGGAAGGCTCCTGAGTCCTCCCTGTGGGGCCGATGTGCTTCAGGTGGATTGTCTGGTTACAGAGGAAGGACAAACAAATGTACAGCTCAGTTCTGGGGCATCCGGGAGGACATGTGCCAGCTGGGTGGCTCCGTGATGCTGGAGTGGGATGGGTGCAGGAGGTGGTGGGTGCCTGGGGAGAGGGAATGGGGACGTGGCTCAGTAGGAGCGAGTGATCTGAGGTCTTGTCCGACCTTTATGACTCTCTAATTCAATCCAGTGAATGTGCAGGAGGCTGTAGGGTGATAGGGGGGCAATGTACCAGGGCATCCCCAAGGGATGGGAACTGTGACCGAGGGACTGCTGTGTGGTAATGGTCCCTAATGGGCCTGGGTGCTCCTACAGTCTGGGGGATACCTCGAGGAGAAACGGGTTGGATACCTGGCAAAGTACCAGGGAGACCCCGAGGAGCTGCAGTAAGCTGTGGGGTCCCAAAGTGGAAAGGTGCCGACCCCAAGGGCTGCGGGCTGAACGCTCCCTGGGGTCCTGGGGGCCGCGGCGTGAGACCGATCTCCAGCCCCAGGCTCAGCCCTCGGGAGCGGGGCGGTGCCACGGCGGGACGCGGGCGGAGCCGGGCGGCAGCGGGCGGAGCCGGACCGCAGCGGGGCCGCTTAAACCCATCCCGCCGCCCCGCCCCGCCCCGCACCCGGACCGACGGCCGGAGGGGCGCGCGGACGCAGGTGGTGGGCGGCCGTGGGGCTGCTCCGCCAGCCCGGGCCCCGCAGCCCCCATGGGGCCGGCCCGGAGCCGCCCCCGGCAGCGCTGAGCCGCACGGAGCCACCAGGTACCGCGCCGGGAGGGAGGGGCGGGGGGGCTGCGGGGATGCTCGGGTCTGCATCCCTCGGTCGCTCTCCCTGGGGAACCGCAGGCCGGGAGCCCCGTGCAGCCCTCGCCGTGCGCGGGGCAAAACGACGGGGCGAGAGTCCTGGCCACGTCCTGCAGAGCTGCGGGGCTGCTCTCGCGTCGTTGTCCCGCGGGGTGCCGCTCCGAGCTTTCTGGGAACCGCTGCGAAGCGCTGTGGGCTTGGCTAGTTTCTGTGGGTTTGGGAGCCGAGCAGCTCCGGGCGAGCGCTGCGTTTCCGACGCCCCGCGGTGGTATTTCTCACCTTTTCTTTGAGCTTTCTTTGCGCTGAAGCGAGCCGCTTCCTTCCGGCGCAGTCTGCTGCGGGGGGACCCCGTAGGAAGGGACCCTTACGGTCATCGGGTTCAGCTCCAGTTTGCAACCCGAAAGGAGCATGGCCTTGATTCCTTCCCCTTTTCCAACTTTTAAACACGTATTTTAAGCCACTCAGTGTGCCTCCCGGAGCTTTCTTCCTGACCGCTCTAAACCCAGCTTGCTCCCCCCTGCATCGGGGAGGGTGTGCTGTCCCATCTCTTCGTTCTTTGTTTTTTTTTGTGTTTTTTTTTTTTTTCTTTATTTTCTCCCCCCCCAGGGTATTTTTGCTTTTGGAGAAAGGGATGAGAGAGCAGGGGCAGCACCACGCTCCATCACTTCCTCCCTCCGGTGATGCCGCGTGCTCCCCGCTCCATCCGGCGGTGCTTCCTGCCCACCCCCACGACCCTCCGGAGAGCACCGCACGTTTCCCATTTTGGGGTTAAATCCCTGGTTTTGGGGCAGTTCAGGGCCATGGCCTGCTTGGCACAAAGCTTTCCCCCAGCAGTGCGGTGCCTTTGGTAATGGCATAGCCGTCCTAATTTAGGAAGCTGTAAACGAGCAGCTTGCAGGGAAGGGTGTAATTTGGGGGTTTCTCCCAGGGAGAGGCCGTATTGTGCTAACAGAGGACGAGCGGCCATGGCACTAGTTCTGCTATAGACAGTGTAAAACCTGGGTGGGACGCCCGGGATCAGTGAGGTGCTTCCCTGCCGAAAACATTAAAAAAATCTCTCTATATTTTAAAATACATAACTGAAGTGCAGTGCTGGGGGTGCAGCAGTGGTTTGTTTGTCCTCGCTCTTCCCGCTGACAATGAGGCAGCCAGGGCAAGTGCACGCTTCCTCCCACCGTGGCAGATGCATCCTGCAGCTGGGCCCACCCGCTATATTTAGGCTATTGTTAGTGCTGGCCTTGGGCCCCTGCCAGCTCCCCGTGCCGTGGGGGTTGGACCCATATGTGGGGGCTGACACGGTGGGAAACAGTGGGGCGAGGTCAGAGTGAGTGGGAGCGCTGCTCTTCTTTTGGTGGAGGAGGGCTGTATGGTTTGCAAGTAGCTAACAAGCAATGGGATTTATTTATTTTGGTTTAGAGGAAAGAAGTGGCTTTTTACAAGGCGGCCAAAAATCTGGTCTTGGTGACAAAGCCTGTTTGCAAGGCAGCCGAGCAGACTGCAGAAGCATCTGTGGGTTGGGGTGCCGGTTACACATCAGCGCACAGCTCCCAGCACGTTTGTGTCCATGCAGCCGAGCCCCAGTGCTGTGCGTTTGCTACAGAAGCAAGAAAAGCGCCTTTTTCTTCCTGGGCTTAACAGGAAGAACAGGCACAGCATTGTCCTGGGGCAGCCGAGCGTGGCGGGATGCTCCTGGCTGTCCTCTGCTCCCCTTTGGAGTCCTCTATATGCATGCAGGCACATGTCTGCAGGCACATGCATGTTCATGCTTGAGGATGTGCATGCATGAGCACACACATGTTGGCATGCACATGTATGTGCCTCTATATGTGCACAGGAAAGCCGGCTGCGATCCCGGTGTGCAACAACAAATGCAGCGTGCTGGGAATGAGCCTGGGAGGAAATCACGGAGAGCTGGAGCACTTAGCTGTATTTCTCTGCTCTTCAAGCATTTTCCATGCTCGCGGAGCGCGCTGGGGCACAGGAGGCTAATGGCTGTCCTGCCGGGACGGGAAGCCGCAGGTCACTCTGCAGTGCCATCTGCTGACTCATCACATTTTGGGGACTGGCTCCAGGGTTTCTCCTTTTCTCCTCTTCCCAGCCCTGATGGCAGAGAAGCCGTGCTGGGAATTCAGCCACGGTGGGGCTGGACCCTGCCTGGAGGACAAGGGGGGAAGAAAGCCCATAAGGAGAGCGGGAAGGAAATTGGAGAGCACGGGAAGGGCAGGGTTCGTGTTTCTTCGGAAATGGGCCTCCCCTTGCCGTGCGGGGCAGCTGAAAAAATTCCTCTCCCTTTACCATTCTCCCTCCCTCCCCTCAACCCTGTTTTTCTGTCCCTGTGCAGCCTGTGGATGATGGGCACGACCGCCAGCACGGCTCAGCAGACGGTCTCAGCCTCTGCCTTTGAGAGTGTGCACGGCATTGGCACCATGGAGGACCAGCGCTCCCTGAGCATCCACTCGTTCCAGACCCTCGGGCTGCACAATAGTAAGGCCAAGTCCATCATTACCAACAAAGTGGCACCAGTGGTCATCACGTGAGTCCCAGCAGCTACCTGCAAGCCCTTCTTGCTGTCTCCAGATTGAATGCTATCCTTTCTTGGTTCATTTCAATCCCTCTCTATCCTTTTTTGTTGCATGCTCCTCTCTCTCTCTCTCTCTCTCTCTCTCTCCATGCTTTTGGCAAAAAGAAAACCCTACTTGTTTGTTTTTGGGTAACCTTACCTCCTTCTGCATGTGGTTCCTCCAGGTATAACTGCAGGGAGGAGTTCCAGATCCATGATGACCTGCTGAAGGCCAACTACACAGTGGGACGCATCTGTGAGACCACACTGGAGCACTACCTGGTGCAGGTTGGCATTGCTGCTCATTGCTCCCGCATGCTTCCTGCACTCGGATCCTGTTCCATCTTCTTTCTTATCCTGCAGGGGAAATATTTCATGGTCAGAGATGTGTACAGCAAGTTGGATGTCTTGAACACTACCAGCACCAGTGGTGCTCCGAATTTCCGGCAAGCCAAAGGAGGCTATGCGGTGTTTGGTATGGGTCAGCCCAGCCTCAATGGCTTCAAGCTTGTGCTGCAGAAGCTGCAGAGAGAAGGCCACAAGGTTGGTGCAGCGGGAGCAAGTGTGGCCTTAAAGCTGGGCACTTCTGCTCTTGTTTGTGGGAGAGGATCTGTAGATTGTTGTGGAAGTCGAGGGGATATCTGTGGGGAGAGTGGCCGAAATGCTCCGTCTCCAGAGCTGCTGGCTGGTCTGTGGAGGAGGTTGGCACAAAGTTTTGGGAAGCCTTTTCCCCTGCTGCATGTGTGGTGTCATCCCTCGTATCCCTCATCTGTGGCCGTCTTTCCAGGAGTGTGTTGTCTTCTGCGTTCGTGAGGAACCCGTGCTGTTCTTGCGGGTGGAGAGTGACTTTGTGCCCTACACACCACGGGGCAAGGAGAACCTCCATGAGAACCTCCACAGTTTGCAGAGGAGGCTGCGTGTGGAAGACCTGGAGCTCACCATCCGCAAAGAGGTGATCCCCATGGGCAGGGGGAGATGCTGGGGCCTTGATAGGGTTCTCCATCTTCTAGCGTGCAGCTCTGTATCCTTGGGTGTCCAAGAAAGCATAAAATCAGAAGCAATGAGATGGGGGTTGGGCCTATTCCCCACCTTTGGATGTCTCATGGAGGGGTTTGAAGCAGACAGATGCTGCATGGGGCCTCCATGAGCATCCACCAGGCTCACAGGCATTGATGGCAATCTCCATCTCCACTAGATCCATGACTTTGCACAGCTGAGCGAAGGAGTCTACTATGTCTACAATGACATTGAGCGCTTTCGGGATGAGCCGCACACTGTGCGGGTGCAGGGTGAGGAAGACATCCATGTGACAGAGGAGGTGTATCGCCGGCCCATCTTCCTCCAGCCCACCTACCGCTACCACCGCCTGCCCCTGCCCGTGGATGGGGCCCCTCTGGAGGAGCAGTTTGATGCTTTCATCTGTTTTCTTAGGGTGAGCCAAGCAAAACCATGAGGATTTTGGGGTGGGATTTGCTTCCTCAGCTTTCTGGGACTGGTGGGAAGGTCTGTTACTTCTGCACTTGAGTAAAGGAGCCATCTCCACCCCTGGCAGAGTGCTGGAGATGCTCCTGGAATCATAGAATGGTTTGGGTTGGAGGGGACCTCTAAATTCCGATCTCCCTGCTATAGGACCCTCCCACTAGACCAAGTTGCTCGCAGCCCCATCCAGCCTGGCCTTGGTAGCTCCTTGTTTAGGCTGATTAATTTTGGGTGGACTTTATTTTGCAAGCCCTTCATATACGACAGTCACCAAACCAATGTGCAGGCTTGGTGTCACCATAGTCTTCCCTCTTCTAAAATAAAACAAGTTCTTTCTGTGCAAGGTAGCCTGCCTGGGGAAGCACCAGCATGGGAGGGGTCCCTGAGTCTACCTTCTTCCCTTTTTGGCTTCATATAATGGGGAGCTTGTGCGTGTGATTGTGCCCTGCTTGTCCTTGCTGGAGGTGACCATTTCTCATGCCGCCTGGCATTCCTGCACATGCAGCTCCTGTTTGGGAGCAATGGTCTGGGTTTGGTGCAAATGCTTTTGGTGGCAGGCCTGGTGTGGAAGACTGGGATGGGTAGTGGGACTAATGGTGATCCCATCGTTAATTCATGGAAGAAGGGATCATCACTGATGGGGCTGTACATCAGCCTGGTCACCATGAGGAGATGTCCATGCCTGTGCTCTCCTTGCTGCCTCTGGGCACCATCCATCCCTGTCTCTTCCTAGGAGAGCCCTGGCCTGCTGCTGCGGGATCCCAGCTGCCCCCCGCCAGCACTGCTCTTCAGCTGCCAGACTGGTGTGGGCAGGACCAACTTGGGCATGGCCTTGGGCACCCTTATCCTCTACCATCACCGGGGAGCAGCACCAAAGCCTGAGTAAGCGAGACAGTCCCAGGGTGGCCAGGATGGCCACGGTGCTCATTGGTTTAATGGCCTCTTTCTCCTTTCTCCATGGGCAGCCCGCCGCATCCAGCCAAAACGACTCCAAGGGCCAGGTTTCGGGTCATCCAGAGCTTCATTGAGATGGTACCCAAAGGGCAACAGATGGTGGAGGAGGTAAGTGGGGGGAGTCTGCCAAGCCCATGCTGACCTCAGGATGGGCAAGGAGGGCTTCCTCTGCTCACTGGCTCTCCCTGCTCAAGGTGGACAGCGTGATTGCCTCCTGCTCAGAGATGCACGACATGAAGGAAGCTATCTATGAGTCCAAGAAGAAGCTGGAAGGGATTGGAGAAGACTACCAGATCCAGGTACTGCTGCTAGGGTGACATCCTCATCTCCAAAACTGAGCCATGGAGCATCAGTCAGGACCCCTTTTAGTGAGCCATTAATTAGAGGATTGCTCAGCTGCCTTTATAACCCTGCTCTGTGCGTGGTAATTTATAGAAATGTTTTCATGAGCAGATAGGAAGAATGTAAATTATAAAAATCCAAAACTTCCTGTGCTCTGGAAGCTTCCGAGGGGTGTGTGAACCTGGAAGGCTGTGAAGGTTTTTCCTATTTAAGAGCCATGAAATTGAGCAGGTTGGGGCTTCAAGGAAACTTGACTTTTTATTTTGAGCAGTGTCTCTGATTCTGACAGATGCCTTTGAGACAGATAATACCCTGTGTCTTTTATTTTTTGCTATCCTTAAAACTGCAGAATGAGTGGTTTGGGATCCAGCATCTCTTCAGGCTTTTCCAGTCAGGCTTCTTTTGGCTGACTGAGAAGACTTGGATCCCAGATCTGAGTCCACTTTTTACTCCCTTTCCAGCCTTTCTGGGGATGAATTTTTCCATTGGGGTGTGACAAACATGCCACTACAGTGAGGAACCCCAAATTCCATCCTTCCCTGTTTATTTCCTAGGGCAGGTCTGCATCTGCTTAGTGCTGCTTCATGTGGTGGCACATGCTGTGCTGTGTAGCATGGAGACTCTTGGCTAGGGGGCCAAGTGTGGACAGACATGTAGGGGCACCCATGGGTGCCTTTCTTGGACACTTTGGGGGCAAAGGGTGATCTGGCTGACCCTCCATTCACACTGGGGAGGGCTGCTCTGTGTCGTCTTCGACAGTGGAAAACAAACGGCTGGGGATTGCTGTAAATTAGCCCAGAGGAGTGTTTATTTGAAGTCTGCACGTAGCAAGAGCACGTTTAAACAATGGCGAGGGGCCAGGAAAATGTGCTGGGTGATGTGGGTGGGGGGAGAGAAGGAGAGGAAAGGACTCTGTGGGCACAGAGAGTTGGGTGGGGGGGAAAGGAGTTTGAACTCCTGCAGTGATGGCACAGTGATGTGATGCAGGGTCTTGGGTGGGATGCTCAGTCCCATCCCTGCAGTGCCTGGCCCTTCCTGGCCTGACCCTGGTGTGACTCCATGCTCCTGGGTTCTGTTGTGAGTTTTGGAAGCCAATGTACTGTTCTGCCTCTTGATAAATGACAGCAGGCCAGATTTGTCTTGTGGATCACAAGTAAATATTTATGACTCAATGCCATTGCGTTGGCAGCACGCAAAGCCTGCTTGCCAAGTCTGCCTGCGATGCAGGAAAGGATCTTCTGCAATGCGTGTCTTAACAGGGTTTCTATCGTGTCCAGGATGGGGTTTTTGCTTGTAGGTAGTAGGGGCAGGTTATGTGTGTCCCCCTGGGGTTTATCTCACGGACCACAGTCTCCAAAGAGGCTTTGCGAGAACCTCATGTAGAGTTGGGTGCTCTTCAGCTTGTCCTGAGGTTTTGGGCTTGCATCCCCAGGGGAAAGCCCACTCGTTTCTGGGGAAACCCCATGGCTCTTACGGAAGCCTGATGGCTGGAGCATCACACCTGGAGGCCATAGTGGTGTCCAAGACAGTGTTGGCATCTTGTGTTAATCAAACCCCTCTGTTTGGGTCTTGCTCTCCCAGTAGCATCTGGACATTGTATCTCCTGGACAGGCAGGCAGCCTGTATCATGTTGGACCTGCTCCCGGCGCGTCCTTGGGTGAAAGGAAAGGCTTTGTTTGATCTGAAATAAAAATTTATAGCTCTAAGCATCTCTTAATATGGAAAAATATTGAAATGTTTCACTTAAAGGTATAAATTAAAAAAAAAAAAAAAAAAAAAAAAAAAAAAGGCCCCAAAAAACTATCCAAAAACAGTTTTTTGGTTTTTTTTTTCACTGCCATCCTCATTTGGAAGCAGCTTGATGAAGTTGGTGTGAAAATGCTAAAAACCTTCTTAAGGCCAGGGACTTAAATGGCCTTTCTGCCTCCTTTCCCCCAAAACAGTACTTAAAAACTGCCTCAGGCCAGCTTGCTCCTTGCTTCTTCAGCAGGCATGTGGTGCTCTCCTACCCAGTGTCCCAGGGATCCAGCAGGAGCTGCTCCTGCCCTGTGATCCACTATGGACGTGATGAATGCCCGATGTGTTGTTTGCTTTCAGGGGAACAGCACCAAAGAATATTTCCTTCAGAGGACTCTGCAGAGCCTTGAACGCTATTTCTACCTGATTGCCTTCAATTACTACCTTCACGAGCAGGTAAAGGCCACGTCTCCTGGCTGGGTGGTGGGAGGGCAGGGCGATGTCTCAAGCTGAAGGGAGGAGGATGGCATCACCATTGATAGTTTTGGAAGCATGTGGGGGGGGGGGGTGAGCCCAGGCTGATGGCGTGCCCCCTCCCCGGCCCCCTGCCGGCAGTACCCCCTGGGCTTTGCCCTCAGCTTCAGCAGGTGGATGTGCCGGCACCCTGAGCTCTACCGGCTGCAGGCGAGTATGAACTCCTCTGAGCTTACCATCTCCGGGGACCTCATCACCAAGGGGACGCGAGTGTTGGTGAGTGTCTTGCCTGGGTGTAGGGACAGGGCTGGTTGTCTGCTGGGGGTGGTCTTGGGATGCTCAACCTTAAGGAGGTTTGGGGGGGTGGGAGAAGCAAGGGGTTCTCTGTGGTGAGGCAGGTGTTGATTCTTGGGCCTCCAGGTCCATCTCTTCCACAAGGATGGGTGCGTTCCTAGTGATGCTTTGTGCACACCACGTGCCCAGCCCTGTCTGTTCTGCCACAGGTGGTGGATGAGCGCTTCTGCCCAGATGTGCTGAGCACTGTGAAGGAGATGAGCGTAGCCAATTTCCGACGAGTGCCTAAGATGCCCATCTATGGGACAGCACAGCCCAGCTCCAAGGTGAGAGGCAGGTGCCTTGTGGCAGGCAGGGCCACCCCTTTGGGTGCCATCCCCTCACCTTGGCTACCCCTCCCTCCAGGCCCTTGGCAGCGTCCTGCGGTACCTGACAGATGCAAAGAGAAAGCACTCGCACATCTTGTGGGTCAGCCTGCGGGAAGAGGTGGTGCTGGAGGGGAATGAGCAAATCTACACACTCAGGGAGCCAGGAAGCCTCGACCAGCTCATCCCTGTGCCAGTATCCACGCCTGAGCAGCTGGAGGTGAGCCTGGGCTTTGGGGTGCACCTTGGTGTGGCTGGTCCTGCCTTGGGGTAATGCATTCTGGGTGCAATGCTCGTTGAAGGCATCTCCTCTTTGCATATGAGCATCTTTGCTATGGATCACCAGAAGCACAGGGGCTTTGCCCCAAATGGTGCCAAAGGAAGGACGCACGAAGGTTTCACACTGGGCTTGTGTGAAATCTGCTCCTCAGTGTGTTCATGTCTGGTGATTCAGGCCTCCTCCTTCCTTCTGTCACATCTCTTTGCTCCAAAATTTTACCCTATAGCCCATTTCAGCTAAATTTGACCTTGCATTACATTCCTGTGAGCTTTCTGCAGATAACTGGATGTAGGACAGAGGTGTAGATCATGTCCCTTATGAGGAAAAGGCATCTCCCACTCTGCTGAGCCCTCATGAGGGAGATGTCCCTGGGAAATGAGTCTTAGCCCCTCACCCACTATAGCTACTTGTTTGGGTTTTTTTTGTTTTGTTTTTGTTTTTTTGTTTGTTTTTTTTGGATGGTGAAGGGGATTTTGCTGCCAGCAGCATCTTGGCTGCATGGAGAAGCTCTCTGGAGTCTTGGGCATGGCAGTGCTAAAGGTCCCTGGAGAGAAATGGTGGCCAGAACCTGGAGTGTGGGTCTGTGTCAGGCTGTATCTTAAAACATAAAAATACTGGGGAGAAAAATAAATTAAAAAAAAAACAAAAACAAAAACAAAAACAAACAAACAAACAAAAAAACCCCACAAAAAACAAAAAAAAAAACAAAAAAAAACAAAAAAAAAAAAAACAAAAAAAAAAAAAAAAAAAAAAAAAAAAAAAAAAAAAAAAAACCAAGGGAAATGGCTGCAAGAGGAGTAGGTTTGATAGTTCTGGTGGTGAGGTTTTCTCTGTTCTTTGCAGAAACTTGAGTCCACGCTGAAGGGTGACCTGCTGAAGTCACAGAAGTGGCTGGAGGTCTACCTGGAAGCAGAGAAGCAGATGAAGATGTTCAAGAGCTGTCTGACCACACAGGAGATCTTCAACCAGCACAAAAGCACCTGCCAGGGCCTGACCTACCGGCGCATCCCCATCCCTGACTTCTGTGCTCCCAGGGAGCAGGTAGCAGCACTGCCACCACATCCTCAAGCTGCCATCGTTGTTTGTTTGTTTTTATGGTGTGACCACCTTCCTTAAAACCCTTGGTTTTGGTCTCACAGGATTTTGACCGGCTGCTGGAGGCGATGAAGAGTGCTCTGGCTGAGGACTCACGGACAGCCTTTGTGTTCAATTGTGCCAGTGGCCGGGGCAGGACCACCACAGCCATGGTCATCGCTGTCCTCACGCTCTGGCACTTCAATGTGGGTACCAGTGCTTCCAGCTGGTGGGGGCTGTAAGGACACAGCCCTTCCTTTTTTTGTTGCCTTGATGTAGCCACAGAGGAACTGTAGAAGGAGTGGAGATGTTGTCATGTTCCTGTGGAGTGGTGGGAGGCTCTGCAGGAATGAAGGGTTAATGGTGGGAGAGATGTAGTTCTCTTGCAGAGTAGATGGGTAAAATTTCAGATGTGCCAAGTGTGTAACGCTCTGTCCTTCTCTGACTCTTGCAGGGCATCCCTGAGATGAGTGATGAGGAGATTGTGAGTGTGCCTGATGCCAAGTACACTAAAGGGGAGTTCGAGGTGAGTCCTGCAGCCAATGTAGCCCCATGCTGTAGAGTCTCCAAAGTCCTGTGAGATGTGCTTGGGGGAGAATGGTCCTTCCCTGGTCTTGAGGGTTGAGCATGGGCATGGAGTGGTTGGGTTGAGAGCAGCAGGTGAAGCTCCTCCTGCTCTACCTGTGTTCTAGGTAGTGATGAAGGTGGTCCAACTCCTGCCTGACGGTCACCGGATGAAGAAGGAGGTGGATATGGCCCTGGACACGGTCAGTGAGACCATGACACCCATGCATTACCACCTCCGAGAAATCATCATCTGCACCTACCGGCAGGTGAGCAATGCCCTTTTCTGCCATACAGATGAACCACCAGAACCTAAATAGGGCAGCCACATCATGGATAGGGGTGGGACTTCACACCAAAGCTATGTCGCATGTCACCAGGGTTCCTTGGGTGGTGGCTTTGGGGTTCCTTCATTATTATTTATTTTTTTTTTTTTCCCCCATCAAAACAGGAAAATACAGCAAAGCCTGACAGCTCTCACATGCTCTGTTCACCACAACTGGTTATGGGGTGAGGAGCAAAAAGCAGAAGATTAAGTTGATGATGGATTTACTACTCATTGTGGTCCCTTACCCAAAGCAATGGGGGCGTGAGCGTCGTGGTGGTCCAAACAAGCTCAGCATCCCATGCATCCCTTGCTGTGCCGAATCCTGCATCCCATCCCTCCTGCTGCAGCCGGCAGAGGGCAGTGCTGCTCTGTCCTGTTCTCCTTCCATTCCTTCTGGCTCCTCCGACTCAAGGAGGAGGAACACCCGGGCGTCGCAGCTGGCTGAGCCATGCGCTTCTTGGCAGCCTTTCCTTTGCAGAGCTGTGATGACGGTGCGAGCTGCTCCCATTCATTAGCATTATTATTTTTTGGAAGGCGGCTGCCCGCCCGTTCCCGCGACCTCCTCGTGGCCCTTGCTGGCACTTGGCAGTGAGGAGCAGTGCATGGGTGTTCCTTGGCCATATCCTGTTTCCCAGCCAGCTGTATCCAGTCTGCCCTGATGGCCTGGTGGGGAAGGAAGATAAGCAGGGAGTCATCCGCTGCCCTGTTCCCCTTGCCTTAGGAAGAGCCTTTTATCACTGCCTTGGAGGCGTTGTGTGCAAATGTTTTAATGCAGGTTTTTTTTTTTTTTTTCTTTCCCCAAAATCTGAGCCCAGGATGGACGAGCTCCATGGGGACATGTCTGCTTTGACTGGCAGGTGCAAACTGGAAGAAAGATGTGCGCTTCCAGGTGTACATAGCCCCACTGTGGGCAGGTTTTTGTTGCATCCTGCTCTTTGTTCAGTCTTGGGTTGAAGGGAGCAGTGTTTGGTGCCTTGCAAGGGACACTTTGCAGGGTCAGGACAAGCAGGATAGGAGGAAAATGTGCTCTGGTGCTCAGCTCAGATTCCTTCCTACTCCTTCCCATCCTAAACTGGGAGGAAAAGATAGATTGATGCCTTCCTTCCGCTTTTGGAGGATGTGTTGTTTGGGGAGGCTTTCTTGATGGGAGCTTCTGCAGAAGCTGGCAGCAACAGTCAGCTGATTCCTTTGGTCTCAGCTACAGCAGAGAGATCCAACAAGACTTGCATGGTCATATGATCCATCAAGATGATGACATCCATTAGGTTCCTTGGTTTAGTGGACATTTCTGTGGGGCCATGTTACTCAATTGTTGTTGTCTTTAATGCAGTTGTTTCCTGCCCGTTTCCCACCTTTTCTAACCAAACATGAAGCCAAGTTCTTGTCAGGATCTGCTCTGTGCAAGTACCCATGCATACACCTGGGGCTGACATCTTTCCCAGTGCAGAACCGATCACATTCAGAGCCATACTCATAGCAATACCATCAGTTGGGGAAGGAAAAATAACAAAGCATGGTTTTCAAGGATGGGAACACTTGTTTCCAAAACCTGTAGGGCATGGCTTGCAAGTGGAGAGAGGCAGGATTCTGGGCACAGGCACGTGTTTAGTAACACCTCCTCTATTTCTGAGGGTTGCAGGACCCAAAGGGAGGCTTTTTATATGCTGCAAGCCACAGCACTATGAGAGCTTGGGCTGCCAAGTAGATTCTTGTCCTTCCTTGTGCTTGTAGGGGCGGTCAGGCAAGGATGAGCAGGAGCGGCGGCTGCTGCGGCTGCGGAGCCTGCAGTACCTGGAGCGCTACGTCTACCTGATCCTCTTCAATGCTTACCTACACCTGGAGAAGAAGGACTCCTGGCAACGGCCCTTCAGCCTCTGGATGCGTGAGGTAGGGCTTCTGTTTGGGCCAAAATGTGGTGCGATGCAGTGCTTGGGGAGGAAGGGTGCCTGTGATCTTATCTATCATTCGCAGGTAGGTGTGCAGTGTGTGTTGGACCCAGCCCGCTGCTACTTCTTGCTCTTAGGACCCAACGTCTGGGGCTGTGCTCCCAGTGCTGGGGAAAGCTCCTATTTCAACACAGTATCTTGAATAAGCTGTTAATTAACCTATGTGTGTGAAGACACATTGAGTGTTAGGGAAACACTGCACCTCTACAAGGTGACAGAACCTCATCCCTCGCCCAATGCCACCAATTTACGATGGGGAAAAATTCCTGGCTTCTAGGTTCTTGTAGCCAGGCTAGGATGCTCCTGCCCCGACTTCTTGACTCCTCCAGGAAGACTTCAAATCTGAGATGTCTTTCCCAGGTGCCCCATTTGGGCAGATGCTGTGCCCCACTGAGCATCAAAGGTCCCTTTGGCTCCAGCACAAGCGCTGTGCTTTCAGTGTTTATTTAAAAAAATAAATAAATAAAAACCCAACAAGGCCACATTGTAACTTTATTTCCGGAAGGGCGCCAAAGCTAACAAACCATAAAGCTGCTTATAAAACCCAGCAGCCGCAGCCGGAGGAAGGCTTGGGGAGGGGTCGGTGCCATGCAGGCGCGGTGGGCTTGGGTCACGCAAGGAGATGCTGTGCGGCCGTTCATCTGCAGCAAAACTACCTCACCCTCTGCTGTGCTTCCAGGTGGCGGCCATGGCCGGTGTGTACGAGGTGCTGGATGGGCTGGGCTTCCCCGAGCTGGAGCAGCTGGAGGATGAGGAGCCACTGCGGAGGCTGCGCAGGCGCTGGAGGGCGCAGAGCGGGGCCGGCTGGCTCAGCCGTGGGAACTTCGTGTAGGGACAGAGACTGCGTGCCCCCAAAATGAAAAGGGAGGAAAAAAAGAACCAGTAAGAGGGGAGAGGGAGGGAGGGGAGAGCCTCTGAGCATGAGGATTAGGGTCAGGGGTTCTTCAAGATGCAATAAAGATGTTATAAATTAAACAAGAAGCTGTGCGGGTGCTTGTGAGCAAGGGAGCATGAGCGACTATATATGTGTATGCATACTGACATAGCAATATTTGTAAGCATGTACACATACACTTATTTTACAAGTGTTTGTATAGGTATGCATGCAGACATGTATGTGTATATCCAGACCCAAAGCTTTGTAGCTTGCTGTGGGACTTGCAGCCTTCCCCCTCCTTGCACACTGGGAATCCTCAGTAGCTGGTGGTATTTGCTGGTTTTTGCTAATTTTTTTTTTAGTTGTGTCTGGCACTGGAGGTAGCAGTACATTGGAGCATCCAATGTCTGATGGTGGTTGAAGTCTTGGAGCGTCCTATATTCAATGGCAGCACTTGGAAAGACAGTGGGTATTCTACCTCTAAGCATTAGGCCTTCAGAAAATACATCTGGAGTGCACCTGAAAACATAAATAATAGGCATAATGAATAGATTCTTTTTTAATTGGGTGCAAAATGATCAAGAAGGGACGCAGGGCTCTCTCCTGCTTGCACCCCAGTGCTTGGGGATGGCTGGAGCCGCCTGCTTTCATCCACTGCCAGCAGCAGGAGGCGCAGACAGTGGAGAGCAGAAAGGGGAGCCTGGAAAAAAAATTATTTAAAAATAGCGTAAGATTATTTAAAAAAAAAAAAAAAAAGAAGAAGAGAAAAAAAAAACCCTCCTTGGCTTGATTCCTGCTGTGGCTGCAAGTGCCCTGATTTCCCCCAAGGTTCCCTCGACAGCATTTGATTTTCCAGCTCAAGCGGGCCTTTTGGTTTTGCTTTTTTTTTTTTTTTTTTTTTTTTTTTCTGGCTGCATCATTGTTTTGCTGAGTATTTTCTGCTGATTGGGCAGAAACGAGAGGCAGAGGTGGGCTGTGCCCCCACCCACACCCTCCCTAACAAGGAGGGGGAGGCTGAGCAGGGGCTTAATGAGCAAGTCATTAATTGCTGCAGCCCTCCAGCCCTTTAATCTGAGTAATGAAAGCTGGAGATTTGCATCACCTGCACTCGGGTCTCAAAGGCTTCTTTCCGCTTTCCCACCTTCGTGACAAGTGATTTCCAACATGGGCCAAAAGCAATTGTCTGGAAGAAAAGGGGCCAACGGGTATGAATGCATTTGGGTGTGAAAAGGGACCGTGCTCTATTTATTTTGGGGTGGGAACGTCATGGCTGCAGTGTGCAGGCATTCAGAGCCCTCGGCCTCAGGCATCCCAGCTCTGCAGGGATCAGGAATGCCTGCACCCAGCAGTCCCCCAGCACACTCCCTCGCTGTTATTGGGATAAGGAGGGTGATGTTTGCAAGTGGGAAGGAAATTCTGCTTTGAGGTGTGCCCCACAGCATCTCCAGAGGATGCCCGGGTGGGACGTGGAAACTCAACGCCTTTAGGAAAACACCCACGTTCCACTGATGGAAAAAAGCTATTTGCGTCAGTAAACGCAGGCTTTGTGGGAGGGATGGGATGTGGGACCCTCAGCATGGGGAGGGACTGCAGCCACCTCCCCAGCCCTCTGCCTGCTGGAGATGGTGTGCTGGGGGCTGGCGTGCTCATGTGTGCAGAAACATGTCAGTGCTTAAGTATTTCTTCTTCTTGTTTAATCCCATTTCAAAGGCCACAAATAAGGGTATAATTGAATATCCATGGGTATAACGAGGTGATATATACATAAGGAATTTTCTCTTTAAAGGTAGATGCGGCACAGAGGGCAGGTTGGGGGCTGCCTGCACATTGGACACTCCATTCATTGATGGGGCAGTGCCCCCCCTCCATCTTTTGAGAGTGAATTTTTTTTTTTTGCTGGGCTAATATTGGTGAACAGCCCTGACCCTGCAGACCTCTGCAGGTTCCTGTGTTTTCCTTTCTGTGCCACGCGGGAGGCTGCTGGACCTCGGTAAGGCAACGCATCTGTGTTTCATTTTCCAGCTAAAGAATAGCAATTAAGATGCTTCTGCAGAGCCAGGGCTTGGAAAACTAAAAATAAAGCCATCCCCCAGCAGCCCCAGACTGCATCCATTAACAGCAGCAATCAAAGAAGTTGGGGGCACGGTGCAGAGTGTAGGCTTGAAGCAGTGTTTCTTTGCACATAGTGAGGAGAAAGGCTGCACACATGAAAAATTGATCTTCCCTGCGTTGAGACGAAGGAGCGCGGTGGGATGTGTGGCTGTGCAGGAGTGATGAGCGGTGTGGGGATGAGCAAAGCCCCAGGGGATGGGGAGGAGGAGACACAGAGTGTGGCTTGGGGCTTCACGCAGCAGTAAGCGGGGTATGATTAAAAATGAATAAGGTGCATCTCCAGGGAGGCTGCGCAGAGCTGGCCTTGTTCGTTGCGCTCATCTCTTCAGTTCTCTGCTATTTGTTTGGAATATCTGCCTGCTGGGTGGCTTGCGGTCAAACCCAGCCCTGTGGGAGCCCACGGCTCACTGTGTCACGCCCCATCCCCACCACCCCACATTGCCACTGGGGTCCCCCCAGACATTTGGGATGGCAGGGGGTTTCTGTTGGCTGGAGCGGCCGTTCCTAGAAGGAGAGCAACTTTTTCCCCTCTCCTTTCCCAGCAGGCTCTGGCAGCCGCCCAGCGCTGCAGGAACAGACCTCCTTCGGTCCGTTCCCATTGCGCGGGAAGGGCTGATGGTTGGGTTGGTCGGGGCTCTGGGCAGCCTGACCCAAAGGACGGCATCTCCATCTTGAAGGACGGACAGATCCCTCTTTCTGCATTGCTCCCACTCCATGGTGGCCTCCTGTTGTTTGGCACGATGGGAACACGGCGTGGAGGCCAAGCCCACGGCCTCCAGCACCGAGCCCTGCGGTGCCACGCTCTTGTCCAGGCATGGCGGCCTCCCCAGCAGCTCCCCACACCTCCATGGGGCTTTCCCCCACAGGCCCCCACACAGCCCTACAGGCTGGGGCTGCGCTCCCAATGCCTGCCTTCTGCCCCCAGCGCGGCGGCAGTAAATATTTTGGGTTTTAATCTAATCGGGGCCGGCATGCCTGAGGGATGAGGTCATGCAGTGCATGAAATGCACACCAACAACTTTGTAAATTTTCTACTTTTTTTTTTCTCTTTTCAAAATCTTTGCTATTTTACTTTTTTTTTTTCTTTAATTTGTTCTGCCTTCATTATTAATTTTTTGTTGTTTCCCTTTGCTTTTTTCTTTTGCTCTTTTTAACCTCTTCTCTATTGC
>NW_024884722.1:23784148-23785033 GCF_019232065.1 Centrocercus urophasianus
ACCCCATGCTCTTTTTCTTATGCTATTTCTTTGGTTTTTATTTTGTACATTTTGTATGCTTTTTATTTGGTTTTCTTTAATATTTTTCCTCTTTTCTTTTTCTTGCTTTTTTCCCTCCATTTTTTTGGTCTCCTTTTTTTTTTTCTTTTTTTTCCACTTTTTTTTGTCTCTTTTTTTCTTTTTTTTCCTTTCATTTTTCTTTTTTTCTCTTTTTTCCTTTCTCATTTATTTCTTTTTTTCCTTATTTTTCCCTTTTTCTTCTTTTCCTCCTTTTCTTTTTTATCCTCCTTTTTTTTCTTTTTATCCTCCATATTTCCTCCTTTTTTTTCTTTTTCTTCTCCTCTTTTTATTTTCCTTTTTTCTTTTTTGCTATTTTTTCCTTTTTATACTTTTTCTTTTTTTTTTCTCCTCCTTTTTTCTTTTTTTATCCTCCTCTTTTTCCTCCTTTTTTCTTTCCTCCCACCCCTCTTTTATTTTCCCTTTTTTATTTTTTCTTTTTTTTTCCCATTTTTTTTTCTCCTTTTTCCACTTTTTTTCCCCCTTCTTTCTTTCTCTTCTTCCACTTTTGTGCTCTTTATTCCTTTTTTTTTTTTCCTTTTTCCCTCCCCTTTTCTTTAAAATTTCCATTTTTCTTTCGATTTGCTATTTTTCCTTCCCCCCTTTAACTTTTCGCGTACTTTTCCTTCACTTCAATACCGCCTCCCTTTTGTTTCCACCTCCCCTTTCGCTGCCCCTATGTCCCCCTCCCGTCCCCTGCCCATCTCCCCACCCTCCCCAGGCTCCGCCCCGGCCCGCCCCGTGCTGCCCTCACGGCGGCGGCGTTGGCCGCGGGCGCGCAGCTCGGCGCCGCCCGTTCCCCGCAGGCGGCGGCCCCGGCCCCGGGCA
>NW_024884722.1:23785133-23946053 GCF_019232065.1 Centrocercus urophasianus
AGGGAGGATTCGGGGCTGGGAGGAGGGTGAGCTGGGTCGGGGACGAGTAGTAGGACGGCATCAGCAGTGGGGACTGGAGAGAGGGTTAAAAGATGAGCAGTGGTTGGTGTGGGAGTGGTGTTGGTGGGAGGAACTCTGCCTGGGGTGACCCCAGTCTGCCCCATATCCATCTCCATGCGTCCGTCCGTCCATCCATCCATCCATCCATCCATCCATCCATCCACCTATCCATTCACTCACTCACCTATCCATTCACCCACGTGTCTGGTCACCCACCCATCCTTGCATCCTATCCACCCATTCACCCACACTCTCATCCATCCGTTCACCCATCCATTCACTCACCCATCCTTCCAAACACCCACCCACTCATCTATCTGTTCATCCACCTGTCTGGTCACTCTGCCCCCATCTTTCCCCCCATCCTTCCACCCATCCACGTGTCCCGCAGAGCTCCTGCTGTCCGGCCAACTGAGTGAGTATGGCGTGACCGTGCCCTTCAGTGCCGACTGCCGCGGCCGCTTCCTCTCCCACGTGCTGTCAGGTGGCACAGCAACGACGGCCCCCACCGAAGCTCCCTGTCCCCCGACCCCAACCCGCCGCCGCCGTGGGGCCCGCCATGCATCCTCCCAGCACGGTGCTGGCAGCCGTCCGCTCTACTTCAACGTCACGGTGCTGGGCCGCGAGCTGCACCTCCGGCTGCGGCCCAACACTGGCCTGGTGCCACCGCGTGCCGTGGCTGAGTGGCAGGAGGACTTTGGGTTGCGCCTGCGGCAGCCCCTGCAACATCACTGCCTCTTCACCGGCGATATCACCGGCGTGCCAGGTGGAGCCGTGGCCATCAGCAACTGTGATGGGCTGGTAGGTGTGGGCCCCCACACCATTGGGGTTCTTTGTGCTTTGGGTTGGGTGTCCCAACATGAAGAGCTTGGCGGATCTGGATCAGGGGATACTGCCCTGTGGGTACCATGGTCACTAGGGTGAGGGTGGCATTGCTGCTCCTTCCTCATCCAGACAGCATCCCTGCAGGTGCTCGGTTGCCATGGATGGGGCCCTGGGCAGCCTGGTCTGCTGGGGTGCACCCAGCCCACGTCAGGGGGTGGGGATGGGTAAGGCTTTAAGGTCCCTTCCAACCCAACCATGCAGTGGTTCTATAGCTCTGCCTGCATGTCCCTCTCCCAAGCAAACCCATGCATCCTGCAGGCATTATTTTGAGGAGCATCCCCATGGTTTTGGTAATAGCTCACATATTTGGGCTTTCTGGTGGCCTTGGGGTGGCTGTGTGAGGGTGATCCAGCAATGCAGCAGCCCTGTTGCCTCTTCATCCCCACCACCCAACCTGCCTGTGGGGTTCTACTCTGAATATGCTTCAGGAGTTTATCCTCACTTTTCTACACCTCAAATCACTGCCCTTCGAACTTCCTCTGGGCCAATTTATTCCAATTTAGCTCTCCTTTTCCATGCCAGCATTTATTATTTCCTCTTGGTATCACTTCCCAGGTTGCACTTTGGTCGCTCTAAACTTCTCATTTTGCTTTTTTTTTCCCCCCTTGCTTCTTTTTTTATTGTTTTATTCTGGCAGTTCCGCAGCTGTTTTTGGCCGCTAGCACAAACAATTTGGCATTCCATTCTTTTTATACGGCGCGTGGTGTTACTCTACGAGCAGAAATGATAGAGCGGCAGGGCTAGAAATAAATACTCCGCGTCCATCCGGCAGTTTATTTTTTGCCAGCAGTTTGAGCTCATCATCCCCAGCTTTGGAAGCATCTCCTCTAAATGCAGCGAGGCTGGGAAACAGCAGAGAGTTCTCTGTGACCCAGAGCTCTCTGTGGCCAGTGAACTTGGATGCGGTTGAAAGCAGTGGGGATGTTTCCTCTGCCTCCAGCAAGCATCCAGTAGCACTGCTGCTGCGGTGGGAGCTGCTTTCTGCTGCAGGTTGTGATGCTGGGTGGCATCTTTGGGGCTGTGCCCACTCTGAGTATCTTTGGCTCTCCTGGTTCCAAACTGACTGACTCTATTTGTGCTGGGCAGAGCATCCCCCCAGAAGCCACAAACCCCCCAGATGGCATTTTCTGCCCCATTTTGCAGGCTGGGGTGAAGGCAGTTAGCAGGGCACACTGCCCTGAACCTTCTCCCCACACGACCCCTGGCTGCGCGTGTTCCCGCAGTGCCGCTTTCTGGGACGGTTTGTTCAAATGAAGTGTGAAATGCGTAGGAAAAATCCATAGGCACGTCTCTGCTCCCCCCTTCTCTGATTCCCTGGATAGTTGGTGGCTTTTTCCATGCTCAGGGTTTCCCGAGGATCCTGGGGAGTTTTATCCTTGGGGGGTGCTGGGTGTCGTGGGGGTGTGGGGGCAGCCCCCTTGCTCTGCCATATGGGCTCAGCGAGGAACTGGAGGAGAGCCTTCATCCTCCCCAGCCCTCTACATGCTGGCAGCAGTTGCTGTGCTGAGGGCTGCTTCCAAAAATATCAGTGTTTTCCCTTTTTTTCTGGTAGGGCTGACTTCAAAGAGATCTTCTCAAGCGCTGCGTCCCAATGGGGAATATCCTATGGGAAAGGCAGCAGCCCTGCTCTCTGTGTGCGGCGCCGGGCGGTGGGAAGCACTGGGCGCATTCACGCATGTGGAATCCTGGCATGCCAGCCGTGCTTGGGGCCGTGCCCAGGGCTCTGCCCTCAGGGCTGTGTGGTTCATGTTGGGCAGTGGGGTGGCCAACAGCTCACCTTGGTGGGGAGCTCTGAAATTTTATGTGAATTCTAAAATTCAAGCATCCTTCTGGACATTTGTGTTGTTTGTACCCTCAGTGGTAACGATGTCTGGCAGCTGTAAGCTTAAAAAAATGGGGCTCTCCATGGGGAGAGCTTCCTGCTTGGTATCTGAGGGGAGCAGGGACTGTAAACACAGTGCTCCGAATTCAAGGATCCCCCTGTCCCTATGGAGCAGAGATCCCAGGTGCCCTGTGCTGGGGCTGCGGCTGCCTGCATGGTGGAAAGAAAGGATGCAGCATGGTATGCCAAGGTTCCTTGAGAAGGAGGACCAAACCCACAGCAATCCTAGATCTGCTTCTAGGAGGAGGTAAACAGCTGAGAAAAGCAAAGCGGAGCAGGAAATTTGCTGAAGCATAACGGAGCCAGGTTGGCTGATTCCATGGGGATGCGGTGACATGTCCATGATGTTCTGGTGGGTCCATTCTGTGCTGTAAAAATGTGACTGGGGAACTGATCTGTACATCCTGCCTACACTTGCCAGGATTTGGGGAGAAGTGGGACTTGTGGCACTGCCCATTGTGTCACCGAAGGGATTCCCCTGTGTTAATCCCAAATGCTTCAGGGCAGAGATGGGCGGCATTCTTTTCCTTCCTCCCACAACCATTGCAGCTGGGAATGGCCACTTCCCTTCTTGGTGGCCTGGGGGACAAGGACATGTGTGGTGACAGCTGGGTTGTCCCCTGGCACAGGGGATGCAGGGGATCTTGGTAAGATGAGATGGATCTCTGGAGCCGTGTACAGATATAACCTGAAGTGTGGTCAGGGTTTTGGGATTGGTTTTTCTCTATCCATTTTTTTTTCTTTCCCCTACCCACAGAAGAAATTAAGGTTCATCCACGTGCAGCTGGCTGTGAAGTCAGTCTGGTGCCATGCAGGGTCTGGCACTCAACGTTAGGGTTATGGGGCAGCTTGGTAGGGAAGTGGCCAAACAAGTCTATTTAGTCCCAGAAAAGAGTTGTTGGTATATAAATGGATGCAACATTCCCATTTTTCCTCTTTTTTTCCTGTCTCCTTGCATCCTGCAGGCTGGCCTTATCCGAACGGACAGTGGTGAGTTCTTCATTGAGCCGCTAGAGCGTGGGCAGCAGGACACGGAGGCACGGGGCCGTGCCCATGTGGTGTATCCCCGCACAGCAGTCCAGCGTGGCCCCCCACAGTCCCCAGGTAGGGCTCCATGTGCCCCTGCGTTCTGTAAAGTACTTGGTTGTGCCAGGCTGGAGGTGGTCTGGGGAGAGGCATGCAGCCTGCTAGTGTCTGGGGTGCCAGGACATGCCTGTCATCCACAGGAAGAGCTTGGCTTTGGCTTTGCAAGTTTCATGGCTTATTGTTGGGGGTGGATTTGGCACTTTCTGGGTTGTTTGAATCATAGAATCACAGAATCATTCAAGTTGGAAAAGCCCTCTCAGCCCACTCAGCCCAACCCCACCTGTCCGCTGCCCGTGTGCCTCAGTGCTACATCTCCGGGGCTCTGAAACACCTCCACAAGAGCATTCCCACCTCCTGCATTCTTAGACTTCTGTGTCCTCATGCTGCCCTGCCTCTTCCCTTCTAAAATTTGGGCTTGCTCACCTTGTGCTTTCCTCCTGGGGAGGAATCTGGGGTTTTGTGTATAGATTAAGGGCAGTAGGGTATTTGTAGGTGTTTGGGGTTAGGGTTGCTGGTAGGGTGGGGAAAGCAGGATGCTGCAGCAAGGGGATGCTCGTTGTGTCTCTTCCATTAATCTGAGATGTTACCATTACAAGGGGGGACTTCATTAGACATAGTACCCTTAAAGACATGGATCCAAAAACCCAATCCAAGCCTCATTATGTGGGGTGAACCACCACCAGCACATGTTCCCCAGCAGGCCCATCCTCATGGGCTCACTGGACCATAACGCAACCCCCTCCAAAGCTGTGCTGAGCCCCAAACGTGACCCTCAGCACTGGCTCTCCTCACCTCCTCTCCTCCTCCTGCCCCTCTCGGTGGTCAGGTGTGCACCTGGGTGAGCTCCCCAACTCCCTGGAGCGGCTGGCCGAGCGGCTGGGTGAAGCGGAGCGCCGGCGGCGGCATGCCAAGAGGGATGGCTACAACATCGAGGTGCTGCTGGCTGTTGACGACTCGGTGGTGCGCTTCCACGGGAAGGAGCACGTGCAGAACTATGTCCTCACCCTGATGAACATCGTAAGGCGCTGCTGGGGGGTCCCCGGGAGTGGCTGTGGGGAGGGATTGCCGTGTTTCATTCTTAGGGCTGCAGGGTAAACCAGGCACAGGAGGGGTGTGCTGGTTTGCCACCTTTCAGAGAAGGTGTGAGCCTCCTCTGGGTGGGGATCCTCAGGGTGTTCTCAGTGCCATCAGCCCAGATACATGAAGATGGAGAGGTTGAAGTTGGACTCAGTGATCCTTATGGTCCCTTCCAAGTTGGTATATTCTATGATTCTGTGAAGTTGCTTCTTTTACATAGCCCAATGCCTTCCCTGCAACCTTTTCTTCTCTGATGGTTTCCCCAAGCTATGTATCGGTGTGCAGGGTGGTGGGAATTCCAACACCATATCCACAAACTGCTTTTTGACAGTTTTTCCCCATTTTCCCATTGGCTCCTTCTGCACACAGAGGATGCTGTGGGGTCTTCTGTACTTGGGGTGCCGGAGATGAGCTCATTGCCCCTTTCCACCAGGGAACAAGGGCTGCCAGTATGCATCAAAAGGCGGTTTTCAGCCCCATTTCATGGTTTGGCAGCAGTGCTTTTCACCGGGGTGCCGACTGCTCAGATAAAGGCAGCGCCAGGGACTGGGAATTGAATGAGGAGGGTGGGAAGCTCTGCATCAATGAAAGGGGAAAAGTAACGTAATGCAGATAAATGCCTCCCTGGAGGTATTGCGTTGAGTGGGAGCAGGGCTGTTGTGGGACCCTGTGCACCACTAGGGTTTGTGCCCCACCGTTTGGGTAACTGCATGATGTGCTTGGTGTTTTCCCATTGTTTCGGGTTTCTAAGGAAACCCCATGAGTCAGAGCCAGGCTTTGACTTGTGCGTTCCCTCCAGCGCGTTAGGAGTTCATTGTTTGTAGGGAAAAAGTGTTGCCGAGACCCCACATAAGAGGGATTTGGGGAAAGAGCGAAGATCCAGCTTTATTTTTAGCCTGGGGTTACCTAACTGCTATGCTGAACAGGCAGAGATTCTCTTCCCTCCCCATGGAGCTTGCAAAATAAAAGTCAGCTCCGTGAGCCGCCTCCTTGCTGGCGATGCAATAACAACAGCAAATACCTCTGGTGTTGTTCTTACACATGCATGCGCTTTCCCCACCGTACACGGGCTCGTGTGGTTGGGATAGCACAGCCATTGCGTGGAGGCATGCGAGCGCAGGGCAAGCGGCTGAAGATGACTTGGCTGCCCTGCCCGCGAGACCTGGGATTTGGAAACGTCAGCGTTTCTGCACGCCTGGCAAATTCTTCTCGTGCTCTCTTTGTGTTTGCCTTCCCTCAGGAACGGGGGAGTCTAGACGGCTGCGGGGTGGCTTGCGGTGGGAGCGGGGTCCTGGCGCTGTGCTGCACTGCTGCTGCTGCCCCCCCGGCGTGCTGCAGGCTGCAGGCGGTGTGCTTGATGCTTTGCCTCCAGCCCATGGCTGGACTGTGTTTTTAGTGTCTTCTGCAATATATCTTTCTTAAATGAAGCTGGAGAGCGTGCCTTTCCAGATGATGGCAGTACACAGGCTGGCATCTGACCCTGTTAGGTAAGGAGCTCTGCATGCCAGTTCTTCCACTGCACAACAGGTATTTTCTGGAGGGCTTTTCTCCCAAAGCGCTGACAGCCTGCTCCTTATCTGCTTTCTGAATCAGCTGCAGAGGTTGCTGTGGAGTCGTAGAATGGTTTGGGTTGGACGGGACCTCAAAGCCGATCCAGCTCCAACTTTTGCTGTGGGCTGGTTGTTCCCCACTAGATCAGGGCCCCATCCATAGCCATGGGCATCTCCAGGGGCATCCACAGCTCTCAGCAGCAGTGCCAGCACCTCACTGCCCTCTGAGTAAATAATTTATTCATAATATCTAACCTAAATCTCCCCTCTTTTAGTGTAAAGCCATTCCCCCTTGTCCTGTCACCACGTAAAAAGGTCTGTCCCCATACTGCTTATATGCTCTCTTTTAGTACTGGAAGGCTGCAATGAGGTCTCTCTGAAGCCTTTTCTTCTCCAAGCTAAACAAACCCATTTCCCTCAACCTTCCTTCACAGGAGAGGTGCTCCAGTCCTCTGGTCTTCTTAGTGGCCCTCCTCTGGACTCACTCCAACAGCTCTGCATCCTTCGTGTGCTGGGGGCTCCAGGCCTGGACACAGTATTCCAGATGGGGCCTCAGAAGGGCAGAGTAGAGGGGGACAGTACTCTCCCTCTCCCTGCTGCCACTCCTGTGTTGATGCAGCCCAAGATACCTTGGCCTTCTGGGCTGCAAGAGCACTCTGCTGGCTTGTGTCCAGCTTTTCATCCACCAGGACTCCCAGGTCCTTCTCCGCGGGGCTGCTCTCAAGTTCTTATCTAAATCCGTATGCATATCTGAGGTTTTCACGACTGAAGTGTAACACCTTGCACTTGATCTTGTTAAACCTCACTCAGGCCTGTCCAGGTTCTTCTGGATGGTGTCTCTTCCTCCTATTGCATCAATTGCACCACTCATCTTGGTGTCATTGGCCAACTTGCTGTGGGTACACTTGATCCCGCTGTCTATGTTGTTGATCATGACATGATCAAATCACATCCCTGCTCAGGACATGATTTAGTGGAGGGTTGCTAGAGTTAGGGTAGTATGGTTAAGTTGTAGTTGAACTCAATGATCTGTAAGGTCTTTTCCAACCTGAGTGATTCTATGATTCTATGGTAACGATGCTGAAGAGCACTGGTCCCATGACGGACCCCTAAAGGATACAACTCCTGACTGGAGTCCACCTGGGCATAGAGCCATTGACTACAACCCTCTGGCTGTGACCATCCAACCAACTATCCACCAAATAGTCCAGCCTTCAAATCCACATCTCTCCAATTTAGAGTTAAGGATGTGGTGCAGAACCGTCTCAAGTGATGCATTAAGCAGGGCTGGACTGGGGATTTGGTTATCTGTTTTTCTCAGCTGTTTGCTGCATTCAGGAGGTGGCAGGCGTGGGCTTCTCTTACCTCTGCATAGCCCGGGGCCGCTGGTGATCACATGGCTGCATTAATGCTGGCTCATGCTGGGTTCAGGAATGGACTGACTCAAACAGAAGCCTGCTGTCAGTCCTGGGCCTCACAAAGCTCTCATGTCGCCTGGAAAATCGTCTGGATCCATGCGACATCCACAGCCATTGTTCAAGTGGAAGCTTACAGGGAAAAGGGGGAAAAAAAACGAAGGGAAAAGAATTGTAAACCTGGCTTCTGTTTATAATGTTAATTGTAATATTCATCGTGGAAGAGCCAAGGGAAGTTAGTTCCCCTTTTCACTGCTGGATCACAGGCAGGATGCTGTGATATTCATGCTCTTGTGTTGTGTCTTCATCTCGGGCTTTGTCTGCTGCTCTGCAACACTATTGTGTCCTCCCATGTGCCTCCCAGGTGTGAGGAGAGCAATCCCAGTAAAACCTGAAGTAAAGCCAAGATGGTTCAAATCAGTGATGTTTTCTTGAAGTCCTGGAGTCCTCCTCCTGATTGTAGAATTGTTACAGTTGGAATAGATGACTAAGATCACCAAGCCCAAATGTCAGCTCATCACCACCATGCCTGTTAACCACAGAAAGTCATAAATTCACAGGCTGTCCCTCTTGTTTTTCTGCTGAAGGGCTGGAGAGCTTATTAATTTTGACCATACATCTTCAGAATATGGGGTGGTGAGTGTTAAAGGACGGATGTTGCTGTTTGCTGTTAGCGTATTTGAGCAGAAGAGGTATTTGTGAAAGGAAGATCAGAGAGAAGTTCCATTAAAGACTGCCCTTTCAAACCTCTTTCTTCCCAAAATGCAGAAAAAGAGGGCAGTAGCTCATGATTTCCTCTGCAAAGTGATCTCTATCAGCAGTGCTGATGTATGTGTTACCGTGCTGACTCACAAGCCCTCCCTGTTCTCTGTGCTTTGCTGTTTCCTTCTGCGGATTGTTCCCAGGGTTTTGAAGCAGTAGGTCAGATTTGACTCACCGGGACAACAGCTGAGTAATACCCTTGCTTTGATCAGATCAATTTTTTTCTTCTTCTTCTTTTTTTTTTAAATTATTCCAACTGCAAGAACATGACATCCCCAAGCATTTCCTTGTATCCACCAAGCGCTGCAGCTTGCTGTGGGATGCTCTGTGGTGGAGGGGGCCCCATTGGAAAGGCAGCCACTCTTGTTGGTGCTGGTGATGTCACTGAACATCAGATTCCCCCGATTCCTGGGAAATGTTGCTTTTTTGGCTGGTCTGCTCTGTGGTTTTTAAAGCACAACAAGAACAAAACCAGCTGGGGGTGGGAGGAGGGAGATGCGGTCTTTGCACCTGGTCTTGGAAAGTGGGAGAGGAGTGAGAGCATGCAGGGCTGGACCTAGCTGGGGAGCAATGCTTGTTGCCAACTAGTGTTGGGATGTGCATGCTTATATGGGAAGCTAAACATCTCCGTGCTGGCCTCTGCACTGCAGGCACCTTCCTGTGAGTTATGGGTCAGGCACCCTGGATGAGCAGTATATAGGACCCATGTCAGCTCCACCACCCAAGAATTTCCTTGGAAAGCCACAAGATGATTGTTTTAAGCCATTCTTCCTGCCAGGCATGGGATGGGTGGTCGGTGGGAGGATGCTGAATGCAGGAGCGTGGAGAGCAGCAGAGACCGGGGGCTACCTTGCTAGCTGTGAAGGTCTCAGACCCTCCTCTGCTTTATCTTTTTCTCTAATTCTTCAGGTGGATGAAATTTACCATGATGAGTCCTTGGGTGTTCACATCAACATCGTGCTGGTCAGGATGATCATGGTGGGGTACCGTCAGGTAAGGGCAGCATCAGGCACTGGGACACAGGAGAGTTTGTTGTTTCTTAGATTGCTCTTTGATTTTGAGCCAGAAGGTTTCCTATAGAACAATGCAATTTGCTGCGTGTTTTATGGCAAGCCCCTACACTGCACAAAGTGCTCTAGGAAGAATGCTAACAAGCCCAATGTGCTAACATCTGTGTGAGGTCCATGAATCAGCCCCAGTGGATGTTAGAGAAAAGCCCTGATTGTTTCTGCTTGGCCAGAAGAAACAAAATGCATCCTAGAGACCTGGCGATGGTTCTCGAGAGTGTGAGGATGAGAACATAGGCAGTCTCGTTTTTGGCAAATCCTGGCTGAGAGGAACATCACTGCTGGGCGTGGAAGCCAACAGCGTGTCTGGCTTCCTCCCAGCAGTCCATGCTTGGGGCTAGAGGATGATGTGATGTGTGAAGGAGAAGGTGGGATGAGGGCTTGGGGGCTGCGGTCAGGGTGATTTAATCATTGCAAAACCCTCTGCTAGAGGCAGCTGGTGTGGCCGGCTTTGTCATTGTTTAAGTTTGGGGAAGATGTGGAAACCTTGTGCAGATGTTTGGATCTGGGTGAGGTCCCAGGCCACCGGTGTTTGATGTTTCCTGAGAACGTTCTGGGAGATGACGTGGTGCAGGCAGCACAGCACAGCTGACTCTGCTTCTGCACTGAGTTCTGGCTGAGGTTGCCACTGCTCTCAGGAAACCCTACTGCTTGGGCCTTTTGTCTCTGCCTTGCACTTGGCAGGATAAAAACTGCCATGGCTCCTTACGGGAAGAGCAGCGTTTCTGACCCTTCTTCAGCTCCTGAGCTCAGCAGATGCCTGCCCACCAGGTAGAGAGGAGATTGTCATGAGTGTATCTTTGCAAAATGGTCATCCTGAACAAAAACTGAAGATATTGAAGATGTTTTCTGCTGGAGTCTCCAACCCTGTTGTTCACTGCAAGGCTGAAAAATGCTGAGCATCAGCATCTTGCTAAGGAGCCAGAGCAGGAATCAGAATGCTCATTGCTTTCCAGTACGCTAAGCTCCTCGATTTTATTTTATTATATTTTGTTTTCTTGCTTCTTTTCCCAGTCAGTCAGCCTGATCGAGCGTGGGAACCCGTCCCGGAGCCTGGAGCAGGTGTGCCGCTGGGCTCACGCACAGCAACGCTCCGACCCTGATCACGCCGAGCACCATGACCATGCCGTGTTCCTCACCAGGCAAGATTTTGGTCCTGCAGGTATGCAAGGTACTGTATTAATCTCGGTCATGTATGTGCAGTTTTCCAGGGGAGAGCCAGCAAGGGAGCTTGTTGGGGACCTATAGAACCTGGCTCTGTATGGGTCACTGCGACCGAGTTGTTGTGTTTTTCTTAAGCTTTCTGGCCAAATGACTGTGCCCCAAGGCAGTGGTGAGGGGACATTTTTTGGCATATGGGCAAGAGTCTGGAAGATGTAGTGCTGGAGGGTTTACCAGTGGGTTTTTCCCAGGAGGTGGCTGAGGCTCTCCTCCAGCTGTTCAGCACCAGAAGGACCAGCGCTATCTGCATCCTCACACTGCGCAGTGTTGCGGTTTGGAGCCTCATTGCTCTCCTCTGCTGAGCCAAGCCGAGCCCTGGGGAGCCTGTATAAACTTCTGGTGCTGGCAGCAGCTCGCGGTGTGGAGGGGAGCAGCGGTGGCCAGCACTGAGTAATCTTGGAAAGCTGATGCAATTCTGGCTTTCTGCATTACGAGAAGCTGGAGCAGGAGCTGCCTCACATGTGGGCACTGTCTTGCCATGGATAACACTGGGGCAAGAGGTGGTCAGTGTGGGATGACTGGTGTGAAAGCCACATGGAGCTGGAAAGGTGCTGAGCTGGTCTTTACCAACTACATGTTTTTCAGGTACTTCTTGTCACTGCTGAGAACTGTTTCCTTCTCCCAGTTCTCACCCGGGCCTTCATTTTGGATATCAGTGTCCTTTCTGTGCCTCTTCATCTCATTCCCCTGCCAGACACTGACAATCTCCATGGTTGGGACATTATCCCATTTTCATTCTAGACAAAATATATTCCCTCTCGTCCAGAAAACTTTCCACGTCGTTGCTCTTTCTTGTGGAAAGTTTCATGGAAAAAAAAATCTTTCAAAATGTCTTATCCAGGATTTGACTCATTGCTGTGCGGTTAAACCCAATTACCCACTTCTCTTTCTCAAGCCCCCTAGCTTGACTTTTGCTTTCCTTTTGACTGTGGAGCATCAAACACTGTCTGCTCAACTGCTGTTGACTTTGGGGCTCTTCCAGATGGCCTGCATTGGCGGGATGGGTGATGGATGGCTTGGGATCCTCCTGTCCTCTCCCCCTGTCTCCTGCTGAGCCCAGCCTTCCTCTCAGCTCACCCTCTGCCTTCATTCGAAATGCTGTGGCAGAATTACTCAGGGTGATCTTGCCCTGCTTTGGCCAGAGCTCCTTGGGGCCCACAAGTCCTTCCTTTGACAGTTTCCCGTCCCTCGATGCCAAGAAGGGTAGTATGAATTATGACAGGCTCTTGCTTGTCCCTTTATTTTTTTGCCTTTCTCAAAAGTCATCTCTTCCCTCTTCTCCCCTCTCCTTCCTTCACTTTCTGCAGGCTATGCACCAGTGACGGGGATGTGCCACCCTCTCCGCAGCTGTACCCTCAATCACGAGGATGGCTTCTCCTCGGCGTTTGTGGTGGCCCATGAGACTGGCCATGTGTAAGTGATGGGAATGGAGCCGGCACAGCGCTTGGCCAAGAGGGCTTCCCACACCCTTGCTGGGGTGCCAAATCCCACGGGCAACTTGATTTGCTGTCTTTTTCTGACAGGTTGGGCATGGAGCATGATGGCCAGGGCAACCGCTGTGCTGATGAGACAAGTATGGGCAGCATCATGGCCCCGCTGGTCCAGGCTGCCTTCCACCGCTACCATTGGTCCCGCTGCAGCAAGCAGGAGCTCAACCGCTACATACAGTAGGTTGCTTCCTTCCCATTCCCTTTCCAAAAGGCAATAGAAGCACGCCAGAGTGGTTTTGTGTGTCAGTGCCATGGAGAACACCAGTGAAGCCTGAAGATGGAGTGGGTCATTGGGTTGCTCTTTGCTGCTGATGTGCAAGCACACAGTGGTTGACAACCCTGCCCATGGCAAGAGGGGTTGGAACTGGATGATCTTTAAGGTCCCCTCCAACCTAAGCCTTTTTATGATGCTATGATTTTATGAAACACATTTTGTGGCAGTGGGTAGCTTGTGTTGGGATTCAGAGGACTGGGATTTCTGAGATGGGACTTGAGAGAAGGAGGGAAATCCCCTGTCTCTGCCCCATCCTGCAGTTCCTACGACTGCCTGCTGGATGATCCCTTTGAGCACCAGTGGCCCTCGCTCCCTGAGCTGCCGGGCATTAACTACTCCATGGATGAACAGTGCCGCTTTGACTTTGGTGTGGGCTACAAGACCTGCACAGCAGTGAGTATAGTCCCTGTGCTGCCACTTTGCTGCTGTCCAGTCTCTGTCACCTTGTCCTGTGCCCACCAGGAGCCTGGGGCCTTCTCCTGCCTTGAGAGTAGGCTCTCTGTGGGGCAGGACGATACCAACACCAATATCCTGCTTGCTTTGCAGTTCCGTACTTTTGACCCCTGCAAGCAGCTGTGGTGCAGCCATCCAGACAACCCTTACTTCTGCAAGACCAAGAAAGGGCCCCCCTTGGATGGCACTGAGTGCTCCTTGGGCAAGGTATCAACTGCAGTCTCCCCTTTTGGGCTGGGTTCCAGAGCCCACTGTGGTTTTTTTTTGCATATTCCATGCTTGAAGATGTCATTCCTTATTTCTCCCTCCAGTTGCCCAGCATGGCTCTGATGAGGACTTTGTTCTTTCTGAACTCTCTGCCCTTTCAGTACTCCTTTGGTTTTATAACACAGAGAGATGGTGTGATTGTGTGTCCAAGCTCATGATGTCATCAAGTTTACTTCAGGCTCTTAGCATGCCCATTAGCACAGTGTTAAAGTGCGAGTACTGACTAAGGAAGGGCTCACAGGTTTGGAGACGAGAGGATAAGAAGCCAGGAGATGTGGAAATCTGGATGTTGGGTGCAAATTAAATTGTTTGGAAGTTTCATGCCAGCTGCCTGGGCTGTCCCCTACCAGTAGTGAGATGCCCCCCATGCTGGTTCAGTCCTGGACCCAGGCGTGATTCAGGATGAACCCCCACTTCTTTTCTTTTCTAGTGGTGCTTCAAGGGTCACTGCATCTGGAAGACATCAGAACAGCCCTACAGCCAGGATGGCAGCTGGAGTTCATGGTCCAAGTTTGGCTCCTGCTCCAGGACGTGTGGTGGCGGTGTGCGCTCACGCAGCCGGAGCTGCAGCAACCCGCCGTACGTTCAGCCTCACTGAAGCGGGAGGTGCACCTTGCACTGGCAGCATCCCTGCTCCTCTGATGCCTTCACCCCCTTGTTTTATTTTCCAGCCCAGCTTACGGTGGGCGCAACTGCCCAGGAGCCACCTATGAGCATCAGGTGTGCAACAGTGAGGAATGCCCAGGGCCCTATGAGGATTTCCGTGCCCAGCAGTGCTCCAAGCGTGACTCGTACTACACCCACCGTGACAGCAAGCATGCCTGGCTGCCCTATGAGCATCCCGACGGTGGGTGCCATCCCTCGGCACCTGCTGCAGGTTGGGGACCTGAAGGTGACAGCCAGCTTGCTGGTTTACTTTCTGCTTTGCCCAGACGCTCAGAAGTGCGAGTTGATCTGCCAGTCCGAGGGGACAGGGGATGTGGTATTCATGAACCAGGTTGTTCACGATGGAACCAGGTGCAGCTACCGGGATCCCTACAGCATCTGCGTCCGGGGCGAGTGTGTGGTAAGGAGCTGACCCTGGCTGGGAAGAAGCTCTTGCATTCTCTTCATCCACACCCTATGGGGTTGGGGATGAAGCCCAGAGGCCGACCTGGTGTACAGTGTGGGGCTGAGTGCATGGTGATGCCGCAAGTGTGGGGCCATGACCTTGTTTGCCTTCTCTTCCCCTGGGGTGACAGCATGTTGGCTGCGACAAGGAGGTCGGCTCCCTGAAGCAGGAGGACAAGTGTGGGGTCTGTGGGGGTGACAACTCCCACTGCCGGACGGTGAAGGGCACCTTGGCCAAGACCCCAAAGCAGCTAGGTGAGGAAGCTGTGCGCAGTCTCACGGCAGCACCCCAAAGAGGCAGTGTCTAGGGAGACCAACTGCTTCCTGCCCCTCTGTTTCTGAAAGCTTTCTCCCCCCTTCCTGTGTCTACTTTGTCATCCAGGGAGTGTTCTGAAGATGTTTGAGATTCCAGCAGGGGCAAGGCACGTGCAGATAGAGGAGATGGAGCCAGCATCCCACAGCATTGGTGCGTCCCACCAATGGGTGGCTTTTGGAGCAGTTCAGGCTGAGCACTGGGAGCAGCAGAGCAGGGGACTTATGGGAGGCACTGCTATGTTGATGGTGCTTCCCCTCGGGGGGGGATCAGAGACTTACTTGAAGTATTTCTTTCTTTCCTGCAGCTGTTAAAAATCAAGCTACAGGTAACTTCATCCTTAACGCCAGCGGTCAAGAAACCACCAGCAAGGCGTTCATTGAGATGGGCTTGGAATGGGAATACACCGTGGAACAAGGCAAGGAGAGCGTGAAAACCAGTGGCCCTCTGCAAGAGGCCATCAGTGTTCTGGTGAGTGGCCATCACCCAATGGTGGGAGGTGATGGGTGGCTTCAGAAAGGATGTTTTAGCATGGACATCACTTATGCTTCATTCCCTGCACTCCTTCCCTGCTTCTCTTGCTGCCTGCAGCTCGTCCCCAGGGAGGAGGCGGTGAGGAGCAGCCTGATGTACAGGTATATCATCCATGAGGACCTGCTGCCGCTCATTAGCAACAACAATGTCCTGCTGGAGGAGATGGACTCCTACGAGTGGGCCCTCAAGAGCTGGTCTCAGTGCTCAAAGGCATGTGGAGGAGGTACTTTTTCCTTTGTATTGTAGTTACCGTGTGCTCTTGTGAGGCTGACTGGGCACGCTGATCATTGCTCTGTGCTGAAATAAATGAAAAGGCTTTAGTGAGCTGTGCTGGCTCTTGCTGCTTTCCTTGCTGGCATGGGTGCTGGAAGATTTTGGGACTCATGGAGATGGAAGCCGAGCCCTCGCTGGCTCTGCTGACCTTGCTGCAGCCGGGCTGCCTGCGGGGTGACAGACAGTTCATGTTTTACGCTAGCTTAGCCCCAATCTGCTCTGCTCCCAGGCGAGCACCATTCACTTGGCAGAGCGCAGCAGCTCTTTGGCTGCACTTGCTGCATGTTGCTTGTTCTTCCTGGCTGCAAAAATGTGGCTGAGTTCCTCCAGTCCACCCTACCTGCCCGTGGGTGGTTTGGGGGAGGAAGCCCTGGGTCTGCTCAGCCCTTGAGCCTCTCTCTGCTCACACCCCTGTGAGTATCCCCTGAGTGAGTCATGGCAGTGTGCTTGGGTTCCCTGCAGCTTTGGGGACCCATCGTGGTTGGGCTGCAGGAAGACAGGGAGTGGGAGAATCCTGACGCTACCCCCTGCTTCCCAGGCATCCAGTACACCAAGTACGGCTGCCGGCGAAGGAGCGACAACCGCATGGTGCATAGGAACCTGTGTGATAACAGCAAGAAGCCCAAGCCCATCCGGCGGCGGTGCAACTTGCAGGAGTGCTCCCAGCCTACGTGAGTCCCTCGGAATGGGTGGGCGGTTGGATGGGTGGTGGATGGATGCTCCCATCCCACCCTGCTGTGCAATTTCAGCTGCAATTTGCCCTACACGGACCTTCCCCTGCCCTCCTCTCCCTCCCTCCCCCCCGCCACTAACGCTGTCCCCAACCCCTTGCAGCTGGGTGGCTGAGGAGTGGAGTGCCTGCAGCAAGTCCTGCGGCAAGCTGGGACTGCAGGTGCGGGCCGTGCAGTGTGTGCAGCGCCTGCGGGATGGCACCAACCGCACCCTGCATGCTAAGTACTGCAGTGCCGAGCGGCCCGAGACCCGCCGGCCCTGCAGCCGCCTGCCCTGCCCAGCACAGTGGAGGACGGGTGCCTGGTCGCAGGTAAGTGATGTGGGGATGGGGCTGCGAGTTCGTCTCAGAGCTGCTTATGGGGGTGCCTGGCTGTCACCCACATGCCGTGTTTCTCTCCCTGGGCGCAGTGCTCAGCCAGCTGCGGGGACGGTGTGCAGCAGCGGCAGGTGGTCTGCAGGGGTGAGGAGAGCGGAGGGCGCTGCCATGGGGACAAGCCAGAGGCCGTCCGGGGCTGCCACGTGGCTGTCTGTCTGGGTGAGAGAGAGGGTGTGGGGACAGCCTGTGGTATGGGCTCGCTGCAGGTGGCTGCAGATTTTCTGTCAGATTGGTGACGACTTGAGCAAGGGGAGAATGGAGGTGGGCACTCCGGAGTTAACAGCTAGATTATTTTTGGGTAGCCAACCAGACTTTTCCCAAATGACCTTGTTTTTAAGAAAATATCTAACAAAGTCACCAGAAGTACACCTTTAAGGTATTTCAAGTGCCTCCATACATGGTGCTCTCTCTGCAGGGAAGCCCTCTGGCATCACCGCCAGTGCCAATGCTAGTGACCACGTCACACCTGGAGGGCAGTGGGAGCCCCGGGAGAGGCCCCAGAACCCTGTGAGCAAGATCTCCTCCAGTAAGTGCCCCAACATACAGCCCCATCCCTGCACTGCTCATCTCAGACTAGGGGCACGTCCTCCACTGTGCCAGGCAGGGCAGGTGGCTGCAAGGCTGGTGGATCTCAGGTGACTCAAGCACACATTGCATGGCCTGTGTCTGCAGCTCAGCTTGCTGCCATCTTCCTGCAAGTGTTAGGGGGAAGGAGGTATCCTGCAGCCCGTTTGGGGTGAATGTAACCTCATCCAGCCTCCTGTGGTGCACAGCCTGGCGCCAGGTTGCCACCTCGTGGAGTTGGGGATCCACCACAGCTTCCATCCTGGGACTGACTTGATGCTCCAGCTCCTTCACCTCTTCCATCCAAGCATTGCCAAAATTGCTGCAATAGGGCAAAGAGCACGGTTAGCACTGGTGCCTGGTGCCCTTGTGGGAGGTAAATACCACTGTGACCGCATGTGCTCACTGATGCTCTGTCTCCGCTTTGTTTCTCTCCAGGGGAGCCCTGCCTCGGGGACAAATCCATCTTCTGCCAGATGGAGGTCCTGGCACGCTACTGCTCCATCCCTGGCTACAACAAGCTCTGCTGCGAGTCCTGTGGCAAGAAAGCCTCCGTCACTGCCTCACCCACCGGCACCCCCATGGGGACCTTTGTGGGGATCCCCAGTCCTACTGACCCCAGCTCCTCTGTGCAGGGGACACCCGGTGCTGACCCCACCACTGCAACTCTCAGGGAGGTCCCAGCCCCAAGTGAGTCATCTGTGGGGACAGAAGGTGAGGGGAGGGGGCAGGCAGCCAGGTAACCCCGCATGACTCCTCAGCTGGAGCCGTTCTCCTCCATCCTCCTTCTCCATCTCTCCTTTTCTCCCACTTCCAGCAGTGGTTTTCCTGGGCAGCCAGGTTTGGAAATGACCTGGCCCTCTCCAAAATTCCTGGGGAAACTGCTGTTTTCTTGTGATTTTCATTTCCCGTCTCCCAGCTGTGGCATTTTTTTTTTTGGCAGTGCCACAAAGGAAAAAAAGGTCAAATGGAGCAAAAAGCAGCTTGGCTGCTCTAGACAGGGTTCTTACCTCCATGTGTGGCTCAGAGCCCCGGGCCCATGAGGCATGGGCCACCAACTTCCAAGGTGCTAAACTGGGGGCTTTAAGGTTGCCTTTTCCTCTCCCTCTAAGCAGTAAGATAGGAGAGGATTGGAAGGAGGACCCTGGCTCTTTGGCCAGCCACTGCCTCCTCCAGGTACCGGCACATTTGTCATGGTGCTCACAGAGACCCAGGTTTGGGTCGGAGCATGAGGTTGCTCAGGAAGCTTGGGTCTCCCTTCAAAACCTCTCTTCTGTGACCTCTTTTAAGAGGACCAACCATAGCACGAGCAATAAGGACAAGGCCAAAGACCAAAACCAGGGTTTCAAAAATGCCTGTCACCCAGTGGTGACTTTTCAGCCAATAATGCCCTTGGCCAGCTTTGTACTAATACCAACTTCTGGCATCCCCAGGACCATGACCCTCTTCTTCCATATGCCCAGTGTCTGTGGAACACCAAGGCGTGTGGAGATCCATGGGGAAAACCAGGAAGCCCAAGTGCCAGGAGGGATGCCACCGTGTCCCCAAATCATGCTGAGCTCAGCTCTAAGAAGAGCACCAAAGGGTTAGGGTCACGGCTATGCTGGAGAGCTGCCTTCTTGCACCTCCACCTTTTGTCCCATGGTGGGAAAAGGGTTGGGATTAACGCCATTAAAAATATTGTGCCAAGTACTAGATACATGCACAGCACTTTAGAAGAATAGGGCTCTATGCAGCTTGCAGGGGAGCTGGACCTCAGCTGAGGATGCTTTGCCCCTCCATGGGCTGTGGGTGCTGGTAGGGATGAGGCTCTGGGCTGCTGAGGTAGATCTGAGGAGGGCCAGGCAGATGTTGTGAGGTGTGCATGGCTTGGTGCACCTGAGGCAGTGATGGTGTTGCCTTCCTGGCTGCATGAGAGGCAGGATGGGCATCTCTAGAGCAGTGAGCGTGTTCTTCAGTTCTGGGGATGCCTCAAATCCATTTTTTCCTTGCCTGGGAGTACAGGTGTTGGGCACCTTCCTTTTGTGTCAGGAGAACAGAGTGGGAGGCTGAGGACAGGATGGTAGGTGGACAGAAGGCTCTGTTTTTGGTGCTCATTTTCTAAGAAGGAAGCCCACAAAGAGCACATGCAGGGAACTGCTCCTTTGTCCTTCACTATCTCCAATTCACTTTCCAAACTCAGCTATAATTCAGCAATGGTTCTGTGCATGTCCAGGGCTTGCTGATGAGGTGGCCAGAGTATAGGGCATGCCCCATGAGCAGCACAATGGCTTTAGGATGCGCTGCTTTTGGGATGAGTGATCTGCAGTGCCATTAGTGCATGAGCAGAGCACTGCATCCACAACATACGTGGTGCTGGGAGATGTTTGAGGCTAGAGCATTTCATGTTGGCATGCAAGCCCCCATCACCCTTTGCTGGTGCTACCAAATGGTACCAAAAGAGCCAAAGGGATGATAAGATGCTCCTGTCCCACATCACTCCTAGTCTTGAGGCAGGATGACCCGAGTGCTGCATTAAGAGATGGAATGGAGCCCCGTGTCTGAGCCAGCAACCAGCACACCTCATATCCTGCTGCATCTCATGCCCCTCACAGGGCCCTCCTCTGGGAGTGCCAGCATTTATTTATTGTGCCAAAGATAATGCTTCACTGCAGGTGCTGTTTACAATCCCAGGAGCCTGCAGAGCAGGGCAGGAGAATGCACAGATCTCTCCTGCAGCTTCAGCAGCTGTGTCAGTACAGGATTGTAATGTCTGCAGGCTGCAGCATGCATGCATACTCACCCAACCTCCAAAAAGTTGTCAGCTACACTCCTCTGTTTGATGCTGTCCTGGGCATTATGGCTTTCTTGCGTTAGTTTTTGCGGTGGTTCATTGCTGTATGGCAGAGGAGGTTGATGCCTTAGGGCTGCCTCAGCCTTGCTACCATGGAGGCGTTGGTGCAGGGCTGCTGTGTGCCAGTGGCATTCTCCCAGTCATGCAGAGGCTGCAGTATGCAGCATGCCCACTTCACCTCATACCATGCTGCCTGCCTCCTTGGTCAGCGCTGCAATGTGTAAAGTTTTGTACATACCAGATTCAGAGCTTTTTAACTTTTAATATTTATTAATTTTGTTGGGTTCAATTTTTTTTTTTTTTTTTTTTTTTTTTTTGGAACTCTAACATAATGTAAAGAAAAAAGAAAAAGAAAAAAATCCACATCACTGTCTCTTTCTGTTGATTTATTTAGAGTGTGGGAATAGTGTGGTATGGGAACACATGACCTGCGTGTGATTGAAAGGGGTCTTCCATAGTAAGCTGCCACTTCTGTCTTTTATTTAATTCCTATTTTTCAGCCAGGGTTTCACATGGCTTTTGCAAGCGGCTTTATCTTTCCGTTAAATAAGCAAAGCCACTGGGATATATAGGCTCCAAGCCCCCCAGAGTGGCTCCAGTCATGCTTCATGGCTCCAGAAGGAGCTATGAGAGGAAAGGTGGGTTTCTGTCTGTGCTTTGCATGATGCCTGCCTTGGTTCTATGGTTGCATAGGATGGGAAATCCTATCCACAGAGAGAGGCAGTGGAGGAGAGGTGCTGGCGGAGGTGCCCGATGAACTTGGCCTGACACTGTGGCAGGACGCGGTTGGTGACCGAGGTGGGGATCCAGCCCTGGGGGAGAGAAATACATGAAGGATGATGGGCGCTGGGCCAGCACAGGGGCACTGCCACAGCGCTGCTTACCTTCAGGTCCATGCTGAGCAGCCACGTGACACGTGTGCAGCTTGGGTTGCCTGGCAGCGGCTGCAGCACAATACAGCTCAGCCGCGTCTCAGCCCTGCAGGACAGGGTGGTTACGCCACAAAATAGCAGGCCTGGAGGTGAGACCTCCTCCCCATAGGCCCCACAGCCTGCCATTTTGTGACCTGTGTTACCTGACGCAGCCCTGTGGTGCGGGTGGCTGCTCGAGGTGGGCAGTGGTGCCCACCAGGTAGATGGCTGCCCGCGTCCTGCTGCGGTGCCGCGTGCTGACAAAGTCCCTGCGTCCCACTGGGCTGGCAGCCGTCACCTCGTGCGTCACCAGCGTGTCCTCACCTGGGCGGCAGAGCACCTGCGGGCCCGCAGAGCACACGCATTGAGTACGGTGGGATTTCAATGGGTCTTCATGCCCACCGGCGGTCCTGCTGCCTACCTCCACGCGGCTGAGGCTGGGGTTCCAGCGGGGCATCTCCTCCAGCTGCTCAAACAGCTCACCCTGCAGCCTGCCCACAGGCGCTGCCAGCACCGCCTCGGCCCGAAAGACGCGGCCCAGCCCCGGCAGCGCGGTGCTGGACATGGCAGCCTCTGCGTTCTGCAGGCACAGCACCCACATCAGGGCTGCACCCCGCGCCTTGGTGTGGGGTTTGTGGTGTGCACGGGGTCAGGTCAGTTACCGGCACGGCCTCTGGCTGCCAGCAGTGTGGCTGCTGCAGGATGCCCAGCGCTCGCTGCAGGGCCCTTTCTCCCTGGTGGATGTAGGACAGGTCCGTGCTGGAGGGCTGCGTGTCTGCTTCGGGCTCTATGCACCTGGCTTCAGGAGCGGGTGGAAACACAGAGAAGTGTGAAAAATCCACCCCCTCTGCCCAGCTTTGCATGCATGTGGAGGGATGGGGTGTGGGTACAGCAGTGCATGCCAGGTGAGTTCACCATGTTTTGGGTCTTCAAGTGAGTTGGTGGGGTCTGCAGCCACAGACATCAAACCAAACCCTGGTACGTGGCTGTCACCTCCACTAGATGCTCTGGTGGCCTTTACAGCTCATTCACCTTTTAGCATCCCCATCAACGCTAGGGATGCTTCAAGCTACTGGAGTGATGTAGAGCAGCCCAGAGACCAGAATCATAGAATCATTCAGGTTGCAAAAGTTCTCTCAGCTCACCCAGCCCAACCCCAGTCCACTCCCACCTGCGCACTGCCCATGTTCCTCTGTGCCACATCTCCACAGCTCTGCAGCACCTCCAGGGATGATGTCTCCACCACCTCCCTGGACATCAGTACAGCACCACTCTTTCTGAATATAAATGTTCCCTAGTATCCAGCCTGAACTTCCCTTGGCACAAATTAAGACCGTTACCTCTCATCCTTAAGGCAGCTCTGCCCCCCTAATAATCAATGCATCTGATGGCTCATCCCTCCCCATCCCTCATTGCAGTGGGGCTGAGGTATGCACTGTCCAAGGGTCAGGGCCGCACAGGCTGCTCACCAGCATCCTTCCCCATGAGCCTCTGGATGCAAGAAGGAATTTCGGAATGCAGGCAGTGGGGATCTATCAGCTCCTGCATCACCGCAGTGGCTGCTGTCTTCAGGCCTGGGGAGAAACATGCTAGTGACCACTGAGGAAGATGTATGCCATGAAAAGCAAAAGCATGCACTCATTTGATCTGGAAACAAGCTGCATCAGTATTGGCTGAACCAACCAGGTCCCTACTGAAAACTTCATTGCTTTTACAATTTTCACTTAGCATCTCTTTGCAGTCCCTCTCAGCATCTTTTACTCCCTCCTTTAGGACCCCCTTAGCATCTCCTTCAGGGCCATCTGAGTATCTTCTTTTCAATCTCTTTAGTCTCTCCCCCTAGCATCTCCTTTGGAACTTTCAGAGCATAGCATCCTCATTTCTGCATGATTTTTCTAGGGACGTGGGGAGAGAGTGGTGCTTACCAGGCAACTTGCGGAGGTGGTCGTGGGCAATGCCGCAGGACAGCTTGATGATGGCCTGCAGCATGTCACGGGTTGGGGCTGCCAGCCTGCCTGCACGCACAGCATCTCCTTTTGCCTTTATAGCAGGCATGAAGGACAGCACCTGATTATAGGAGCGTGCCACAGATAGGAGCTGGGAATGAAGAGTGCTCAAGGACAAGGCGAGCAGAAGGAGGGGCTGGAGGAAGAGGGCATGTTTTCTTCTGAATGAGCACTCACTGCACTGTGGTTTATTGGGGATGGCTACAGATGGGATGTGGCTGAAATGTGACACTTCTGTGGCTCCCAGCCTGGATAATTTACTGGGGACGATGGCTGCACACCCAGATTGGCAAAGGCAACCAGTGGCACTTGTGTGGCAGTTGAAGATGCTGGAAGCCCTGCTTATTGAAAATCCTGCTTCTTCCTATGGGAGCTCCTTAGAAGTCACGATGGTGATTGCTGTTGCCATAACTCCTCAAGCCACTCCTTAATATCTCCTCACCTACTTTATTCAGTCCTAATTAGTCCCCACAGGGATAACTTCATGCCACCTCCATTCCTGTGGGCACAGCTGTGCCCAGTTACACCTTACAGCTTTTCCACTTGCTTACTGATTGCTGCAGTGGGTACATGAGCATCCCCACCCACACTGCTGCTCCCCTAGAGCTCTGTGCCTGAGAACTGCATGGGAGATTTGGTGAGTGGATTTGCTATGGAAATGCTGATATGTTTTTATTTTATTTTTATTTATTACTAGCTGCCTAGGATTGAAAAGCAGTGAATGATAAGAGATCTGCCCCAACACTTTAAATGTGCAACTATGAAGTAGTGCCTATCTCCTGTGCATTGTCTATCTTCTCACACACATGCTGCTCAGTTTAGTGCACGCTGTCTTTGCCATAGTTTAGTCTGTACAGAAAGCTGCAGTAGATGCACAGGTAATGTTTTATCGTCCCGTTGAGTGAGTAGGACTGTGCTAGGAAGAGGAAACTTTATGTACCTGGGTGCCAGTAGTGAGATACGCACCCAGCCCTTGTATGGCACAGCACCGTGATTCTGCCCTGACACCTCAGTCGGATTTGGCAGCAGCCGCTGGAGGTCACTGCTGATCTGCAGCTCCACACACAAGGCTTGGGGAGCTGTGCAGAAAAGTTGCTCCTAGGGGCTCCCTGGGGTTGCCATAGGTTTAGCCTCTTGCTGCGGCCCTGGGAGCTGAGCAGCTGCTGTCAAGTGGGAGCACCTCAAGCAATAGGGGAAGTTTGGGTTCTGGCACCCTCTGATCTTCCCAGCTGTGCCTCTCCCCTATTTCTGGAGTATGTTCTGGACACCCATCATTTCTGATTGTAAAGCTTTAGGACGCTCTTGGGAGGGCAATTGCTCCAGAAGATGCTCAGCAGCCAAGCAAATAGAACTGAAATATGTAAAATGCCCAAATCCTGATGAGGAGCTGGTGATAATTTGACCCTCCCAATTTTTGCCCTTTCCCCAGGGAGCAAGTGGGGCTCAGAGGAAGATGAGGCTTAGTACTGCCTCTTTTCCTATTCAGCCATTGGCTATCAGCAGCTTGGCAGCAATTGGAGCAGTACAAGGAGATAGGGGCTGCCTCCTCACGGTCACCCGGATCCCCCTGTTCAGAGCCGAGGGCAAGACCCAGGTCAGATTCTTTCTGTGTCCTTGAGGTTGGTTCTGTATGAGATTGTCCTGTAACCAGCAGAGCCTTGGTGTAGGGAAAGCTCAGTTCTCAAGCCAAGTCTTGGATAGTCTCCAATACCTTTGCAGAAATGGGAAGAAGAGAATAAGGCAGCATCCCCTGCCTTGTAGAGACCTTCTGTAGGGCTGCTCTCATCTCTAAAGGTGCTCCAGGGGTTGGTAGAAGCAGGAGGAGCCTTGTGTCCCTATCTCAGCCTCATTGCAGTATTTAGCTATGCATCTCTGGGGCTCTCTGAATACAGAACTAAAAAGCAGATCTCTTGGAAGCATAGCTTTGGGGTGGCATTGGTCATGCTGTGCTGGCTGGAAGTGTCTATGGGAACTGCTCTTCACTTCTATGTATGGTAATGTTAAAAGTCAAAGAGAAAATACAAAAAAAAACCCACATTGCTTTTGTTTCTGTGCATAACCTAAGTGCATAATGTTAGTGCCTTCAGGGAGAAGCAGACAAACCCAGGAGACTGTGCTAATTTAAACCCCAGGGTCTCCATTGCCACAATCCCAGAGTCCCTTTTTTTTTTTTTTTTTTTTTTTTTTTTTTTTTTTTTCTGAAAAGCACATTTCCAAATAGAAAGAAGGACTGAGATAATTCAAAGGCATATTCTTATCAGGAAGGAATGAAGTGCTGCTTTCCCTGGTGAGCCTCCCTGAAGTACAGGAGAGGTGTTCTGTGTTTGTGCCTGATAACAATCCAACTTGGGAGGAGAATGCAAAACAGCAGAACAATATTTACTTCAAAATAATTGTGATTTTCATAAACTGTCACCAAAAGATCCCAAATATCAAGAGAAAGGGAAGCTGCTGTATCTCTTTGTTGCTGGAACACTGCCTTCAGCACATGGGTTTGAGGCTATCCTATCTTCATCTGCTGCCCTTAGGAGCAGAGAAGGGGAACTGCTGTTCAGATGATAAGAGGGGCCAGAGGCTTCTCTGTTAATATGTAAACTTTGGATCAAAAAGAAGACAAGAGGCTCTAGGCAGAAGCCATCACTCAATAGGTGGGTTTTTACCCCTCATGTGCAAGCAAAATGCCGGTCTACTGGTATTGGCTGGCTTCCATAAGGAGGAAGAAAGGGATGGGATGGTGATGTGACCCCAGTGGTTTGATTTTTCCATTTCTGATTGAATAATGTCTGCATTGAGAGATGGTCGTCCAGCACCAACGGCCTGTAGTACTTGTCCAGGCTTTTTGGGAAGACCTCAGTTTCAGAAAGGACCACTTCAGCTTCTTGATCTCTTGCCCTCTGCACCTAAGCCCCAAAACTACATTTGCCCCATAAGATGGACTAAACCACCAGTAATTCATTGCAAATACTCACAGGATGGAGAATTTCCCAAACATTTTGGCAGCCTGTACTCACAGCTTGAACCATATGGTTGCCCAGCTGAATTTTTTGTGACTTGAGACAAGTTCTGCATGCTACCTATGCTAGAGTCAGTGTTTTCTTCCTGTGTCTTTGTCCCGTGCAATCTCAAAACACCTAATTCTTCTCTCTTCCATGCTAAAATCTTGTGTGAGATCAGGAACTGTTGGTGAGGATCAGCATACTGAGGGGGATAGGCAGAGCTGTTATGGATATGCCGAAGGTCATGAAACATCTCATGGCTCTGTTTTCCTGCTCTCCCGTGGAGCCTCTCCCTGCTCCACAGCCCCCACCCCATCTTCTGATTTCCCCTATTTGTTCCCATTTTTTTTGGCTCTGTCTTTATCACATTTCTCCCTGCTTTGAGATGAGTACTGAGACTGCTGGTCCATCCTACAGACGGTGTTTGCTGTTGGGTAGACTCTCTGCATTTAAAGTTTCCTGATGGTTTTTGTCCAGCTTTCTTTAAGCCTTATGGGTCACATTCCTCTGCTTTCCTTCTGTATCTTCGTGCATCAGTCACAAATCTGACCTCACTTATATCCCAGCAGTTCCCCTCCTGGGCTCATCCCTGCTGCCTGCTGTGACACTGGCCATATCCCTGGCAACAAAGTGCAGCTTCCTGGCAGGAACAACGGAGCGGGTCTAAGCTATGATAGAGCTGGGTTGCCTTCATATGCAAATAGATGCAAAGGCATTCAATTACACTAGAAAGAACGTATAATAATTGGCAACGGGTTATGCAGTGTTTGGTCTTGCTGTGCTTTCTCTCCCTGAGGATTATTCTGGGATGAATATCTATGTGGCTGTGTTTAAAAAATAAAAATAAATAAAAAAAACAAACAAAGGAAAGAAAACCAACTCACACCTCCTCCAGAAATGTATTTATTTTCCATGCTCCTGGACTCTTTGGCAGCCTCAAAACTGTGCATTAATGTGTGGTGACGTTATTCCCTCCCTTGTGGGCAACTTTCTCCTTGCAGCTGCAGATGTGATGTTCCATTCCAAATGTTTAATAAATGGACGGACTATCAGACTGTAGCATGCTTTTTTGGGCTACCAGAAACTTATTTGCAAAAGAAGGCTGTGTATCACAAGGCTTGTTATATGCATTTCTCTAGCTTCAGACAATGCCCAGAAGGAGAAGAGTTCAGGTTGAAAAAACTAAGAGGTGAAAAGATCCTGGCTCCAAGCAAGGGGTGCCTCTTGCTGCCCTGCAGCAGTTCCTCTACCTCTTTTGGTGCTTTCATTTCACTTTTTTTTTGTTTTGTTTTGTTTTTACAGCAATCTGGTTGTGGCAGAGATGGGCAGAGGTTTGGCCAGCTCATGGAGAGCCAGGGTGCATGGCAGGCAGGGATATGGTAGCTCTGTCCTGTATGTTCTTGTCTCCTACACTCCCTCTTCTGCCATGAGCAGCAGGTGGCACATGTCGGAGTTGGCCTGGTGCAGGGCAAACTCCCGGGCAGGCATGGTGCCCTGCCGGCCTTTTCGGACAGTGCTGCTCTGGTTGCCAGCAAATGTGGAGATGGTGAAGATCTCTCTGTTAGAACAAGGGAAAAGCAGGAGGTCAGGAGGCTGTGATGGTGGTAGAGGACCTCATCCACCTACCAGGCTGGCTATTCACACACCTATTTGCATGCGGGACCTTTATCTCCCATTAATTCCCTCTGGTCCCCAAGAAGTCCTTCTCCTTATAAAGCACACAGTCATGGAATGGTTTGTGCTGGAAGGGACCTTAAAGATCATTAAGTTCCAATCCCCTGCTGTGGCCTGGTTGCCCTCCACCAGATTAGACTAATCAGGGCCCCATTCAAACTGAACTTGGTCACCTCCATGATGGTTCTAGAGGAAGCATGTGATTGATGAGACCTTTCCCTGCCCTGCAGGATGAGGGAGGGGGATATGGGGTTTGCTGTCCATTGCACAGATCCCTTGTGTGGATCCCTCACTGGCTGGGTTGCTCCCACCCAACCTGTGATAAGAAGTGCAGTAGCTGGAAGAGGGTTTGCATGGGGCTCTGTGTAACACACTGCTATGCCACTGTTCTCACCAAGACTGTCCAAATTCTTTCTGGACAATGTTTTCTTGAATGCAGTGTCTGTATTATTGCCTCATAAGACATTTTCATTATATACATTAATCCTTATATATGTTAAGCCTGTGTTATGCAGCCATGCATTAAATCTTTGTTATTCTCCCAGCCTTTGGCATCTGCTTTGCGAGTGGATTTCCTTCAATCTCTTTTTTTGTGTACAATGTCTTTGATTCTTGAACCTTTGGTGCCTCCAGTAAAACCTGTCAGAGGCTGTTATATTTCAAGAGCGTCCATGAGGAAGAACTGCTGCAATGTCTGGAGTTGAGGGATAGTGGCAGAATAAATGGTTCTCACATAAAGCAGACTTAGCACCTCTTTTTGGTGCTGAGGACAGGTATGGTCTGCACTTGGTGAAGAGCTCTGTCAGCCACTGTGTGGGATAATCACTGACTGGTACTACATGGGCCCCATCTGCAGCCTGCATCCAGAGCTTACCTGTAAGGCACCTGCCCCTCCCTCAGCTGCAGGCACATGAGCACAGGGCTGCTGGAAAACCTCAGGATGGTGTCAAAGTAGATTGAAGTCTCTGCCTCTATCTGGCTCCTCAGGGTGGTTTGGAGGAAAGGAGCATCCAATTCTGCCTGGAAATCAATGGTGAGGCTTCCCCTGCAAGAAGGGAGAGTGAAGCACTGAGTTCTGGGCACTGGACAACTCCACAAACCCTTGTCTTGAGTGATGGAGTCCCCGGACCTTCTCACCTGGTGTTAACACTGGTCTTCAGTTCCTGCTCCCAGATGTTCACATCCACGTTGGCTGAGATATCAAGCCCAAGTCCACCCTGAAGTTTGACCACTGCCTGGAGACCAGACTGCAGAGGGATGACCTGGGAAATGGAGAGGATTTTACAAACCGCCGGAGACCTGTGGCAGTGCCACTCTGATCTGAGATGTATAGCCATGGTGGACAAGTATCTACCAGCAGGTTTTAGGTGTGGGATTCCCTAGGCATTACCATGGACCTGCCTTGAAGCCAGTATTGGGAAAGACAGTTCATCCCACCAGTACCTGGTGATGGTCCATTAGCAGGAGGTTCCCTCTGACCACACTTGTGGGTTCCCCACTGCTCAGCAGAACCTTGGCCATTAAGTCTGTATATCCCTGGAAGAAGACGATCGGCCGCAACTGGACATCGAAGAAGATGGCAGACATCCCAGCCATGAGCTCTGGCCCCTCTTCCCCTTCCAAGGTGTTTTCTCCCAGCATTGACTCCATCCCTTGTGCTTCTATAGTGACCTAAACCACAGAAATGGAGACATGAGCTGCACAGGGCATGACTGAGGGGTCCATTTCAGGCACCGTGATGCTATTCGAGCTGCTACCCTTGGCCAACCCATTTGGGTAGGCAATCTTCAGAGCGTGGCTACCCATCAGTGACTTCTGCAGCGTTGGGGTCCTCTGGGTAGGGTGGTGAAGCCAAACCCATTGCTGTCTCTTACCTGAGCTGCACGAAGATGCCAGTCATGGCTGAGCAGTGAGAAGTCAGAGACGCTCTTTCTCAGGAACCCACTCTCCAAAAACAGCAGGTCCAGCCCGAAGGTGGAGAGCAGTTCCTTGGTGGCTGAAAGACAGAGCTACCTGATGAAGCTAAGTTATTCAGGGAGGAAATCTCTGTGCCATCTCCTTCCATTCTGGCTATAAGCAAGGGATGAGGCAATGCAGTGTTTTTCTTGCATATGTTGAATATTTTGCTTCCCCGTGTCCCCTACAAAGCTAGGCTGAGATAATTTGAAATGGGGGCTGAAGGGTGAAGATTTAGGCAGATATTTAGCAAGCATGAATTGCTACAGTTTCTCTGAAGTTTGATGATTTTTTTTTTTTTAATCTCAGTACAAGAGAGCTTATTAAAAGCTCAGCAAAAGAGCTTATTAAAAATACTGAAAGAACTGAGGAATGGGGCTAAATATTTTGACTTATCAGGGAGATAACTAGCTCCCACCTACAGCCTACTCCTGGCTTCCTTTCCAGCTGATGTTCCTCTTTCAAATCAGCAAGATATGGGAAAAGATATGGTGTGGTCTAACCCACTTTCAGCTCAAAGCAGGGGCATCAGAGGGAGCCAAACTTCTGGTAGTAGCAATTGGCCAACTTTGGGTGGTGCTGGAGACTGCTCAACCCAAGATTTTGGGGGTGTTTCCTGAAAGCTGAGGCCTCTGCTGCAACCTGCTCTTCCCCACCAGCCCTCCTTCACTTCTGCAGGGGGCCGTGCCCCTGTGATGTCACCTGTCAGAGGTCCTGAGAAGGAGGAGGAGATGCCAGCTTTTGAAAAGTGGTTGTAGTTGTTTATCCGAGGGTCTCTCATGATGTCATTCATTATCTTCCTGGAAGCAAGAAGGATATGGTATGAAAAGATTGTGAGGATAGGAAAATGTGAGTGAACTGTACAAAGAAAGGTAGGAAATACAAATTTCAGAGCTATTTGCTGACAATGCAAGCAAAGAAGGAAACGAATAGTCTGAGGCTATCCTGGAATTCCCCTCTCCTCTATAAACTAGGATAAACCATCTGAATATTTGTGTGCAGATTCTGCTTAGCTCTGAAAACTGTTAGTGCTGGTTTGTTCTGTGCAGATAGAGAGATTAATGTGGTTACACACTGTGTGCTGCACCACAGGCCACAGTGTTGACCTCCAAGGACTGCTGAAAACATGAGTCTGGATCCACAGCTCAAAAGCTACAGCTGAAGTGTTGGGAAGGACAAAAAGCAAAATCTACCTTGCTGGGTGGTGGTTGGCATGCAGGCTGCTCTGCACCTTCAGCAACAGGAAAGTTGCTGCTTCTGTTCCCAGCTGGTGAGCAGCCAGCAAGATGTTGATGACATCCATGGGCAAGGGTGTGTTATCCAAAAGGATTTCTGCAGCAGCCAAGCGGCATGTTTTCTCGTAGCTCTTCCTCTTCTCATGGAAGATCTTCCTCATTGCTCTTTTCACCTGATGTGAGATGGCAGTTTGAGGGAGTTTAAGAGGCAGTTCGAGGTCCTGGCATGCAAGTGGTGGCAAGGACCCCAATGGGAAGACGAGCTTGTATGTTGGGTACCTCGCTGGTGATGTGCTGGGCAGGGAATTGCCGCAGGGAGCTGATAGCTGCAGCTGCCACGGCTGTAGGACCTTTCTCTGCGTGCTCCAGGAGGGTGGGGATGGTGCTGGGGAGCTGTGTGTTCCCCAGGGCCAGCAGGTGGGTGACTGCCTCATGCTCCTTCTCGGCACTTCTCAGCCCTGTGAGGATGGTTTCCAAGCTGTGCTCCACCTCCTTGTTGGGTTTGACAAGAGAGAAGAAGTCAAGGAGAGTGAGGTGAGGGTGAGGGGAAGTTTTGGTAACCCCAAAGGAGCTGGAAGGCTGAGGGACCTGAGCTGAGTTTGCAGGACTCACCTGCAGCCCACACAGCTGCTGCCGGCACAGCTTGCCAACCAGAGAGCCCAGGGCCACCATCCCTGTGTCCCGGACCTCAGGTACCATCTGCTTCCCATCCAGCTTATCCTGGGCAGAGCAAGGAGCATTATAGAATGGGAGAAAATGGGGCAAAGGAGAAAGGAGGAGAATGTTTCAGCTGTTATTTCAAAGCATTTATCGGGAAGAAAGGAAAAGCTAGTTCTTACCTGCCTTTAAGGGAGGATGTGCATGGCTTGGCGGGTTAAAATTTTTCAGTAGCTCTAATTAAGCTTTCAATGTTTGTAATACATTGATATAAAACACTTTCTGCTGAATGCTTATCCTCTGTGGAGCACTACTCTCATTGGCAGCGTCCCATTAAAAGCATGTAAAACAATCATATAAATAGGAAGCTCTATTTCTACAGATATATTTTAGTCTATAGAATAAATCTATGTATTGATATATTTTTTGCCATTCCTTCTGGACTGAAAGGGTAGGAGGACCCATCCTGGGCTTTCGAGGGGTAGGCTGAGGGAAGCTATGAAAAGTCAGTTCTCAAAGTTGTGGAGAGACAGAAAATTTACTTTGTTGTCTGATGATATGATGTCACCAAAGCCTTTTGACAAGTTTTCATTGGCTAACCTTGCTTTTAAGGAATGAGTGTAGTATACTGGCTGAAAATTGTACATTGTGCCTATAGTGGGAGGCTTTGCCAGGAAAGCTACGAGAGAAAATTGGTGGGGTGGGCAAGATTTAATGTTGGGCTCAGGCCTCTCTGGAGGGAATATCCCCACCTACCAGCACCAAACGCAGCAGCTCTTTTGTAGGCCGGGGAGAGAAGGCTGCTGCGTACAGGAATGTCTCCAGCAGGGACCTGGGCTTCTTGCTGAAATCCAGGAAGTCTGAGAGAGCTGCCAAGGCTGGCACTGACTGCGCAGCCACTGCTGCCTCTACCATGAAGGGGCTGGGGCAAGAGGAGAGAGATCAGTGGTGCCATCAACGACCCCGCGTGCTGTGGTCCTGCACAGTATTTACTGGTGCAGAAAGCCCCTTTTGGAGGGCTAGCTATGGGGGCCTCACAGTGTCTCCTCAGGTGCTCTCTTCAGCAGCTGCAGCACATCTCTCTTCTTGGCACCGCGCAGCATCTGGATGAACCTCTGGAACTGCCATGTAGTTGCTGCCTTCGAGATGTCCATTTTGACACGCCGGCTGTCAAAGGTCTTCAGATAGGCTCTCAGCTGGAAGGACAATGTTTGGTGGAGTTCAGCCACTTCCTTTTACATCTTGGATTATGGAATCATGTTTATACTTCAGGAAACATTTAGGAGTGGAAGTGACCCTATGGGATGTATGGGTCCTTGTCAGTGCGACTGGATTTCCTGAGCTCAGATCTGCGATGTGTTTAAACTGACTGGATGTGTTAGCTGTGTACGATATCAATGGTTTGACCCCATATCCCACAGCCAGGGGCTGAACACATGGAGGGTTATGGGGATGCATAAAGCCACCAACCGAAGGGCAGTGGGTGCAGTCCCTCCTGAAAGGCAGGCTGGCTATTGCCAGGGGCTGGTGCTGTCCCTCCATGCCAGCCAGCATGTTCTCAAGGCTCTGTTCAGCTGCCCCTGAAGGACTGGACGTTGAGGACACCAACTTGAGCTCCTGCCTGTTGAGAGAGAGGAAACCATTGAGAGGTACTTCATCCTTCACACCCTTGTTTGAAGGATGATTGGGATCGTGGAGGTTTGAAGAAGGAGATGCAGGCTGAAAGCTATCAAGAGGTGTCTGATGTGGCCTCCATGAAGAAAATAGCTTTATCTCCATAGATGTATGTTCATCATGTGCCCAATTCGGGATCTTGCATGGCAACATCACTCACCTTGAGATGATTTTGACTCCAGTGGTGGACCTCAGGACTAGGGACAGTGCGTGACTCTCCTCTGCCAGCACTGACTGCAGCAGGCTGTCCTTCACCACGTACAGGCTTCTGCTGTAGGGCTGCCACTGGATGCCAAACATCTGTAAAAAGGGAAAACAAGAAGGAAAAGAGATCAACCATTCCTCTCGCCATCTCCCAGCTTCTCCCACGCTTTTGAGCTGGAAGTGCTGGGCAAGCTCTCATTGATGCTAGCCATAAGCTGAGCCAACACCACCAGAGAAATGGACTTGCTTTGTTCACAGAGGCATATCCCATTTTTGGCTTTGTGCAGCTGAGGAGATCTTTTGTCTTTACTATGGAGTGGTTGGACATGGTGTATGTGACCTGGCAGCTTCCAGAGGCATCTTCCTGAAACACAGATAAACCCCACCTAGCAGAAATGCTGGTGGACATTTTTCCTTCATCCAAGGGAAGATGATTTGGTAAACGCGCTCATTCTTATTGTTGTTTACCACCCCTACCTCCACGATGGTGCCGGTGTGGGCCTGGAGCTGGAGCAGACTGATAACACCTCGCTTCAGGTTGGTGATCAGGGTGCTTTCTGTTTCATCCCCATACAGGGCTTTGATCTGGGAGGGAGAGACCTGGCATCAGGCTCTGGGAATGGCTCTCCTTGTAGAAAGGCATCTCCCTTGCAACCCAAAGTTCACATCCCAACACTGGGACCATTTTGGAGGATGAGGTAACACTGGACCACAAGAGCTCTGTACTGCTGCACCTACCACCTCGTTCTCCCCCTTGTGACCTGATGGGAATACAGAATGAGGAGCTCCAATGGGCTCCTTAGCCAAGTAAGTTTTGCAGACAGCCTCCAGCTGACCTTCCCACTGCTCCAGGAGATGAAAACTGGCTTTTCAAGATCTGACTGTAGTTTCTTGTTCAGTGCAATGTCCATGGGAGGACCTCCAGCACCCTCAGGCTCCTGCTGGGCTTTCAGGTCTTGGATCTATGACAGCAAAAGGCAAGGATGTCTGCTGTGAAACTGCTATGCATTTTTGTGGAGGAAAAAGAATGCAACATCACTGCTTGCCGTACCTGCAGCTGGAGCAGGTCATCCCTGCTGGGGTCCCTGTGGAGCTGATGTATCTTGACCACAGCCTGTGCCTGCAGCCAGCCCCCAGATGGGGACAGGCCAGCCACAGGACCCAGCTGTACGGCCAGGGCATAGTGGTAATAGTACAACGTGCCCGGCTGGAAGGAAAGCATCCATGGGCTGCCTGGGGACATGGCAAGCGTCAGGGGGATGCAGCCATGGCCGCTGGTCCCCATGTTCCCCACATGCTGATCTCTAAGGATAATTGTGAGCTGCACTGGGTTCTTCTCACATCCCAAATTTCCAGGGACAATTCAGAAAGCTGTTCTGCTACACCTGTGCTGTCCTTCCCTGCTTTCCCAGTTCAGAAGCACAGGTGGGTAAGGGAAATGTGGGTTTTCGCCGGGTGGCAGCTGGTTCCTGGCTCTGTTTCCACTCTTGCCTCATAAACCACAGCCAAGCATGGGGCACTACTTGGAGACTTTTGAGTTTTTGGCAAAACTCATAGAAAGACTCTTTAATCTTGAAGAGAATTTTAAGGATGCCCATGACCAGGAGAGATGTTTTGCAGGGGCTTTTCAGCTGTGCACATTCATTAAAGTAAAGGATGTTAATTTGGGGGCAACACTTGTATGTGATTTTTGTTTTTGGGAGAAGAGAAGAGGCTGTACTCCTCATATCTTATGTTTTCCCTTTTCCCCTCCTGAGCAGATAAGTAGCTGTACAGACCCACTAATTCTTGATTAAACTGCTGACATTGTGATAGGGTGAAATGAAGATGTGGGGCAGCATTGGGCCAAAGCCCCTCTTTGTATTATACTGATTTGCTCATAATTACTTAGGATCACCACTCTTGTTCCTATACACACACACAATTTGGGGTAAGCGGCACCTTTGCCATGACACGTTCAGTCTGATCTCTTTTCTAAAACTCTAAACTCTCCTGTGAATCTGATTTACTTGTTGAGGTTTGGCTTTCATTTTCCCCCCAGGGAGAACCTCCACCATCCCCAAATTTTGCCATCTGTCTCCATCCACGGTCATTTGCAGGGTCCATTGGCATGGACCCACCGCGCGATGCCCCTTACCTCTTGCTGTGCTCAGGAAGGAGAAGCAGAGAAGGCAGATGTAGCCCCCAAGTGCCCACCACTCCATGCTGGGCTCCAGGAGATGGGGAAGCAAGGGAGACAGGACAGAACCTGACCTTCTCTCCTTGTCCTCATGCCACACACCCAAGGAAAAGCAAATAATTAAACCTCTGCACCAACCCCCAGCAGCAGAGGGTTTGGAAATCAGCTGAGCTTTGCCAAAGGGCGGCAGCAGGGTGGGGGAAGCTGCGAAAAGTATTTTAGGTGGAGGGAAGCCCCTTGGTTAACATCCGCTGGTGTGATGTCCTGCTTGTTCTTCTGAGGGTCTTTCCGCAGCCAGCAGAGCAAGAGAGGCATCTCTGGAGGCTGATAGGACCTGCTGCCTATCCCAGACAATGCTGCATGGTGATGATGTTAATCTCCCTCTAACAGCATTTATTTAACTCTATCAGTATGCAGAAAATCTAATTCCCAGCTTTGATGTGTGACTTTGAAGTGAATCCTTCCCTCTGCTCCATCTGTCCGTACAGCAGCTTATGACCCTGAAGACCAGCCTGGAAACTATTGTGTGGCAGTGGTGAAGACAGAACTGAGACAAGATCCCAAGCCTGGCTGTCCCCACCTTTCCGGCCAGCAGGGAGCACACCTGTGGGTCCTGCAGATCTCTGCACTGTTGGCAGGGTAGCGCAGTGTGGATGGGCACAACAACCAGGTCGCTGTGCCCCCAGCCACATGTCTGCCAAGATGTGACATCAGGTGGACTTTGGCCATGGCAGTCATCATGCCCAAGGCTGAGCCCAAATGTAAGCAGAATGGAGGTAGAATAACAACTGCATTGAGGTACGTCCATTGCACGGTGCTGGCATGGCTCTGCACATGCCACATGCACCTCTGGAAGGCAGCAGGGGACAGATTCTCACCAGAAATACCCCTGGGAACTGGCAAGATGCGAGTTCTCCTCACCCTAGGACTACCAGTTTTAGGGGTCATCTAGATGCAGGTGGGAAGGGGGAGAGAAAGTCTTCCTAAGGACAGCCTACAGAGGTTCTGGGTCCCATTCTGAGTCACAGATAATTCTTGCTGTGGACAAGGATCTCATGAGAACAGTCTGTTTGCTAGCTCAAGGAGTGAGAGATGGTTGTGTCAAACCAGTTCTTGGTTTGGCTCTGATCCCTGTGTTTCCTTTGCTGGGAGCACAGGCTTTGAGTGCTGTGCTGCTGGGACAGGGCTCGTAAGGATGTGAGATGATGAGTCTGTGCACAATGTGTGGGCAGGCCTGGGGTGGGAGAGCTGGTCTCTGAGGACATGGGAATCCTAGGGTTATTCCAGCACTGAGCCATGCAGCCTGACTCCTGTTTGTGTTGGCCCATGGCTTCCCCACCCAGACTCCCACAGTACAATGGGTGAAAATGTGGATGGCCAAGCCCTGATGCTGCTCTATTTGGCCTGAACATCCTGGAGAGCAGATCCCCTAGGGGGTCACTATTTGATGCTCATCTATATGGGGTCCAGATGAAGAGACTTGGTGGTCACCGATTTGCCTAGGAAGACCCCACCCTTGGGAACCATTTGCCCAGGAGGACTGAAGGGACAGGTGTGTCCCAGGGCAAAGCTGAGAGCCTGATGGGCTTCTGGGGCCCTGAGCAGCCTCCCTGAGGCACCCACCAGCTCCTAGGCACTAGAGCACAGGTAAGCCTAGCATTCAGGTGGGCTGGGTTTCTCAGCCTGCCCTGTAGCCTTGGTTGCTGCTCTGTCTCCCCATCTCTGCTGCTCTGGGGTGCACCCAGACCTGCTTTGTGCCTCTGAGGAGCATTGATTGAACTTCTTGTGAGCACCCGGCTGAGATGGTTTAGGACTGACCTGCCCTAGATCACTCCAGCCATCTCTGCTTCTCCCTGCAGGTGGGTTGTGCTGCCTGGGGCAATGGGTCCTCTGGGAAGCTGTGGTCATTCCCAGTATCCATTCTCCTGCTTCTCCACACTGCAGGTCCTGCAGTGAGACATGACCTGTGGCTTTCTGTTGCAAGGTTGTTTTATGTTGGGCACCTGGGTCTGACTGTAGAAAACTTCTATTTCAATGATAATGCTTTTTCTAAGTCCTTGAGGTAAAAAACTATGCTTGCTAAAAAACCAACAGGGCAGAGAGATGCTGGAAGATCTTCCATTCTTTGTGTGCTCCTCTGAGGGTTGTTCATAGCCTTGGGTCCTGAGATCTGATGAGGAGATGCTTGTATTGGGCATGCAGAGGTAGGAGTAACCAGAGGACATGAACATGCACCAACATGCGGCTTTTCAATTTAGCCATCAATTTTTCAACATGTGCAGTATCATCAGCAGTGTCTTTGTTTGCATGCTGGGATGTAATTACCAGATTACCCTTTGTGTTGGGCATCCAATTACTTTGCTGAGCATCCCGATGTCGAAAGTGTGATGTTTTATTTACCAGTGTGGCTGGAGTTGGCTGGCTGGCTATGGGAGCATGCTCCGTTAACATGGCTGACCGGAGATGCCCATGCTGGTATAGTCTTTCATAGCATCATTTTGGCCGGGGAAGAACACCGAGATCACCCGTTCCAGCCACGAGCCAGACCTACTGAGTCTCACCACTAACCCATGTCCCTTAGCAAAACAGCTGCTCGCAATCCCTGATGTCACTGAGAGCATAGCTGTGGTGTGGTGATGACAGTGAACAAAGACATGGGCTGTCCTGGGAGTGGTGAACAAAGCCATGTGTGACTTTGTTGCAGTTTTTGTGTTCCAGGGCAACTTGCTCTTCAGCTGCTGCTGGATCCTCAGGCAGAAGGAGATCCTGGAGGCTCTGACACGTGTGTCATGGTGCTTGCCAACCTGCTGCTGTGCTCTGAGGTTGGATGTGGCTCTGGGAGGGCCAGACTTTGCCTTGCGCTGTAGTGGTTCCTGAAAAGCCCTGAGTGCAGCTGGGGAAGCTCCTCTTCCTCTCCCTTTAGAACTGATGTGTAACTTGTGAGGCGTGGAGCCAACTCCCACTGCATTTTATTTACATTTTTACAATTAAACAAGCAGTTGATAAGATTGACGAGGAAGATATGGTTTAGGAGCCTGTTAGACAGAAATCTCTGATCTCTGTGGATGATTTACAGAACAGTAGGCTACAAAGACTCTCCAGTGTGAGATTAATCAATAGTAACATGCTCACTGACATGTCACTTCTTACAAGCGATTCATCATTCATTTAAATGCAGAAGCTATAGTGTTTGTTGAATCCTCAGCTGAGCGGTGGAGAGTATTTCTGTCTGATTTCTTTTCCCTGGTTCTTCCAACAAGAGCAATCAATCATATTTAAGGAAGTGTTTTTCCTCTGTGATCATCTGTCGTTTATGGGGAAACAGTATCCAGGGGCCTTAATTATTTAATCCATGTTGCTTTTTTCCTCCACATGTGAGGTCTGAGTGCTGAGCAGGGGAATGGAGCCAATACCGATTCTGGGCTGCACGCTGGGATATATGTATGCATATTTTTTTAATGAAAGGCCAATACTGGAGATTCAGCTCCCCCTATGGTCAGCAGAGGGAGGGACACCTCTCTTCCTTCAGGGGCTCTTCAGGAAGGGAGAGATGGGTGTAAATGATGTCTTACATCTTCCAAAAGCTGTGGTGTTAAGTCCCGCTCCGGGTGATATATCTCTCAAGTGCATGAGCTGGGAATTGAACCATGACCCTGGGCTAATACACATTGTGTGACAAAAGGTGTGAAAGCATTTGCAAATGAACGAAATCAGCTCTGCTGAGAGCAACTTGCTGTGATCAGACTTTGGAAGGGGACCAGAAGTGCTACAGCACATCTGTGCAGCAAACCCAATGGCTGCAGATGCGGCTGTGTCACAGGAACCAGGCCCTCGTGATGCTTGGAGAAATCAATGGGAAACTAATTGCTGCGCTGCGGGAACAGCATTTTAAAATGGGAGATGTTACCACTGTTTTGAGCCCAGAAGCACAAAGTTCTTGTTGCAGCAACCTCAATCTGCTTGGAAAGGTGCCTCTGGCCTCTACCTTGGCCTTGGCAAGCATCGTGTTCTCCCAGCTCAAACAGCTGCTCCTGGGAAGAATCAGAGGCTGTCTTGGTTGTGGTTGGCTTGTCTGGCCACAGCTTGCACTGCCTTCTAGCCTGGACTCAGCTTATTCTACTGGCAGAGTGGTAAGAAGTCTTGTCCAATTATATTAACACCTACTGATCTAATTCAATCCGAAGGTAGAACAGTTGCCATCACACTGGGAGCTGTTTTCTCTTTGATTTTGCTGGTCAGGTTTGTTTTTATGGTCTATTTTACCACTTCCAAGAGCATCAATCACTAACATCACCCCAGAAAGTATTTATCCTCTAGCATGACAGTGTGCAGCTTGAACAGCTGGCCGAAGGCAGTGCAGCAGGATGTGGTAACTCATGGCACTGCTCCAAAGTGGGCTGGCTCCTGGTGCTCAGGGTGGTGAAACACTGCCGCAGTGCTTGTGCAAGCACTGACAGCTGGAAGCCAGCTCAAAGCATAAGAACCTCTGCTCTGATGCACCTTGGCACATTTTGTTTGTGCTGTGCAGTTAAGATCTCCTTTGCATCACAGCCCATAAGCTTCCCACTGCAGTGTGAGCCAATTGTCACTGGGCCATGAAGGACACAGCTTGGGTATGGCTGCTTGTGGCAGAACAAAGGATGTTGAACTGTGTTCTTGACTGCTGACTTAAATGGGTGACAGGAGCAAGGCAGATCTGTAAGCAACCAAAAAACTCCCTAGTTTGGATGGGAAACTTTTCAGCTTCCTGCACACAGAGCATGCTTGATAAGAAAGGACAGCATTGTGGTACCCGAGTGCATCTGAGAATGCCAAAGGCTGCCTCCTAGCAGCAACGTGACCTTTAATTTTCTTGGCACCTCTCTGTGTATGTCTGGAGGCTTTCCTGAGGCAGTTGAGGCTGGGCTTGATGCTGACATTGCATGCACACAAATGCACCGGGAACACAGTGCTCATGCTACTGCCACTTGCTTCAGCCTGTTCTTTTGTGCCACCTGCCCTTAAACGCCGAGAGCCTTTAGAAAGAAGAAAATGAGGCTGGAGTGGAGGGCAATGGTACAGGTATCGGAGGTTTAGAAAGCAGAGGACAAGAAAAGGGGGAGAAAAAAAATCCACTGGACTTTTTTGTTTTAAAAAACTGCTGATCCTTGTCTGGTCTGCTATTTCCTGATTTTGAGATGTAATCATCAAGTGAAGTCATTTCTTCAGTACTAGGGGGAAAATGCTGAAAAAGAAAATTCTTTAAACTTCTGTATGTTTGCTATGAAGCCCAAGTTTTGTGTTTCTTACTTAGTGCATGCAGAATGCATAATGTGAACATTATATCCAAGCACTCATATTTCAGTACTTGGAATATCTTCTGTGTCCTAGACTAACTGGAAACAAGAAATGTGGTGATTCTTAATCCTACCCATTCTGGCAGAATTTTCTATAAGATGAGAACAAATGCTGTCTGCCAAATCAGAACACTTTGTGGTATTTTGAGGAGCAGAGCCCATATGTGAACAGTATAAGGTTGCATCCGCTGAGATTACAGGAAAGGAATTTTGCTGGTGTAGAGCATAGCCACCCTTCTGGACCTGCTTTACTTATAAATCAAGCAAATCAGCTGCATAATTTTAGGTTAGACCAGACATAACATTTTCTGTGTAAACCCACATTATTCTTTCTGTGCAAGAGTCCTTCAAGCCCATTTACCCTACTTATTTTCAAAGCAGCTCTTCATGTTGATAGGACCATATATTACACTACCCCATAACAAGGGCATTAGGGACATGGAGGGGGGAAAAAGCTCCTTGGAGATCCCCTCCAGGCTCCCTTTTATGCCATAGCTCCATCCTCTCACTTCCATAACACCCGCAATCACACCTATACATCAGGGCTTTATTTTGGACCCACTTTTCTCACACTGAAGGACTACTGCAGAGTCTCAGCTCTCCAGTTGCCACCAGCCCACCCCCAGCTCCTGACCAACCTCTGTGCATTTCACAGAACTATAGAATGGCTTGGGTTGGAAGGGACCCTGAAGCCCATCCAGCTTCAATCCCTGCCGTGGGCTGGTTGCCCCCCCCCCAGCTCAGGCTGCCCACGGTCCCAACTTGGCTTTTGTCCTTATGCCACTGTTGTCCCTTCCCCAGTGCCTCTTCTTCCCCACCCATGGATTTGTAGCCAGATCGAATACTCCTTTCTACCTGTGTTCAGTCCTGTTTTGTGGCATGATGTGAGAATGTGCGTAAGTCTGGGCACCTGTGGTGATGCTTCCTAACAGTTCCTAATCTGGCCTTTAAGGAATAAAGAAAACAAGCCCAAATAAGACTTTCTCTCACACCCTTCAAAGTAAAGCACTATTATACTTTAAAAAATAAAAAAGGGTTGCTTTCCAGGCTCTGATGCTTTCTGGAACTTAAGAGGGCCGCGGCGCCGCTCAGGCTTTAATGGCAGGGCGCGGCCTGCAGGGGGCGCTGTGCTGAGGGCGGGGCGGGGCCGGCTCAGGGCGCAGAGCGGCGGCGGCCGAGGCGGCAGCAGGGGCGATGGTAAGCGGTGGCGGCAGCGCGACGGACGGGAGGGCGTGGGGCGGGCAGGGACAAAGCGGCGTGCGGCTGCACGCGGCCTCCGGAGCTCGGACGGCCGGCAACCGGCCCCTCAGCCCGGCTTCTCTAGGCGCGGCTCCGGGTGCCGTGCGGCCGGCAGCAGGCCTTGCGGGGCGAGGGGAGCGTGCTGCGGGCGCCGGGGCCGCCCGGTGCCGTCCCGTGCCGTCCCGTGGCGGCGGCTGTTGTGTGCGCCCTCCCCTCGTGCAGCCGGGGCTGCTCTCTGTCCGGCTTTGCCCGTCCCTTCTGGCCTCCTGAGCGCAGCTCTCCGCCCTGCGAGCCGTGCTGGGGCAGCGGCGGCTTCCTTTCTGCAGATGAGATTGATGTTTCCTAGAAACTCGGGGCCGCCGTCTCTCGGAAGTGTTTGATGTGCTGCGAGCTGTTTCCTTTGCCGTCGTAACTCCCAGTGACCCTCAAAGGCCATCCTGTCCGACCCCTGCAATGAACAGGACGCCTACAGGTGCTCAGCCCCATCCAGCCTGGCCTTGGGTGTCTCCGGGGATGGGGCATGCACCGCCTTGCTGAGCAACCTGGGCTTCACTGCTCTTACAAAAACAAAAGCTTTGTCCTTCTATCCAGTCTAAACCTCCCCTCTTCCAGCTTGAAACCGGTTCCCCTCATCCTGTTGCGACAGACCCTGCTAAAGAGGCTGTCCCCTTCCTTCTTGCAGTGGTACCTCTGCGAGCTGCTTGCAGAATGTTTCAGATCAATGCCCATTTTGTTCTCCAGAAGGCATGCAGAAAGCACTGCGTGACCTGCATCTGAGTGGGTGCCAAGCAGCAAAATGTGTCCGGATGAGTCCCAGCACAGAGCCGAGTGCTGCTCGTGTCCTCCTGGATGCTGGGAGAAGAAGAAAGCATTGCAGGAGCCTGAAGCCACAACCCCAGGGAGAGCTGTAATGGGTTCACGCAGGGTATGCAGTAAGTGCATCCAGGCCCTCAGAGAGCTGTGCTGTCTGCAGTGTGCCTGGATGTGTGCAGAGGCTTTATAGATCCATTTGTTGTAGTGAGCAAAGGGAACGAGAGGTGCATTGTGTATTTTTCGGGCTGAGTACTTGCTTCTGAGGCAGTTTGGTTTCTTAGCTTGCTGAGGAGAGCATCTGTTAGGCTTTGTACAATAGCTGCTCTTTGTGGTTTTTCCCTCGCCCCCACGTGAAATCTGAAACCTAACCTCATTTTGAAAGCCCTTTGGGCTGTCTAGAACTGCATGTTTTTTGAGCCTGGGATCGGCCTTTTCCCATCCTTGTGTTGATAACTTCACATTCCCCTCTGTGTGGAGCCCCAGGGTGCTGCCGGCCTCGCTCCAGGCTGCTGCCTGTTTGTTTTTGTGCTATAATTAGCCCGTCACTGAGAACTCCCTGTGAACTTCTGGGCTGGTGGGTTTGTGCGCCTGCCTTCACTTTGCATATGCTGTGTACAGCAAAAGAAATGCTGGAGGAAAAGGGCTTCTAGCACTGTAGTGGTGGGAAAAAATGCAGCACAGAAGACGCTGCAATAAGCATGACCTGGCCTCGATTTTCTTTCAGAGTTCAGCCTGTGCGTCTAAAGACGTGTGAGTCTTAATTTTGGTGAGATCCTGTCTATTATCACTGCATGGCCTCACGTCCCTGGGGATGGGCAGTATGCAGGCCACAACTCGGGCTGTAATTAGGAGTTGACTAACAAATATTCCATGCCTAGCGCTTATGTAAAGGTATTTGTCATGCTCACGAGGGCTGGAAGCACAAACCAAAACAGTGCACCCTCGGCGAGCCAGGGCATTGCTCAACCCTCCAACTCCGTGGCAGGAAGCAGGCTGTGAGACCAATGGCACCACAGCAGAGCTGGTCCCGTGTCATCGTACAGGACAGACGTGCCTCTTGTGCAGGCACAGCTAATTGCAGTCTTCCTCCTCCTTAGGCAGATGATAAATAAGCAAACTGCTGTTCTTCAGCTTGTTTTTCATTGGAACCTCAGCGAGCTGGCTGTGTTGGGAGAACCAGTTGTGTAGCAGCTCACGCTGTCATTGCCACAGCAGTGTGTGTTCCATGTCAGGCTTGACCCAGGCAGTGCAGCCTCCCTGCTCCATAATTTATGATGTGATGAGTTGTGCACCGTCACTTCGCTCATCAGCCCTATCAGTAAGGACAGACAGACAACAAACACAGCATTAGGGTTTGGGATTCCTGTGTTGGCTACCTGGCTGGGCAGTCTGTGGTCCACAGGAGACAACTTCTGCCACCCAGCCACTGCTTTTCTTGCAAGCGCTTGGCACCGTGTGGAGGTGCCAGGTGCCCACGTGGCTGGTTTGTTTTAGGCTGGGCAGCAAGTGCTGTGCTTTTAGACAAATGGCTGGAGAATGTATAGACTGGGGTGAAAACTGAGGATGTGGTTTGATCTTAGCAGTACCTCCTCGCACAGTGATTCTAAGATTCATGCTACTACCTAAAATAAACTTGCCTTTAAAAACTGCTTTTACTCTCTGTTCCACTTTAAGTGCTCTCTGGGGCAGGGAAGATTCTGCTGATAAACCTTTTTTCCAGTCTTTGCGCAGGTAAACTTTTCAGTGCTTGCACTTTGTGGTGTCAGAAAGGGAAGGCACTTTACCAGCAGTGTGAGGTTCCCCAGTATATTGCCTTTATCTTTTTTATCTCTTAGGTTTAAACCTGCAGCAGAGGAAGTGCTGTTCCAGCAAAACTACCAAATCTGCTGTAGCAAGCTTTGGCAATTTTCCCCTTCCTTCTTTCCTACGTTCTGGGGTAGAGGAGGATTGCTGCAGTTCGTTTGTCCCCTTCTGTCATGGTGTGAATGCTGTATCCCTGGAACAGTTCAGCTGGCTAATGGCTTTTAGAAGTCAAGTCCTAAGGATTCCTAATCGATGTAGCTAAAAATTCAGCATGTAAACTGCTTAGGTTGCTGAGTGCATTAGTGTCAGTACAGATGAATGCTGCAAGCCCTAATGGGGCAGTGAGTATTGTATCTAATACCTGGGTTTGTCTTAATGCTCTGACAATTAAAAATAAATCTTCCAGTGGGGCTAAATGTAGGCTGTCTATTTCCCCTGCCTGCTTTCTCTAAGAGAGGGAGCAATGTCTTTGCACATCGCTGAGTGTAATGAAGACACAGGGTATGTCTGAGTGGTACCATCAGTATTATGAGTAATTGGTAGACCAGAGGTCTCATATCTTAGTAGATACTTTGGGGCAAAGAAACACTTTGAAAATGCTGAGCATGCAGCTTATCAAGGAGCTGACAAATTGCATTGCATAGCTAACCAGTCTTCTGAACTGAGAAACAAAGATAGGGCAACACGCATGTGTTGCTCATTCAGCTGTGATGTCTTCATTAGGCACCTGTGCTGCTCTTTTTTTGTTTTTTATTTTTTTCCTGATCATGTCAATGAAGAAATGCTGCTGTACAGAAATAGCTGTAAGGCTGCATCACAGGTTGCAGACATCCCACCCGTGCTTTGCTTCTGTAGTAAGCTCAGAGTGGAGCAGCCTGCATGGGCAGCCTGGGGCACTGGGTTGAGAGCTTTTGAAAAGGAGAGACCCTTGGATTTGCTCATCCCTGTGCTGGGCAGCAGGACTTGCACTGGAGCTGTGCAGCTGGGCTGAGTCTGGAATGCTGACTTATTTTTTCCTTCCTTTCTTATGGAATGCTGATGCGCTGCTGACTACTGATTTCAGTGGAGAGCGTGTGGTTTGACACCAGAACGTGCATTTGGCAACTTCCGTCCAGAGTTTTCTCCAAGAATGAGATGAATGTCTTGCCAGATATCGTTTTTAACTTGGCCATTGTCATGAGTAACTTCTGTCTAATGTTGCATTCCCTTGTCATTTTGGGCATGAATCTTGCACAATATTCCACTGTCAAGAGAAAACCCACATCCTGCTGTGTATCTGATACAGTAGGGTTTTCTTGCCACTGCTTAACAACAGTTCTGGAGGCACCAGTGCATTAATGGCTCAGTTCCCACACGTGTAAATGCACTTCCAGCACTGGCTGAGATCCAGATGTGAGCTCTCAGGCAGTGGACCAATGATGTCCTTGCTGGTTAAGCACTCCTTTCCAGGGGTTTTGCTGAGAAAATTGTGCAAACTTGATGAAACTTGAGAAGTGCCTTTGGTTAGTTGAAAAGTGCCCTAAATCTGTGGGTTAAGTCATCTTTGTGGTGTTGGAGTTGGAGGACTGGGCGCTAACCCTGACACTATTAATTGCGGTGGTTTATGTGGCTGGCTTCTTTTTGGGCTGAAGTGGCTGGGGCATTTGGAAGCTGCTCTGTGCCAGACATATGGGTGCTAATTTGGCTTCCTGTAGCTGAGGGCTGTTCCTCTTGCCAGACACCTGGTTTAGCCCTTTTCATTCTGTTTCCTCCTGCCTGTGTTGAGGTGTGAGCGATATTGCTCCTCTGTGATGCCTTGGCACTGTTGGTTTGCTGGAAGTTTTTAGCCTTATATTTGGGATGCTTAAGTGGTTTGTTTTTCTTTTTTGTTTGTTTGTTTGTTTTTAAAATTCTCTTGTATTATACATATTTTACTGCTTTTCCTGTGTAGCGATTGCTCTTTAGTGCTTTTTTGTAAGTACTTTCTCCTTTGACTGTTTGGAAGCTCTTGTTTTTTTTCTAGGCTGTTTGTAATCTCTCCAACTGTGTTGGGATCATGGTATCATAGAATGCCTTAGGTTGGAAGAAACCTTAAAGACCATCTGGTTCCAACCTCTTGCCATGGGCAGGGTTGCCAACCAAATGTCAGGCTGCCCAGGGCCCCATCTGATCTGGTCTTGAATCCCTCCAGGGATGGGGCACCCACAGCTCTGTGCATGTGTGCCAGTGCCTCACCACCCTCTGGGTAGAAAATTTCTTCCTAACATCTAACCTAAATCTGCCCTCTTTGAGTTTAAAGACATTTCCCCCTTGTCTTATCACTATCAGATCATGTAAAAAGTTGATCTCCCTCCTGCTTGTAGGCTCTCTTCAAGTACTGGAAGACCTCAATGAGGTATCCTTGGAGTTTTCTTTTCTCTGAACTGAACAAGTCCAGGTCCTTCAACTTTTCTTCACAGGAGAGGTGCTCCAGCCCTTTGATCATCTTTGTGGCCCTTCTCTGGACCTGTTCCTATAGCTCTGCATCCTTGTGCTGAGAATTTCTATAAAGACGCCCTGTAGTGGGGAAGTGATACTTTCCCATTGTGAACCTTCTGTTGTCCCTGTCACTACTTCTGAGACTCACAAAGGCAGCATGCTTTAAAATTGTGGATAAGGTTCTTGAGCTCTGTCCTGACAGTAGTTACTAGCTTGACATTGTAATTACGATTGCATCACAGTTTTCTAGTTGTATGAGTTATGTTTTGTTGTGTTGGTTTTTTTTCCCCCCAGTAGTGTTTGTCTCTGCCATCCTTCCTTTATATGGAATACGATAATCACTTCTTAAGCTTGGAGTGCTGCTGAGTACTCTCGTCTTTAAATGTCCAGCCTTTGGTACTCAAATAGCCCTGTTTTGGTGGTACCTGCTGAGCGGTAGCAGTTTAGCTTTCACTTGCTCTGTGGACAGACAGACAGTTCCTTGGAAAAATAATACTGTGATTTGACACAACTGTGTCCCTGGGGCCGTGGTATGATCTGCTGATGTTGACTTGGGACCTTGAGACTTACACATCTATCGGTGGCTTTTGGTTGGAAATCATTGACACCTATGTGTGCTGTTGAGGAGTTAAGGAAAGTGGGAGGTCTGTTTGCTGAAGAGCACCTTTTTACTCGCCTCTCACGGCAGGGAGTTCTGTCATTAAAGCATTTCTGCTGCCCTGTTTGTGTGTGTTTGAGCTTTTCTCAGTGTCTGTTTCCCTTTGCACAGGATGCCATCACTCCCTATAAGGAGATCCTCCAGATGTACTGGGAGAAAGTAACGAGCTTCGTGAACGCCCGCTGTGATGGACTGGAGCCCTGGCAGCTGGTTGGGCTGACGTTTTCCTCCACGCTTCTAACTGTATGGCTGCATGGCTTCCTCTTCCAGTCCGAGAGTAAGAACTTGGCGTGGGGTTTGCCTTGTGTGGGGTGGGAGGGGGATGCAGTTGCTCTCATGTAGTGGAGGGAAAAGGATGGAATGAGAGCGAGCGTTTGTTAAAACACGCCTTCTGCTGCCAGTGAGGATTAACAAAACCCTTTTCCAAATTAAGGATGAGTCCTGTCTAATCAATGGAACGTCCCCATTCCTGTAGAGGGTGTGGCAGGCCAGCCTGGAATGTGCCCATATCTCCTTCCTTTGCTTTGGGCTCCTGTGAGCTTTTGGCTACCTCACTTGTTTGTCACAATACTCTCCAGCTCAAAACCTGGGGAATTTGATTCAAGTTCTTAGGACCTTATGTATATCCACACCCTGTAGCCAAATGCTTGGATAGTATTTGCTCTCAATTGCTTCCCTGCCGGAGGAGGGAAATTTGATGTGATGTTGGGAATATGTTTCATCCTCAGGATATTCAAGGTAACTGTGTATGATCTAGCCTCTTCCTGCTTTGTGATTGCTGCGCTGACAGCTCTTCTGTAGGACCTTTAGATGAACCTGCAGTCTGCTCTGCCTGTGTGATGGTCAGGAGAGCTGCCTTGCCCCCAGAGCAGAGCAAGGTGCTTTGCCAATTCCATGGGCCGTAGGGTTATGCTGTAGTGACAGCTTTTTAAAAATAGCCCAGTTTTTAATTTGGTGCCTACTTCTCAGTAACTGAACGCTGGGAACACCAAGCCTGTGCTCAGTGTAGGGTCATGCTAACTACTTGTCTGAAATTTGTACTGTTGCACAGTGTTTTAAAAATATTTACTAATGGCTAGGAAATCTAATAAGGCTGTCTGATTTTTTTCAGGAGTCTACAGTTGTGTGTTTTTTCCCCTCAGCGTGGAAGTTCTTAATTAAATGGTCTGCACACAGAAAATGTACAACGGAAATGCTATTTTCAGAGTGCTAACAAATATTTGCTCTAGAGTGTGCCAAGCTGCAATTGCTGTCCTCCTGTAGCTTCTCAAAATAGATAGGAGCACATATAAAATGGAAAATAATGGGCCAGTCTAATGCTATAGATAAATTTGTGAAGTTTTAAAATGGTTGACTACTTTTCTTTTTTTTTAAAGCTGATTTACTCTTTCCTGCTGAAAGCGTCCTGTAATGCCAGTGCTTGATTGAAATGTCCAGATGACTCAAAAGGCATTTTTGATGGCTGTAAACCATCTCTGTCATCCTGCTTGCATTCCTGCCTTTGAAGCTACCCCAGGAGTTTTCCGGTGTTTGTCATCAGCGGCTTTTCTCATTTCATATTTGGGCTGTGGTGGTGCATTTCCCTCCTGTGCTGGATGGATGAACCCTGAAGAATACTTGTTGCATTCCAGCTCGGTTCATCCTGCTGGGGCCTGGGAGCCGGTCTCACGTTGCTGAGTGTTTGCATGTTGCAGTTCTATTCTGGTTTGAAGATGCAGAAAATACTTCCAAAATTATTTTCCTTTTTGCTGGAGATCTTGCCTTTAGCGAATCCTAAACTCCCTTCCTTTGTAAAACTCCATGTGTGGGTGTAAATTCCCATTCAAGTAGGTGCTGTCCTCTCATACGCCTGGGTTGAAAAGATCTTAGCCTTCACAGTTGGCATGACTTTACTCAGCAGCCCTAGCAGTAAATTAAGAAAATGAGTCAAATAGTTGGTTCCCATAGGTAACTGCTGTTGGGCAAACCAGTTTCTTCTGCAGCCTGACCTGTGTCTGCTTTCTGATATGATTCTCTTTCACCATATCCCCTTTGTGACTGCTTTATTTTAGCCTGGATCAGAAATACTAAGCCTGTGTGGTGAATTATTGTGCTCTGAGACTGTTTTTGGTTTCTTAACATAAGGTTAACTTGTGACTTTTCCCTTTCAGGTTTAACATCCCGAACTAAAAAACAATTCTTCAGACTGTTGAGAAAAATGCCATTTGTTGGGGCTATAGTAAGTATTTGAACAACTTATTGCAATGTTTTTTGAGCCTGCAAAGCTGTATTTTCTGTGTCTTTGCTGTCTCTTGTTCCTGTTATCATAATGATGCAAGAATACTGATGCCACTACCTGGTTTAATGAAAGACATAATTTCTACCTAGTCTTTTTGTAATAATATTGCACTCATAAATTGGAGGTACCACTTAAGTATACCACCAAGTATCAGTGAGTCCAGAGGCAGAATTTTCCAGTGGTATTTCTTTGCTAGATGTCAAGAGAATTGCTTGATTGGTGGGAGAAGGGGACACGAATGAACTTGTGTGTTCTTCTGAAACAGTGTCTTGTTCTTGAGCAAGTGAGAGATAGGGTCTGTTGTGCAACGTGGAAAGATAAATCTTTTAATCAGATGGCTGTCCGTGTCTAGAGCTCAGATACCTGTTAGCAAAAGCTTTATAGCACAAAGATACCAGAAGTTGCTGTAACTGTAATCATAAAGATGAGATGGACTTTAGTGTCTGGAAGATGTTTTTTACATAAAGACTTGAAACTATGGATGTCAGCATGTTTTAGCACGTCATGACTTAATCATCAAGAAGTACTCAGCTTGTTTTTTTTTTTTTCCTAGTCAATGGTGCTTACCCATTCTTTTTGGTGTTTACACACTGAATCAGTTGGGGCAGCATGAGGGTGCCAGCTGTTGTAGGTGACTTTATCAGATGGAAGTAGTGAAGAGCAGCCTTTTCCTTTTGACCTTGCTATGGTTGCAGCTATCAAGTTTCTCCCTCAGCCTTCTGTAAGGGAATAATGGGAATAACATCTCTCCTTCTTTTCATGTTGTGCCCCAGTTTTACTTTCTGGCTGGTCAGATGAACTAAGTGTTAGTTGTCCCCTGCTTCTGCCTGTTAGGAAAGGACACCTTCTTGGCCCCTTGTATTCTATTTTATCCAGGTTTACCTTCTCAGAGCATAGTAATGTTAAGCTCTCCTGTGCCAGAGGACTCATGCTGTGCCCTATCTGTGTGCTCTTCCCACTCTTTGCTAGGCTGATACCTGATAACCTATCAGTTGCTGAAAGGAGGCATTCCAATGTCCAAAAGTCTTTAAAGCTGATAATATTCCAACACCTGTGTTGTTCAGAAGATTGTCTGCTTTGAAATGCTTTCTGGGAAGGAGTCTGGGCCTCCTGGATGTGGGGTGTGATTAAGAAGGAAGAAATCTCGTAACAGCGTTTATAAGGGAGATTTCTTTCATGTTTCAGTTTCCATGAGCCTCTAAACTGTGTATGTGTTGGCAGATGAGACAAAGTACAAAATGCAATGAATCTGAAGACTTCTGTAAATTATGGGCTGTGATTTTTAAAAAGCCTTAGTGGATAGCAGTGAAATATTTCTGCTTTAAGCTTTGTTGTCCCATTTATTAAAGAAAGGACTCAGAATTCCCACTGTTCTTCATTATCCATTAAAGTACAATCTCTTTGAACAGGGCAGCGAACTCTGCCCTGTTATGTTAAACGCAGCTGAGCACTGCTCTGCAATCTCTTGTATTAGCTACTTGGTACAGTTCTGTTCTGTGCCAGCTAGGATGCCTTTAGGCAGTTCCCAGTGCTGTTTAGAGACTAGTGTATGGCTGTGGGCATTTCAGGAGGCATTTTGGACAAGGACAGCTTGTTTTTGGAGGAAGAAGTTGGTAGGAAGGGAGAACTGTGAACTCTGCCATGCTTTTTTGGTCATAGAGTTAGAACAGATCCTACCTGTTCTGCTCACTGGTTTGAAAGTAGCCAGTGAGTTCAACGTCACACGCACTGAACTGTAATTTATAATGTGGCCAGTACCTTTGTTGATAGAGTTTTTCTTTCTTTCTTAGATTCAAAAGAAGATTGATGAAGCCTTGAATGATGTCACTTCCAGTTTATCCTTCCTGAAAGATGAGAAGAATTATATCAAAGTGCTGCCAGAACAAGGCATGGACCAGCCTGAGGTTCTACAGAAGATGAAAGAGTACAGCTCAAAAGGTATGACTGTGAGACTGCTGCAGTGAGGGTGGGTCCCTTTCACAGGCCTAGCATTAGGCTTACTCTGCCAAATGGGATCTAATGACTCCTGCTCATAGCTTTGTCTTACGTACAACATCTTGCTGATGTTCTTCACTTACAAATTTATGTCTGTTTTCCTTCTGGAAGTGACAAAAGTCTGTATTTACATCTTTTAACAGTGTATTCAAGTATTTATGTTGAAGTTCCCTTTCTTCCCTAGGAGTTTAGAGCTAGCAGTGATGGGAGAGCTGAGAAGAAGAGAAGTACAGAGGGAATTATTTGAATGCAGTTTTGAATACGTTTCTGAGCCTTGATGTTTGTTTTTTTTCCAGAAATGTGTTTTCTGTGAAGCCCAATGGAATATTCATAACCAAAGGAACTTCCAAGCAGTGTTTTTAGGGAATTTCCAGGACTCTTTTAATCAAAGTCATAGTGCTTTGCACCTTCAAAATGCCACTTAAGGAAGGCAAGGCCACTCTGGCTTGAATGCATAAAAGCAGTGTCTGAAACTCAGTTTGAATTAGCTGACTGATGTAAATGTCTCCACCCTGGTTCACCTGCCTATTACTTCTAATGAGCAAATGTGAGTGACTGACTGCTTATCCCTTCCGCCAGTCTGATAAATACTTGGAATTTTCTGCTGGAAAACTACTCTGAATACAAGAAAAGTTTTGCTATAGAATATGCTCTAACAATTTCCTTTTTTCTACTTCTGTGTTGTTTGTGCAACTTTCTGTATCTGTCTTCTGTCTATGTTATTCCTCTTAGTGATTATTCCCTTCATTCACCAGGCTTTTGTTCCTTTTTTCTTTTCCTTTTTCTGTGGCTTCTCACACATTTGCCACGCCGTTTGAAAGCTACTTAGAAGTGAAGGCTGGGCTGTGACTTGGCTCACTTGGTGTACTCTTGTGGAGCTGATGCCATTGAGGTTTATGCAGGAGAATACAAAGAGACAGGTGGAAAGGCTTTGCTTGGATATTTGGCAAGGGAAAGTGGCCTGGTTAAGTGTGTTGAAACACTGTTACACAGGGTGCCCTGCTGATGCTATTCCGTCCACCTGCTCTTGTTTGTTAATGTATCAGAGGCACTTAACTGAGAAGTCCCACGCCATAGTTTTGAGCAATACAATCTTGGCCTTTCCATCTTAGTTTACAGCAGTGTGACGGGTGCTCTTTGGATGTGACTAGCTTGAGCAACGAGAGCTCAACTTTGTGGGCAGGAGCCTGGGGAGTCTGAGTAGGGATTAAAGTGGATTGCACGTTAATGTAACTGCTTGCTGCAGCTAGCTGTTTGTGCTAACACTTTATTCATTATTTATTTGTTATTTGCTGTGTCTATGGGGCACAGGATGCCAGAGGCATAGCACTACAGGGAACTACTTCTGTGGCACAAAAATCATGCTTGTTCCTCGTCAGTGAAACCTAAAAGCAGAATCCTCATCTGCAGAACTGCTGTGGAGGCTTTCTCTGTGCTCTTCCACGTGCTTTCTGAGAATGGCTGTGCTTGCAACCAGTGTGCTTCTTTCTTCTCTTTCAGGAGATGTACGCTGGGAGGATGGGAAAGTCTCTGGGACCGTGTACAGCGGTGAAGAGAAACTTACCCGTCTGCTAGTGAAGGTAAAGTGCAAGCAGTCTAACTGGGCATCTTAGAGGTTTTTAACAACTTCAGGGTGACCAGAAACCCTCAACGCTGTTCCAGCGTATTTCATGATGAGCGGGGAAGATCTGAGGCTTAGATAGCCCAACTCTGAAGACAGAGCCATGGGTATATGTAGGTAGAAAGGCATTTATTAGCAAAGCACTTGAGGCTTGCAAAGCTGGCCATTGTGAAAACAATATGAAGATAACTAGGATCCAATCTGATAAGATGTTTTGAGTAAGAAAGTAAGAAGCTGAGTGCAAGTGAATTGAAATCTGGTACTGACATAAACTGACATAAAATGGCCATAAGTCAGCTTCAGCAAGCCCTGTGATGGATATAACTGTGTAGGCTGAAGCGAAAGGATCCTTGCCTCTCCTGCTACTGGGTTGCTGTGGGACTTTGGGCTGCAAAAGCTTGACTAAACAAAGCAGAATTGGTCTTGATTTAAGCAAAAAAGGATGTTTGTAAAATGTGTTTGGCATTGCTGTGCAGTCCAAATTGTACAACAATGGGGCACTGGCATGTTTCAGTGGAGTCTTTGTTAGGTCTGTTTACCTAGTCTGAAACCTTCCCCTTTGAGAAGGTTGGAAAAAAAATAAGCAGCCCTAAGGTCTGTTTTTCAACGTATCTACTTCAAGAGTTGTTTTTGCTAAAGGAAAATCTAGCTTTCTTGCTCCTGGGAACAGCATTTGTAACAGCTGTAATGAGCTCTGTTGGGTGGTTGCTATTGCTGTTTTCTTCTGGGGAAAAATAAAGCTCAGAGCTGCCTTGCTAGAGCAGCGTCACCTTGGATTGAGTGCTGTGTGGAAACATTCCCTCCGTCTATGCTGATTATTCTCTGGCTTATTCTGCAGTGTTTCTTTCAACATCCCTGCAGTTGCTTTTTCATCGTGGCTGCAGGAGGTCGGAACTGGCCTGTTCCAGCCTCATCCTGCGAGCTCGCAGTTGCAGAACGAGCATGAAATACTGGTTTCCACAGCCACTTTTGCTGCGGTGTGGGTGGTCAGTTGTGCTTTTCTGGCTGCTTCGGAATTGCCCTTTAATAGTGAATTCAAAAACTAGTTCTGCAAAGCAATTTTTGGGAACTATATACTGGCCTGCTTTGCATAAAGCAGTCATAGAGTGTGCATACACCAGGTCTAGGTGTAGTACAAAAGAACAACAGATGTTTTTGTTCTTATTTAAATAGCTAAACCATTAAACCTGCCTTTACAACACGCAATATTGCTGTTATAGAAGCATTCCAGAGACCAGAATGCCCTAGAAAAACAAATGATTTTTTCTTTTCCTCCCAGCAATAGCTTCCCAGCTTGTGGTGAGCACTCGCAGCAGGAGTTAATACTGCACATAGTCTGCTTATATACGCAGTGTGTGTAGAGCATTTCTAAATCTGGACCTCTTGCTGATAATCCAAAACTTAATCTGCACAGCTAAATTTCTGTCTCTCTTTTGAAGGTGTATGAAGAGTTTGCCTGGAGTAATCCCCTCCATCCAGATATATTCCCTGGTTTGAGGAAGATGGAAGCAGAAGTAGTCAGGATTGCCTGTAGTCTCTTCCATGGGGGCCCCAGTTCTTGTGGTGCTGTAAGTAACCTGTGTCCAAGTGTCCCATGAGTTCTTGGGTATTTCTGACTCGAAGTGCTAGCCATCCATCTGAGGCAGAGATTCTGGTTTATGATTCTGGCGTGTGCCAGGGCAGTGTCTTTGAATAGCTCCTGTCAGGTCACGTCTCTGAGCTGGAAACCTGTGAACATGCCAAAATGCTGAGACTGAGGACAAGGCTGACTGGCTGATCACCAGCAAATGGCTCCAGGTATTGGTGGTCAAGCAGGCATGGCACTGTACTGTCACTTGTTCTTCCCAGATTTATGAGACCTTCCAGTATAGTGGAGTGGAAACCAGTTCTAAAGCCTCGATGGAGTTCATATCAAGAGTCCAACTGTGTGCTCTTAATGCTGATTTCTTTTAAAGCCGGTCAAAGAACAAAAGCTATGAACTTGCACAGTAAATTATTGTTGTAAAAATATGCCATAATTTCTTACGCTCCTTCCTCTTGGTTTGCCTTTCTGATAGGAGTTCTAAATTCCTCAGGCCACATTCTTTCCCTGTTTGTGGTGTCTGAGACAGTGAGGTCTTATTTCCTAACGTGGTGTCGTGTTGCAGCTGACATGGAAACTGCTTGATAAGTTGCAGAGAAGTAGTTCTGCTTGTGAGAAGCATGCAGATGTGATTTTTCAGAGGCTGGGTGTGATATGACTGCTGTCTGTATATAAGGCAGGGAGGAAGAAGGCCTGCAGAGGCTAAAGATCGGTGGGGAAAGGCAGTGTTGACACAAGAGTTTATGGGATGAGCTGGCATTGAATGGGCTTAATTTGGCTGTTGGAAACTTTACTGTGTTGAAGAGTTAAGTATTAGATTAGCTGAATGGTAGAGGTGGTTAGGACTCCAGCTGGATTGAAGACAGAGCTGGATCGTGCAGTGACTATCAATTTAAGGTGTGATTGCCTTCGACAGCAGGAAGTTGTACCCTGTGACCTGGCTTGGGTTCTGAGTTCTTCAACCCCCTCCACGTGCTGAGTGAGAATGTATTCCTTGTGCCACCCTCAGGTTTAGAGAAGCAGTGCATTTCTTTGCATCTCAAAATAGCTTGACCTCTTCTCCTTGCTGATCTGCAGAACTGAGGCTGGCCATGGAGAGGGGAGAGGCTGATTCTAAAGATGCTGAAAGTCATCTTTATGAGTAGTGGAGATGTTAATTGATACAAATCAAATAGCTCTCTATTGCTTATTATACAGTTGGAAAACTTTGCTTGTGGTAGTCTGCTTCTTCAGTTCTCTTTATGTTAATCTGTGCATTATAAAAGTGTCAACCTTGGCCCTGTGAGTAGATCTGTGGGGAAGTAGGATTGTATGGGAGGAGAAATTCAGAATGGTAAAAACTTGCTCCACAGTGATCACTCTGTAGCCTGTGTGAGACCTCTGCTATCATTCTCTTGGGAATTGCACTTTTCCCTCTCTCTTTGCTTTTCCCTTCAGAGGATTGTGCTGCAGGGCTGCAGCTTGGAGCCAAGCAGAAGCAAAATGAATGGGGAGGTGTGTAGCCTGCCATGAAACTATGTTCCAGCTGGTTGAACAGATAAATTCTTAGGGTTTGGGGGAGGGCTGAATGGATGATTGAATGGAAATAAAAGATTAATTGTACCCCTATAATTATCTTGTCCAAAAGAGTCTCTCCAGTGGACTTTCTGCCCTCCTGCCTGTGTCTGGTGGAGCTAATGCTGTTGGAGAGATGTGGGGGGATGTAGGGGATCACGTGCTCTTCAGGCAGTTGGGCTCAGGGACTTATTATTTTCTTCTTCCCTAAACAGATTTAGTATTTCAGAATGATTTCTGGAGGTTTGGGCAGCAACAAAGCCATTTTAAAAGAGTGTTTTTTTCCAAACTGCTGCTCTTCTTTCTGTCTCTGCAAGGCTGTGGCTTCTGCAGTTCTGCTCCAGTACCCAGCGAAGCTGAAAAAGAGAGATGGCTGAGCCAGGCAGTGCTGTGAGTTATCTTTATCTTTGAATTGATCTGTTCAGGAGATACTGTGCTGCTGGCTCTTTCCAGGGAGGTTTGTGGTTTGCTTGATTCAGTTTTGCAGTGCTGTAAAGTTTTTTTCTTTTTAAAGAAAAAAAAAAAAAAAAAAGCTTTTTTCCTCTGAATTTCAGCACCACTCTGAGAAGTAGAGTCTGTTGCCAGGTCCCTGTCTGCTGTATTTACTGACCTGATGGAGGAACCTTGGGCAACCTATCCAGTTCTGTTGGTTTGTGAAGGCAGACAGAGCTGGTGCTTCTGAGGAGCTTGCTATTTGGGGGACAAAGAAGAAAAGTCTGAGCTTCTCAGTAAGGCAAATTAACTTCCTTTTTGTGCTCTAATTTCCATGACACATTGCACTTTTGGGGGTTAATACTTTGGAGCTCCATCTGAGAAAAGCTGACACTTTGGTGCTGCTCCCAGGTCTCTTTGCAGCCTGGGCATCTCCACGCAGTCCTGCGGTGCAATGTGTGGATGCCTTCCTGAGGGCATCTCTGGAGATCAGTCTGCTTCCTCCTGGAAGATATTTGGTGTCTTATATAGATGTTAAAATGAAACATGTTTCAAGTTTCTGAATGTTGTAGGTGAGCAGCTTGCATTATTTACAGGAGATGCCTTTATGCGAGGTGCGGGGGCTGTGAGTCTCTATAGTTTAAATGTGAACATAAAAATGCTAGCAGGTCCTATGTGGGGGTTGTGCTGGCCTGCAGTTTGCCATAAGCTGTACCAAGAGATGGCCCAGGTTTTCAAGTAGTGTTTAAAGGCAATCATTTTTAGCAGTGAGTAGATGCTTCCTATCTGTCACTAGCTACTACTTGGTTCTTTCTTTTAATCACATCACACAAGAGACAGGATTTGGTGATTTTTGGCTCCCAGAAAATTCTAATTGTGATTGGGGAAGACTAATTAAGCTCAGTACATACAGGAGGAATGGGAGAATGGGAGGAGAATGTTTTCTTGCCTGATACGTTCCTGCTCGCAAGGTGCTTTGTTTTGCAGTGCTGGCTCTGAAGATCTCCCCTCTGATGTGGGGAAATCACTGGTTTTGTGCAAGCTTCTGTGTCTTTTTTTTTTTGTTTGTTTGTTTGTTTTTTTTGAGTAGTTTTTTTAAACTTACAGTAGGGGCAATTTTGAATGAAGTGCAGAAGAAAATTGTGTGTGGGGTGCATGTGTCTATCTGATGTCAGTCTCCCTGTGAATTCTTTGTGCTTTGCAACTGGGCACAGGCGAGGAGCCAGAATCAGAAGATGCAGACTCAAGCCTCCTACAGAAGCTGGTTTGTCTCTTCCTCCCAAATTTGGGGGCTCCAGACTTGGTCAGAGAACTGCCTGCTCATTTGGCATAGGAATTGAGCAGTGGGATGTGAGTGCTGTGTCCTGGGGGGGCTTAGACTCTGCCTTGTCCTTCTGCAGAGCTGTCAACTTTTATCTGTGATGACAAGTAGGTCACCTTGTGAGAGATAATGGGTGGAATTTACAAGCAGTGGGCTTACAGGGACTTTACACAAGCTTGCCACTATGCTATGGCCTTATGGGTTGTGGTACACTTCGGCTCTAATGCTGCAGTAGAAATAAACGGTAGCCCACTGTTTTATTCATCACATAGCTCAGCTCAGGGGAACTTTTCTCAGATGTGTCTCCAGGGTCTGAATGAATGTGGTGAACTGCAAGCAAAACTTCCTAGAGACTGCGAGCTAAGTCAGGGCTCTTCTGTGTCAGGCATCTTAACAGTGGTGTGGCAGAAAGCCTGCTTTGGGGACTGTACCTTCTTGCTGTTTTAATGCTGAGGCTCCAGAGTGCCGGTGTTTGGAAGGAGTGAGCAGCAGGAGGGGCATAACGAGTTTAAAGAGGAGGGGAGATATTTTTTCCCCTGTGCTTTCTCCTTCCCCTCCCCACTTGGAAAAAAACAAGGAAGAACAAAGAAAGTGTGTTTGTTTGCTTTTTCCCGTGTGGTTCATCTGGCTTCTCCAGATACTGTGGGATTGGAAAGCTGCTGAAAGCAATGCCAGCTCCCAGCCCTTCTCCCCACGGCATTGCATGTGCCTCTGGACTTTCATTCTGAGGAGGAGAAAACACGTCTGCATGTGCTGTGGGCTGAATCACTGCATGCTGGCTGCTGTGGGTGGTGGGGATATCGGGTCCTGTGATGGTGGGTCAGGCTTGAGCTGGTGCCTGGGAGGAGGATCCGTCCTGGATCTGTGACAAAGTGGGACACTGACCTCCTTGTGCTTTGTGCCTCAACATTTGCACGCAGGTGGTGAGCCAGGTGTATTGTGTGTGAGGGCAAGGTGTTGGTGGAAAGACTGCAACAGGAATAAGGCTGTTGTTGCAGAGGTTGCTTCTTGGGGAGGATAGAGGTAGGGCTGCTTGCTCAACAAGGAGCACACATGGTCGTGCACGGTGTCTGTTGCTCAGCATTGTGAGTTCCAACATACCAAAATCGTGCCCAGTACTGTTTTCACAATCCTTACAAAGCTGTAAGCAGTGTTGCAAACTATATTGCAAATATACAGTTATTCTGATCCTCTTCCCCCACCCCACAGTAGGGAGTTCATGTTATGCCAGCTGTTGTTTTCTAAAGATGATAGCTGACAACTTTACAGATCTTTTCATAACAAGGATTGAGAAGTGAATGACGTAGGCCATAAAATGCTTAGGACATTGTGTTTCTCCTGCCATCTATTTGCTGCACAACAAATGCAGTGATTTCTTTACCCAGTGTGAAGCTCCGTTAGGTTTATTCAACAACAGCTGTTGCTTTACAAACTGGAGAGGAAAAAAAAAAGCAGAAATGTTAGTGGTGAGACAGTGACTTCCACGCTGCCTGTGGTGGCAGCTGCTGCTAGCTTCCATCCTGTTAAGATATGTGGCAGAGTGCTTTTCGTGCCTGTGAACTTTGTTCCTTTTCTCTGTGCTTAATGTTGAGTCATTGTCACAGTCACGCTTCTTTCTTGGGTTTTGATGTTTTGCAGCGATGTCAGCGGGGGAAAACCAGCAGAAAACCCAGACTGGCAGAAGTCACAAGGCATACAGATGTGATTGCGTGCTTTTTATGTTTATTTGGGGTGTGGTGTTAAAAGGAGAAGTATCAGAGTATTCAGCAGATTTGGGGATCTCAAAGCAGTCCTCCATACGTGCTGTCATATTGGCCTTTCTTTCACCCAACCCTGTACCCCTGTCTCAGGTACCAGGCCTCCCCAAGGTATGTCTCCCTCAGCACAGCAGTGACAGAAGCATTGACACCTGCAGCCTGCTTGATAAACCAACCTCACATTTTACTAGAATCAACTTGCACTTTGAAAGTTTTGCACTTTTCTGTCCCTTGCACATCAGGACTCATAAATGTTGGCTGGAGAGAGACAGTTGTCCAATTAGAAGAACTTACTTTTAATTTATTTATTTGCAGAAAGCTCTTGAGTATGCAGTAGTAAACTTAGTCAAGCAGCTGGCATGTGCCTTCCTCTCTTCCATCTTGTGATGCAGAACTCCTTGTTCACCTGAGGACAGGATGAAGGATGTGAACTCAGCATGGCCAGTGGGTTGTATGGATGCAGAAATTCCTTCTGAGGTCCTTGAGGGCTTACAAGCTCCAGCCTTGTAAGGACCAGACCTTGGCTGGCTTCTACAGAGAGGGCTCAGCACTCTGCGCTGCTCCCAGATCAGGGAAGGTTTCCTGGCTCAGGAGTAGTGCCAAGATCAAGCTGGCTCTGGGCCCCAGTGTGGCACTACTCCAAACCTAATAAACTCTGCTGTACTTTGATTGGCTTAACTTACTTGTTTCTGTATGCGTGGCACCATTAATCTGAAAGCCAGATAAATAATGCCCAGGTAATCAAGGGGGTAAGTATGTGCTTGTAGTTTCATAAGGAGTGGTCATCTCTGTCAGCTAGTGACTGTGCTGTGTGGTCCCCTCTCATTAGGCTTCTGTGCTTTTATTTCATTTAACTTGAAACAGAGAAGTCAACATTTAGTTAAATATGCACTTTCAACCTGGATGTCAGGAAGCAACCTTAAGCTGCTCAGTGCCCTTGAAAGCCTGAGTTGTCCTATGCATCTTCTGCCTCCAAGCACTGCTGGGCAGAGGTGCTGTGGCAGCATCCCACTTTCAGTTTTCCTCTGCTGCAGCATCCACATCAGCGGCCATTTTCCTTATTTGTTTCTTTTCTTCACAACAGATGACATCTGGGGGAACTGAGAGTATCCTGATGGCTTGCAAGGCGTACCGAGACCTGGCTTATGAGAGAGGCATCAAACATCCAGAAATGTGAGCAATCCTTTGTGGCTGGGATTTTTCTTTGTGGCCTTGCGACTCGCTGTCCTTCAGAGCTGAGGTGGCTGCTAGACCCCAGCATTCCTTCATTTCGTAGCCACCTCTTTCTTGTCCACCTCTTTTTGAAGGCCCTGAATACAGGAGGGAACCCTGGGTTGAAGGGAATTGCAGAAGCACAGGAGCCTTTGAGTAGCCTGGGGTGCCAGGTGTGAATGTTGGCTGCGGAGCTGTTGTAACTTCACTATGCAGAGTATTTTTGCAAATACCTGCATGCAGCTGTAGCCAGAGCCTGCTCATAGCCGCTCTGAGCTCCTCTTGAGCTGAGATTGCAAGGCACTTTGAAGTATTTAAGGGTTTTGATTTATTCAGATCAAAGAGGGTTTAGCCTGAAAACTCTGGGATTGATTGGGGCTGAAATGAGGAACTGTGCTAATCGTTAGACTTCTAATAGAGGATTTGCTCTCTAATGGGGTTTTTTGTTTTTTTTTTTTTTTCTTTCTAGACAGTGCATCAAAAATGTTTCTCTGGTTAATTGCTTAAGAGGGGAACATATAAAGAGAGATAAAATGGCGTTCATCTTCTGCTGAATTCCTGTGGCTCTTTTCTTCCTTTTCTAACAATTTTGTATGCTATTAAAGGCCCCAATAAAGATGTGAAAGCAAGGTTAACTGAAGCGGTTCAGACTCTGCCACTGGAGGTGGCAGACATCAAATGTTACGTTATTTCAGTGTACTTCTGTTGCTCCTTGCTTTTTATTGTCATGTGCCCCTCCTGAGGAGGGTGAGGTTTTGGAGACAGTAAAATGTTGTTTGATACGACAAGAAGTTAACCTTCATAGGAACTCCTGATTCACAGGAGACAATGCAGTTGGAACAGAATGACTTTATTAGGCTTTCTTTGGATTGTTTCATCCAGAATAGCGCCTGGTCTTTCCTGTGCCGGTTGAAACATGTGCGTGGTCTGTTTGTGACCTGTCCCTAGGGGAAGAAACACTGAAATACCTGCAAGCTGAATTCTTTTCTTTTTACTCTCTTGTTCGTGCTAAGACTTACATGCTGCCTGGGTTGAAGTATGTGATATGTTACTTTTCTAGGTTGGTCCCGGTGAGCGCTCATGCTGCGTTTGACAAGGCAGCACACTACTTTGGAATGAAGTTGATTCACATCCCATTGACCAAGGCTATGGAAGTGGATGTTCAGGTATCACTCCAGTCAGTGTGGAACTCCTTTCTGTGGGGAAATTAGCATTACGTAGGTAATAGCAAAGAATCTGTTTACCCAGGACTTACCCAGCAAGTCAGTGGATAGAGTGCTTCATGGGTACAAGGAAGGACAGTGGGAATAAAAGTGTCATTGCATACAAGATTTTGGTTGAAATAAGTGGATGTAAGCCATCCTTTTGTTCTCTGTCATTCATTTAGAATGGAATAGTTTACATATTTTGGAAATAGTTACAGGTTTCAGATGAGGATGAACAAAACAGCTAGTATTTTCAAGTGGATAGGTCTTCTGAACTGCTGTCTTCTCATGCTTATAGCTCATCACTTTGCTTTCTGTGGGCTTTCTGTTAGATTTTAAGACCAGGCGCTGCATGTTTTATTTTTTTTATCTTTCTTGGCAGGGTGGCACTTGGTAAATGGAATGTGAGCATCTTCTCTCTTTAAATCTTCAGGCAATGAGGAGAGCTATTTCGAAGAACACAGCCATGTTGGTCTGTTCTGCTCCCCAGTTCCCACATGGAATTATGGACCCCATCGAAGAGGTGGCAGAGGTAGGATGCTCCTGGGGCTTCTAAGTGCTGTAGCAGTAATACTTTTGCATTGTTCTACACAAGAAAAGTGAGCGGAGAGGTGTTCCAGGATCCCAACCTGTGAACCTAATGAGAGGTGCAGATTGGTGGGAATGTGCTACTGCCATTGAATCAAATCAATTGTTAGTCAACAGCAGCATATGCAGGACATGATCTGGAAAGCGGGAATGCAGGACTACCTTTTTTTTTTGCACTTACTCAGTATCTTCTGTGGGAGGTTAGGCTTTAAATACCAGATGTTACCTCTGGGCATTGTCATATAACAGTTTGCATGGTGCTGGGTTCGGACTTAAGCTGCTGCACACAGTGTGATGTGGCAAGGCAAAGTGACAAGCACATGCTTTGTCTCTGAACTCCCCAGCCTGTGCCGTGAACTCCTGCTTAACTGAAGGCAAGTATTGTGTCTGTGACTTAAAGCTTTGCTGCTCTCTCTGTGAAACCAGCCAGAAGGGTTTGTCCTTTGATATCCGAGAAGAAATAACAGCAAAATAGTCCACCTTGTAAAAAGGCTTTGATTTAGGGCCACTGGTTGTAGCAAGCTTGGTGCAGAAGTCAGAGGAATGTGTTGTGAGGAGAAATCAAAGGGCCAGGATCTCGGTTCAAACACGCCTCTTGGTTTTACTTTCCTTGTTCCAGTTATTTCTGTTGTATGTAACCAGCCAGGGCTTCTGACTTTCTTTTCATTTGGAGCATGTCCTCACGCTTTCTCCGGGATGCTGCTGTCAGACCAAATTGACTCATCTCTTTGTCGAATACAGCAAGCTGCCCAAACAGAAAGGTTTTATCTTGCTGGTGCTGTCTAAACATGCAGAATAGGCTGGAGAAGGCATCCTACAAGTAGCCAGTCCTTCCTGGTCTCCTGTCCTCAACGAGTTGAGGGTGGCGTGATGTTCTAAAAATGCTTTCAAGTGTGAAATACTGGGTACCCCAACTAACTCACATTCTTTCCTGATTGCGTTACTCACTCAAATCTCGTTTACATGCAGCTTGCAGTGAAGTACAAAATCCCCTTCCATGTCGATGCCTGCCTAGGTGGTTTTCTCATTGTTTTCATGGAGAAGGCCGGGTTCCCTCTGAAACGTCTGTTTGACTTCCGAGTGAAAGGTGTGACCAGCATTTCTGCTGATACCCACAAGGTAAAAATGGGAGAGAGAGTTCTTCCAATGCTTTCATTCTGGGGGAGCGATTTCTGATGCCATCCTTGGCACCAGGCATTTCTTTCCTGCAATGTAGAGGAGCGCTGAAGGGCAGGGGCAAGGGTTCAGGTGCTTTTGTGCAACATGCCTGTGGGCAAGTGGGTTGTGGTAGCAGTGTGTAGTAGGTGCTTGACCATGCTACTGAGTCCTGCTGCTTTTTAATGCCTTGTTACCCCTTTGCAGTATGGCTACGCTCCCAAGGGTTCCTCTGTGGTGCTGTACAGCGACAAGAAGTACAGGAGCTACCAGTACTTTGTGGCACCTGACTGGCAAGGGGGCATATACGCCTCCCCCTCCATAGCAGGCTCCAGGGCTGGTGGAATCATAGCTGCGTGCTGGGCAACTCTGATGCACATGGGGGAATCTGGCTACGTTGAGGCCACGAAAAGGATCATAAAAACAGCTCGCTTCCTTGAATCAGAGTACGTGTGTGCCTTAGCTTTTTGGGGTTTTTTTCTGTTGTTTTCCTAGAGAAGCTATTGCAAGTTACTCAGGGATCCACTGGATAGAGATAGGAGAAGATACTTGTTTATGCCCAGGTTGTCTGCGCAGTGCCAGACTGTTGAGGGACTTGGAGTGGTGGGGTGCTGGCATCTTTATTTAGCTGGTTTTGCTCCAAGAGTTTCTTCTGACTCTTTGCTTCAAGAGCGTCTTCTGCTTTCTCTTCTTTCCTTTGGTAGGCATGTGCTCTGCTCTGTTCCCCTCTCTTCTGTTGAGGCCCCAGATAGGTAGACTAAATGTCTGTCCCCTTCCTGCCGTTTCCTTGTAACCCTGCTTAGTCATTTCTTTTTAATGTTCCTTCAAGGTTGAGAAAAATTGACAGCATCTTCATTTTTGGGAAACCTGAGGTGTCTGTCCTCTCCGTTGGTTCAGACACATTTGACATTTATCGGTTATCTAATTTGTTAGCTGCAAAAGGATGGAACTTGAACATCTTGCAGTTCCCACCAAGGTGAGTTTGTGGTCATGCTGTTGTAGACAGAGGAGCAATGTGCATTGCCAGGGTATGCAAGATAGTTGACTTTAGGCCACCTTAATTTGCTGAGTGGTGTTGTCTGTTAGCTGATAAATTGTATGCAGACTTCTTCTCTATGGAGAAGCAATTATGTTTGTAATTGCTCATATATAGCAGCAATAGTAATATTAATAAGCCTGGCAGAGGGCATAACTGGGCTCCCTTTCTATTTATCTCTGCTTTGTGCAAGCAGAAAAATGTAAATTGCTGGGGCTTTATCTCATGTCTGCTAGTGAGTACACATAGATTTATTTGGTTGGTTTTTTAAATACCTGCCCTCTGAAGAGGAAGGTAATTGAAAGAGCAGTGAAGGGCCAGTCATTTTCAGTGATGTTTCCAGCCTGATGCCAAAGAAATGTTTGTCAAAATTGGTTTTTTTTTTTTGTTTTTTTTTTGTTTTTTTTTAATAGGTGGAGTTTGCATTTCTGTGGGTGAGAGGGACAAATGTTCTAAGATAGAGCTGCATTAAAATTTTTAGATTTGCAATTGTAGATTTGAAGAGGAGTTTAGAGAGCCTGAAGTAATAGCTTGGAGGTGTGAGTAACTCTGCTCCTCCTGGTGGGGGCTGACTTCCACGCTGGGGGTAGCTGACGTAGTAAGGAAGTGCAGACCTTTAATCATCTATGCTGATGTCAGGAAGGAAAGGGGAGCTGCCACCTTGCAAAAGAAGAGTTGAACTTCCTGCAGCTTGGTTCTAGCAAGTATTTTGCAGGGGTTATCTATAACTGGAAAGAAATGAATAATCTTTACCCTTAATACCAGTGAAATGTTAATTTAAGGAGGTAGGCAGTTGTTATTGGCTAGGGAAGGAGCTGTCAGTTGCTGTGTAAATGTGCAGCTGCCGTACACAAAGTGACTGATCTCTCCTCTCTGCCCTGCCTGCCCAGCATTCATCTTTGCATCACGCAGTTGCACACGAAGCCTGGTGTGGCTGAGCAGTTCCTGAAAGATGTCAAAGACAGCATTGAGGACATAATGAAGAATCTCAACGCCAAGACCACGGGCATGGTAAGGATCCAGAGTGATGTGTGTGTGCAGTATGAGCTTGTTTCTTGAATGACGTTAATGATCCCATGTAATGACCTCTTCTCTGCTTAGGGAGCCATCTATGGAATGGCCCAGTCCATCCCAGACAGGAGCTTGGTAGCAGAGATTTCCCTGGCATACTTGGATGGCCTGTACAGCACGGATGTTCCTGGCTGTGAAAAGCACATGAACGGCTCTCCCGGCCACAACGGACTGTAGCACAACAATTGGTGCCTTGCCAGCTAGCACTGGGGTGGTTCTAAATGTTTCCTAAGGAAGGAGATTGCAGTAAGCCTTTGTTCTTAAAGTTGCGGGTCTGATGGCAGCTTGATGTCAAACTTTGTTCCTCATCTTTGTCTGCTCTGAAATCTGCATTATTTTCACACCCAGCTTTAGTCCTAAGGCTTTTCTTCTCCTCCCCCTGTATATTTTCATCGTGATTACTGATGATGAACTGAATGTCCATTCCACATCTCCAGATTCCTCAGGTATTCTGTATGTCTCTTTGTTCCTTGCTGTTTCTTCTCCTCAGACCGTGTATTCAGCTGGTGTCCAGCCAAGCCAAGCATTAGATTTGAATTCTCACGTTATGTTCCAAAGCTTCGCTCTTCCCAGGAGTTGAAGGTAGAAAATAAATAGAAAATTCTGTTTTCTTTTGAGTATTCCTTCCAGCTACTGCATTTAACAAACTGTACTGGAAGCCTTATGTATCTATGTAACGCAAAGGAAGGATGGTCACATTACTCTTTAAAATCCCCTCCGGAGACCTGACTGCAGTCATTGTCTATTGAGGAATGGGGAGGGGAGGACAACACACAATCCTTTTCTGGAATCTCTTCATCTGAATAACAGCAAAAATAGAAACCCAGTGGGTGGTATACAGAGAGGAACTGAATGGTACTGAAAACCTTAGGTACGTAGTATCTGTTTTACTTCCCTGCCTCTTCTAGAAGGCATGCATTTACCGCCTAGAGTGCTGTTGCACCTTGCACAGTTCTGGAGGGATGTGCAAAACAGTGATTTCGCTGTTGAAACTTGAAGGTTTTGCACTATCCCACGATGCTGTAGTTGAGTTGGTCAAGCCCTGGCATTGATGATAGCTGGGGACTTAATGTGCAAATGTATGCCACCAAAGCTGACCTTTTTTTAAACCATAATTCTTTAGTATAACAAGGTGACTTTTGTAATAGGAATTAGTAATTTCTCTGCTCTTTGCACTGATTCTTTTAAGGCACATTCTCAAAAGGGCATTCACCATTGTGCCTTGATGCTTCTCTGGCTTTTTATGGGATGCCAGGGAGGGTTGGAGGGGTCAGCTGTTGACTGCAAGGTTAGCTGCAGCCATTTCCTTATGGTACTATATTGAAAACAAAACCTCAAAGGCAGACTGGCCTCAGGTAAACTATGCTTGCCCATAAGACAGAATAGTAGTGCTATTGAGCCAAGTCCCTTCACAGTATTACAAGGATGCTGGCATAGTTCTGAAAGGTAGAAAATAGGATGCAGTAAGTTGGAGGTAACAGAGCTTTGGGCATATGTCTCACCCTTCCTGTTTTTCTCCACTGTTTTTACTGGAACAGAGCAATGTGAGGTAGTTGTTGCCTTAAGGATGAGCTAGATTCTCTCGAGTTGTTAAACAGGGCTGGAGTTACTCCTGGAGGGCTTTCCCATGTGCCTGCTCTCAGCTTTCTGCAAGTTACATAGAGTTTCCCAGGCATGGTTCATCATTTGGGAGAACACTGTGCCATGGCTACAGCATCTGAAAGCATCTCTGCCACAGGGGGCTGCTTGGCCCTAACCTGACTCTCACAGGTTTGACAAGCCCAAGCACACACTTGCACAATGATTATGCAGAATGAGAAGGCTTCTTAACAGCCACCGCACACTCAAGTGTAGCCTTTTGCCCAGTGGGGAAGAATAACTTGCTTTTTAACAGGTTTATTCTCAGTGCTAGGTGATGAAGTATTTTGGCCATCGCCTGTCATTGATGACTGTGCATGACTCTGAGCTCTTCTGGAAACATCACATTTGAATTGTCTGTTGGTGGTGTTACCAGCTCTGGCTTTTATGTTGGACCTCCTTATTCTGTTAACATCTTACTAATGTGATCATTACTGCATCTCTGAGTTTGCTGTACTGTGGAGAGAGTCTGAAGTGTCTGGCTACTGTGATGGTTCTCTTTGAACCAACATTTGGAAAACATAAAAAGGGAGCTAGTCTTTTTGTTCCTGCGTTCAAAGATAATGGGGAAGGAACAGAGTGGGGTGAAGGGGAGGAACTCCTTCCTCTTCCCTGCTTGCCTTCCCCCCAAAGAAGGTTGATGGATCTGATGGATCAGTGCTCCCTTTCATATTTTCCTGTGTATTTCAAGATGTTATTTGTAAATCACTGTATTCTGGATTCACCTACTAGTAATATTTGTGGGTTTAATTGTTTAATATGTGTTTGTTCTATATTGTAAATGTAATTTTGTGGTCAAGAACAGGCCACTGTAATTTACTGCTGTGTAGTCTTTATTCATCCTTGTTATCTAACATGAAATCTGCATCTCCTTTGTCATGCCAAATGGTTTGAGTGAAAATTGAGAGTAACAGGTTCAATAATTGTTTAAAAGGAAGAAAAAAAATGTGAAAAAGAACAATTGTATGGACTGGATTCTGATCTGGAAGTGGATTGGCTTTAGACCTGGAGGGATCTTCCCAACTGTTAATTCCTGTGAGATTGCTTACTGGCCAGGTTTTCCAAGTGAGACACTAGATTTACTTGCACAAGGCACTCCTGAAGGAGTTGGGTGCTCATAAGGTACTAGACTGAATAATATCCGGTGTGATGGACCAAGAAGAGATGTCTGTCTTCATGCCATGGATTTCCTCTGCACTTTTCTGATGACTTAGAAGAGTGGAAGGGTTGCATACAACACAATAATATATTGCCCAATAAACTCGCACTGAATGTTTTTAATGAATGAATGGGATCAGTTCCTCTGATGGCAGTATTCTGTATTGCTCTAGTTTGCCAGTGTAAAACTGTAAGCTGAAATAGCTGACAAGATGGTGAAGATGGGCCTAGTTTGTATTAAAGTGGTGCATTGAGCTACCTAGGCTTGTTGAACTTTTATTTTTTCTGCTTTGGTGCTGGTTTCAATGGATGGGGACCTATTGCTCTTGATCTTTGCTTATATTCAACCTAGTCTTTGGCAGGAGAAATGGTTTATGAATTATGTTAAATCTGAGCTGCTCTCTTATTCTGTCAAGATGAAAGTGGTGTCTGTGACTTCAGCTTGCATATGATGTTGAAGGGTACCAAAAATTGTAAGTGTTTTAAGAGCTACGGATTTTCTTTACTACTTATGGAAATATTTCTCCCAGGCTGTTTTGCTGAAAACTACTGTAGGTTTCATAGCAAATCCTTCTCGTTGTTCCAAAAAAGCAGCAGTTTGACTGCAGCCTGCCTGAATGCCAAGACAACTGAGTTACTGAAGTGAGGATCTCGCAGTACCAAATCCATCTAAAACATCTTATGGGAGGTATGCCACAGTAAGCAGCCTCTGGCCTGATGCCTGGCTGCTTCTGTCCCTTTTGGTCGTGCTTCCCCTGCGTTTGTGCCTTGGGTATGATAGTTGCACTTTAGTTTTTAGCACAAGCAGTTTTTCCAAATCTGCACTGGCTTCTAATCAGGCTCTGAAAATCTCATTCTCTTTCAGACCCTGTTTGCTTTGAGGTGCGGACCTGGGAAGGCATGTGCCTCTTCTCCATGATGCTTTATGAAGAAGCTTTTCCATGGAAGAAGCACCTTCCTGAGGCAATCAGGACAGCACCTGGCTTGGGAAAACTTGTTGGGACAATTCTGACAATGAGGCCGCTTTCCAAACTGACATGAGCTTAACCAAGAACTTTATTGTAAACATTTTCAGCTGGTATCCTACTAAAAGCCACTTACAATAGCGGTGAGATCGCATGCCTTCTTATAATACTGCTAGAGAGAGGTTACATTAATAACCAAATTGCACATCACAGTTGTCAGCGTGTAATAGAGATACCAAAGGGTTATCATACCATGTTTTGAATAGTAAAGCATATTTTGGTATGTAAGAAGCAACAGTAGTGACTAGATGGGGTCATATTCTGGAAAAATTTACTCCTGCAATTGTGTAATGTTACTCGTGGTAGAAGGGCATGGTTCCTGAAAGTCTCCAAGAGTCAGCAATTTGTAGGTGGGTAGTGCACAGATAAAGAAGGGTTTAAGCGTGGAAGTGGCAAGATGAGAGAGAAGTATATGCACAGGAGTAAAGGCTTGCTGGATGCCCCCATCTGTCTGAAATGCCAAGCTGGGGCAGGGAGCCTGGTGCAGTCTTAGGCAGTCTGGGTCTGGGCACTGGTTGGGAAACAGGAGAAAATGTGAGGTGCAGTCATTGAGGCGAGGTGCGGGTCGTGGCTGCGGCAGGGCTGATTTTTGGCTTCACCCGTCTCCCTCTCTGGTCAGGAGAGAGAAGCTGCAACCTGCTCGATGAAGCTGGCCAAGTTGATGTCTCTCTCGGATAAACCTGTGCACTCGTGGGTGCTCAAGGTGATGTGAACCTAAACCAGACAGAAAGACAGAGTGCTGCTGGCAGACAGAACAGGAGCACATTCCCCCACTGCTCAACTGATTGCATCTGGTCAGGCAGGTAGCACTATTAGTTTCTCCAAACTGGTTAGCAAAATTTACTGGGATGGGAGAGGAGTTGAGGCATTCTGTCTCTTTTTTTTTCCTGGCCACAAGCAGTGACTGCTACCATTGCATTGGTCATAGCAGCTAGCTGTGCCTGCCTTTCAACTCACTTTCTCCAGAAGCTTTTCTCCTTGCTGCTACTTCTGGTACTAACTTAAAAAAAAAACCAACTCTGGTGCTAGTGCACCCATAGCTACTGCCCAGATGGGCCGAAAAAAGGGGGTAGGTGAGGGCTTGTGGGTCATAGCTATAGGCTGTCTGTGGTATGCCAAGGGAGCAGCATCCAAGTGAAGAAGTTCTGCTGATCTGACCAGGACTTGCTGCTCAGAGCGCTGTTTTATGCCTGACAAATGGATTTGGCTCCCTGAAGAGCTCTGAGCGTCCCTGCCATCCACGCTTCTTACCTTATTATACACATTGAACCATTCAGGGTGGTGATCCAGTTTTTCTGCTTGTAGAGCCACTCTGGTCATGAAGCCAAAGGCCTGCTCAGTGGAGTAAAAAGAAAAGTTAGTTCTGAACCGCTTATCTCCCCTTCACTATCAATTTTACACCCTGTGTTTGCAGGGATCTAGGTAAAAGCAAGACGTGGGATGTTCGGTCTTGTTGGGCTTTTCTATGGGTCTTCTCCTTGGGGAACTTCTCCCAGACAAACTGTGCGCTGGATTGAAGACTTTGGTGTCTTGGGTAGATTATCTTGCTCAGCCATTGTGTTTTAGGAAAAAGAGGGGTTTCTGTGGCTGAGCCATGCAGGTGGGACTCCCTGCTCTGTAAAATAGGTTTTCCAAGCTGTCAAACTTGGTATCACCGATGCTCATACCCGGTTGAAGTCCTTGAAGTGGAACTCTTTGAAGATGGCGTCTCTTCCTTCCACCTCGTTCCACCCCACGGCTCTCAGGTTTGGCAGCAGCTGCTCCCTCTCCTCTGCATTCAACCTGTGGGCTTTACCTGCCTGGCACCGAGGAAGGGAAGAGAAGCAGATCAGTGTGGCAGTGGGAGGACAAAGCAGATACACAAAGAAATGAGGCAACCCATGGGTTGTGGAGTTGCAGGTCAAGGTGGTTGGGAGCCATGGAATGCATCTGCAGCCCTTGAACTGTGGGCTGCTGAGGATGGGGAGATCTCAGTGCTGCCCTCTGCTCCCCACCTTGGGTACCTTATGGCACACACCTAGGTCAAGTGAAGTCCAGTCTGTCTTTTGATCTGCACCACCTAACAAATAGAGCCTCCTGGGACACTTTACTGCTGTATGTATGTATTCATTATAGCCTGCAGTACTAAGAAATGATATCTCTGTGTGGTTAAGCTCCAAAATGCACATTTAATCTTCTGTCGGGGGGGAAAAAACAACTTGTAATGACTTCCAGAACTGAGACCTGCTTGCTTTTCAAGTTTGTGAGGTACCCTCTGGAAGCAGGAGGATTATTCGCAGGGCAGTTGTGCTGGAAACCTCCTCTAGAGGAGAAGAAAAGCGGTGTGAATCATAGGTGAGTCACATTTCATTGGAGTTCAGCTCCTTTTCAGCCTCCCTTATGTTATGATGGATTTTAAGAGGCTGTTTGTCTGCAAGTAACAAAGGGCAGAGGGAGGGATTGTGATTTAGTGTTGTCTTCCGCTCTCTGGCACAGCTGCTGTTATTTGGTCTTAAAGGGGGGGAAAGCTCCAGTTCTTGGCTTCAGCTTGTGCATATGGCAAAGATGAAACTGAACCAGGGAGTTCTTCAGGCTGTCTGCTAGCCCTGCGGGGAGGGCAGTGGTGAGTGGGGATGGGTGCTGCTCTATGGAAGATGCTGTTCTAGCAGTTGAATTCTTTCCTAACGGATGAGTATTGTTGATTCTTACTAGCAAAGACCAACATGTTTTTGTAATTAGTTTTCCTTTGTGCTTAAGGACAAAGTGTGGCAAGTTAGATGTTAGTCTCAACCCACACAAGAGCCTGCTCGCTCTTTGGGTAGTTCTTTCTCTGAGGAGCAGCTTCTGAGTGTCTATGCCCAAGCAAAGAGTTCCATGGACTGCTGACCAGAGAAGGCAAATCATCCAGTCAACAAAGCATGGAAGGACAGCCGAAGAGCTGATGCTGCTTTTGCGGGCTCTTCCTTGGTGTTGTACTTAAGGAAGTCCGAGCCACCTGTGTGAGATGGATGCCGCCCCTGCAACACTGTGATCTCCTCCTGCATTCGGGGACAGCTTTCCTCGCTGCAAGCCCCCGATGCCGCCCTCTGCTTTGTGCCACGTTATGGCTTTCACCCCCTCCACAGCTCCACCTTTCGAGGCGGCGAGCAAACACTGCTCAGTGCAATAAACCCTCGGCCCTGGCGGTGACGTGGTAAGGCGGGTGGCTTAGCAACTGGGCAACGTGGGGCCGGGCACTGCTGCCGTCCCCGTTCAGCAAGCTGCTTTGGTAGGCCACGTCCGTGCCTTCATGTGTTCGCTCTTTTAAAGCACATCGTTTGCACTGGGGGGAATGCAATTGTTTTGTTTTCTTTCGCTGGCTCTCCACCATGGAGTCATTGCTGGGTTTTTGTTTATTTTTTTGCCCGCAGGACAGTGTTGTGCAAAGCAGACGAAGGACCTAAGCATGGGAAATGGGGAGAGCTCGCCTCTCAGGGCTCTCCGGCCACAAACCGACCCTCCCCGCCTTAACAGCATCGTCCCCGTGAGGGTGTTGTGCCATTCGCCTTAGGCAGAGGGGACCGCCCTGGCACGAGCAAACTGTGACGAGGCCCCTCGTGGGCTGTGCAGCCGGAGCAGCACGAGCGGGGGCCACGCGTGCAGGGCAGGATTTCGGCAGAGCCACGCTCGCCGTGCCGCAGCCTTTCCCTCCCCCAGCACTCCGGTAAGCCGGCGGCGGCCAGCAGAGCTGCCCGCGTTACTCACTAACCGCACCGCCCGGCTCCGCTCCTTCCTCCCTCTCCTCCCGCCTCTCTCCTCGAGCGCCGCAGCCGCCCCCTTAGCCCTCCTTCCCCGTCCTCGCCCTCGGAGCGGCGGCCGCCCTGCCCGCTGCCCACTTACCATGGCCCGCGGCTGTCCGTGGCCTCCGCGGCGATGCGGGCCGGGCGCTGTGCGGGCGGCGGGGCGGGCGGCGTGGCGGGGCCGCGGGAGGCGTGGCGAGGGTTCGGGTCCACCCACGGCGGCTGCCCTCGGCCCCTCGCGTCTCCTGGGCCGGGGTTGGCGCTGGGGGCCCCTCGAGCTCCTGCGGGCGTCCGGGCCGTCGGTCTGCGGCGAGGATGCTGAGACGCTGGGCAGGTTGTGTAGGGATGTGGTTGATGCCGGAGACTTCCAGAGTGAGGCTGGATCAGGCCGTGGGCGACCTGATTGAGCCACGGTGTCCTTGTGCGTTGCAGGGGAGTTGGACTAGATGGCCATCAGAAGTCCCTTCCAACTCTAAGGACTCTACGTGCTCATGCACATCTTGCTTTCTGCTTTTAGAGTCCCTGAGTGCCACGGAGACAATTTGTTTCTCCAGCAGAAATGTTAGATGAAAGCACATCCTTCCTTTGTTGTCCGTCGTAAACTTACTCGCTGTGTAATAAAAAGGAAAAATGAGCATCTATTCTGTGCTGTGCCTATGTGTGGGGAGAGGAGGCTTGGAAGGCAGCTCTGGGTAGATCAGTACAAGCTGGAGGTTTAGATGTGCAATACAGGAGGTGTGCTGTACAGCTTCCAGCAATGAAATCAGGAGCTGGGATTGTTTGCAAGGTTGGAAAAGGCCAGCAGAATGTTCTCTTGGCATTGGTTTGGGTTGCAGGACTGGCGCATCGTGACCCCTGTGAACAGTGGCATAGGCAGGTTAAAGAAGCAATGATGTAGCAAAGTGGAAAATCATGGACACACTAATTACGGTGTATCTACTGATTACCCAGCTCCTTTGTAATGCTACTTTCTCTCCTAGGGTATAGATCTGCCTTTAACTGCCAGCCTTGCACATCTTTCTGCCGGAGTGATCTCACGTGCTGCTGATGAGAAGTGTCAACAGGGCAGTCGTGACTTTTCCTCTGTGTATGTGTGAAATTGGGGGTGGGCGATCCTTTGGCTGGCTGCATGAATTCCCCTCTGCACTGCTTTCATTTCTCTCATTCAGATGAGAATGATGCTGAATGATTAATCGAGCGCTGTTGGGCAAGGTGTTTGCTCAGAGTATTTTGCAGCCCTGTGGTGGGACTGTGCCTGTCATAGGGCAGAGATTTCTACTCTTTTCCCCTCTCTTCTTGCCTAGTTTAGAGCTGTGCTTATTTTGAGGCTAGGTCAGTGTCAACTTGTGTGCATTGCTGTAACATACCCAGGGGGTTTCTGCACTCATGGAGGGAGATCTCACATCACTAATCTACATTTATTATTTTGTCTGTACTTTTTCAGCAAAATCCAGCTGGTTGTGGAAACTCCTTCAGTTGGCATCCTTGTCAAGATTTGCTTTTTGACTTTCCCAGTGTTCACGTTGTCCAGTCCCCACACCTGCTGATGGACCCTTTTGGAGGAAGAGGGACACCAGCTCCCTCCTACCAGATGCAACATTGAATCTGTTTGCCGTCAAGTATAAGATGTGGAGATCATGGCCCTTGCTGCTTATAAAAGGGAAGCCCTGCTGTATCCCCAGGCTCCGACACAGTAACAAGTGTTTATTTTATTTGTTTTTAACAGTCTGTGCTGGCCGCCAGCTTAACAGCATTAAAGGCTGGCCTAGGTCATCTTCCAGCACGTGTGCTTTTTGGGCATCCCTCAGGAAGAGCTGAGCGTGAGGTTCATGTTAGCATTAGTGTGGTTCCAGTCACTGCTGAATTCACACTGATTTTTTTGCATCTTGGGCCATCTCACCAGGCAAATAGGATTACCCAGCAGTGAAAGCAGAGGCTTTGCTGTGGCTGTTAGGAAAGCTGCTGACCCAGCTCCGTGGTGTTTGCTGATTGCTCTGGGCAAGCAGGGTGCATTTTCAGGGCTGTGTATTTGTTTTAAATTGTACTTTGGAGGAAGGGTGGCCGTCCTCCAGTGCTGTGTGAGAGGTTTGTGCTGATGACTTTGAGGTCGCTCCTGTGATGAGGCTGAAACCTGTGTGTTGTGGGCAGGGAGGGATGGCTGCTTAGTCAGCAGGGCAACAATTAACTAGCTGCAGTGCTTCAGGAATGCAGTGGGAATTTTTTCAGAGCTTGCATCCATGTTAGCTGCACCTGAGTGAGTGACTTGGAGTGGGCTCTTGTCCCATGGTAGGGCTTAGACCTTGCTGAGCACTATCCTTCCATCATCAACTGCTCGGCTGGTACAATTGTTTTAACTAGAGTTCCTTTAGCACTGGGGGGGATTTATGGTGGTCGAGACAAGTTCAATTTGACAAAAGGGCCCAATAAAAAGAGATAAACTGCTGATTATCCCTGTGTGAGCCTTGTGCTCATAGAGTTTTTCCCTTAAAGTGGAGTTTGCAACAGTGGAATGAAGAGGGTAAATCAGGGCTGCTACAAATAGAATCATGGGATCACTGAGGTGGGAAAAGACCTCTTGGATCACCAAGTCCAACTGTCAGCCCATCCCCACCTGCCCACTGACACACTGAGGCAGTTGTAGGGAACAATAAGGTCTCCTCTGAGCCTCCTCTTCTCCAGACTGGTCCATCCCAGCTCCCTCAGCTGCTTGCCGTAAGAGTTGTGCTCCAGTACTGCTTCGACTTTGATTCCTGTGACAGGATGTGTTTGCCCAGGGGGAAGGTAATACATCCAAATTACCTTCTTCCCAGCCCTTGCTTTGTCCAGCCTGGTGATGGATTGATCACATAACCTGACCTCTCTGGGCACAGCTGGAGACTACTGCAATGGGACTCAGCATGCTTCCCGACTTTTGGTACACGTGTGTGTTTCTTTGCTAAGCAGGTTGGATTTTCTGGCAAATCTCACAAGGGTTGCAGAGGGTGAGTATCTTGATGGATCTGGAAGCTTTTCTCTGTCTGAAAAAAGTGAGTGTTGCTCCTTGTTTATGCAGGGAGAGCTGGGTGCTGCATGTTAAGCAGCTGTGATACAGCCGCGTCTTGTCACTAGGGGTCAGAAAAATGCTGAGAAATGGGAGAGCTTCCCGGAATGCGCTGAATTTCAGTGAAGTGGAAAGGAATCTTCATTGCCAGACTGTCTTGTGAGAAGCACCCCTTGGTGCACCAGTCGAGATCGCTGCCAGTCCTGCAGCACGCTGTCCCATATAGCCCCAAAAGCACTGAGGATGCTTTTGGGGCCAGACTGATACAGCTCTTGGGCTACAGGTCTTAGCAGCCAGACTGCTACATGTCTTAGGCTACCACTCCTGTTCTCCTGTTCCTTGGTTTATTTCCAGCTTCCTAACCTGAGGCCTTACAGGTGGGGATAGGAGAGGGGCTGGCTGTGGTCTACACACACCTTTGGCTGGGCCAGCATGTAGTATTAGAATAGGTAGGCAAGCTATGAGTCATAGCAGTCCTTCCAGTCTGAAGGCAGGGTTCAAATCAAACGAACTGAAAACTGTTGCTCGGAGATTAGGGGGATATTTACCGTGTGTGGCTGATTTAGAAGGAAAGAGTGGCTGCCATGTACAGAGAGGATGCCCAGCAAGTGGAGAGAGAGAAGTGCTAAGGCGTTTATTTCCCTGGAGACAGTGTCAGGTGAGGCTGCTGGAGGGGACAGTGACTGACTTCAGGAGCTTTGCTCTGCAGTTGGATTGTGAGTTTTATTTCCCAGATCTCCTTTGATGAGGTTACTCTGCTATTCATATTACCATCTTTGTTCTTCCCCAACCTAACGAGTTTGTACTGATTCTTACAAACAGAATTCATCTGCTTTGCTTGTTCTTGCTGTCAGTGGGAACGACCACTGGACCATGCTGTTTGTTCAAAGCAGGATAAAAATTAATGGGAAAATGGTGTATGTAGCAATCTTATGAAAGCAAAATGCCACTGTGCTTCACCCATTGGGGGTAGGAAATTAAATAACATAGCAGCTCGCTTCAAAGTCTGAGGATAAAGAGCTCCTGTGGCAAGCATGGCAAGGAGGGGAGAGATGAAATACTGCAAATTGTCGCTGATGCACAGACTGGGCAGAGAAGTTTGCTACAGTAAAATAGAGCTGTGTTTAATTCCAGCCATCTTTGCTCCCTCTCAAGGCAGCTGGGGGGAGAGAAGACTGCTTTATACTTCTTAGAACACCTGTGTATTTGGGAATCCTCCTGGTGCTGCTGCAGTTCCGTGGTGCAGAGGCTGTGACTTAGTGTTGCTCTTTGTAGCAGGGGCACATAGCTTTCATCAAATTGTGCTGCAAAATTGTTGCCATATGAGCTGTGAACCAGAAGAATTGGGCTTTCATCGCTGTGCTTCTGGGTCATGTTTTGCATGCAGTTCATTGACAAAAATAACCAGCCAGCAGGGAGGAGCTGGTACTACAAGACAGTGAAAACCTTTTACCCATCTTGCAATTAAATTTCAGAGGCGACCTGAGATCTGCTCCGTGTTTAGTTTAAGATGGAGGAATACTGCGTTGCTTTTATTTTGCTTTCATTTATGCTGCTGGGGATTTAGCTCTGCTTAAGGGTGCGGAACTGCTTTTTCTTTTTACAGAGCCCCTTTTGTAGCTTTTGTAGCTTGGAGGAAACTTAAATGGGAGAACGAGCCAAGATCTTCTTCCCCTTTTCCCTGCGCCTGTATCTTTCCTGACAGTAAGCACAGTGCAAAACGCAAGCAGCACCCATCTTATTTTCCAAATCGCTATTGCCTGTGATCAAATCTGCCGTGTCAACAGAAAGCATTGAGACCTCTGCTTTCTGCTGATGCAGAGCAGTCATTTGTGGCTCAGGCATCACAGAGGTGTTAGACACCGGAATTACGGCCGCTCTGTCAGATTGGCTGGATAATTTTTACTCCTAAGCCTTCCGCCAAGATGATTTTCAGTGCTTGGAAATTAGTCTTACTCCGCAGAGCTGTCAATGTCTCCCAGCTGTGTTGGTATTTGCTCTAACAAATGTGTGTATGTATGATACAGCTATTCCATCATCATTCTCTGCACTCCTCCAGATACCTGGGAAGCTTATCTTAAGTGCAGCTCTTCTCTCCCAGGGGTCACTTTTGTTAATTCTTCTTTTGTTTGTTTTCCAGTAATGTAGAAAAGCCCTGGTACAAGTCGGTTTATTTTTTAATATATATATATTTTTTTTTTCCCCAAGGCTCTGTAGACACATAAGGAGACAGATTTCCTTCTCTGAGTGGCTTATGCCTGTAATGGGTTATGGGGATGTTTTATTTATACAGCTAGGAAACTGAGACAAGGCAAAATCAAGCCCTCGGTGGTGTTGAAGACCCAATTTTCAGTGAAAAGTTTTATCCTCAATGAGTAGAGGGCAGAAAGGGTAAAAGGAGAAGACAGGCAGTAAATTCAGCTCCTGTCGTCTTATCCCAGGTGATTATCCTCAGGGGAAAAAAGTGGACAGGATGCTCTTTTAAGGTAGGTAAATAGCATGTAATCATCTTCATTTAGTAAGTTACCTGAGAAACATACTCGGGTCAAGAAGGAATAAAGTGAAGATCAATACTTATTGATGTCTGAATTACCCTCCTCCATACCAAAACCCAGCTTTGCCCGTGGTGTTACTGTGTCTATGTGTAGGTGGCACAAAACTGACCAAAACTGCACGTGCAACCTCAAAACCAGGAAGGAGGAGTTCTGCTGCTGGGAAGCATTCCCAAAGCTCACCAAACTTCTGGTGTTTTCCTGGAAGCCCCCGCTGCGTGCCCAACCTTGCTCTCCAGAAGCAGAGGGCATTGCTGTCTTCACCCATCTGTGAGCCTGCTTCCTAACCGTTGCAGGAACGTGGCAAACCTTTGCTCACACTGGAAAGCCATGTAATTTCCATCCTTCAGGGAAGGAATTCCTCCTTTTGTCATATTAATGTGATTCTGATCTAAAAAAACTCAGACCTCCTGGGATGCTGGAGTTGATCCCTGCCCCCTTGGCTCGTAGAACTCTGGATCACCTCCGATGTCTCTGCTGAGGTCCTCTATCAGTCGCTTGCTTTGGGCCACCACTGTAAGTTATTTATACAGTGATTAGTTAAAGCTTCAGATATGTAATGCATCCTTTAAATCATGTATCCAGCAGCAGCTATTGGTCACATAAAGTTTCATTGAGCTGTATCTATCACTTACCGGTTTTCTCAATGTGTGCATATATTTAATTTCCTACAGACCTCTCTGGATGATGTTTTCTGCTGAGTAAATGCTAAATCGAAGGACTTCAAAAAGTGTTTTGGCGCATTGGAATGGGTGAATTATTTGCAAAGGGAACACTGAATATAAAAATTCATCTTGCAAAAAAGTTGCCCTGTTGTATAAAGCCCATTTATCTGTGTTTAAAAAAGTGAAATTTATTTTTTTCACAGCGTATGTAGCTAGCAAGCAATCTTCTAATCAACCAGCTTTGAATATTCAATTTGGGTTTGCATCTGTTTTTCTTTCTTTTGCTTCTCCTTATAGTGTGTTTATGAGACAACATGTGCTTTGTACTGAAGGTTCAAAGCTGTACCTGTAAATGCTTGAATTCAAAGATATGGTCAGAATTTAATATATTTAAGCTGGCTCAGAAAGCCAAGCATAGCAAAGGGAATGCAGCTTGGAAGAATACTAGATAGAAAATGATGTCTTAATGAAAACGAACTTTTTTTTTGCAGCATGTAGTGAGTAAAATAAGTGATTATATCTGGGTCTGCAACTGAAGTAGCAAGAGTGCATTTGCTTTGGGTACATGGTGAGTTTGGTGAACCATGGTCACTCTGCAGTGTGAGAGGCTGTTTAGCTGTGCATTTGAAAATAGTGCTCTTTGGATGGGTTGGAGCAAAGTACTGCAATATGTCTGTGTAATGTGGCTGTGACCAGCCACCTGGAGCCAACACGTCTCTTCATGATGTGGCAGAGTTTTCTGTAGGGCTGATGAGGAAAGGAGGCTGGGAGTCAGAAGAGAACAGTACATGAGCTCCCTTCAGTGCCTTCACTGCACTTCAGTGCAGACCTGCCCAAAGATACCCATATCTTGGAATGAGCAGGTTTGAGGGAGAGGAGAAAAAAATGGAGGGAGTGAAAGAAGGCAGTGCTGTCACAACCCAACCATCACTGGGGCTGGCGATGTTTTCTGCCTGCTTGCTGAAGCCCATTAATTGATTTGGCAAAGCAAAAAGGAAAGCAGTAGCAGTAGATTGAAGTAAACTATGTGTTTTAAATTGTCCTCCTGGATGCTGGCACGATTTCCTTCCTCCTCTTTGGAGCTGGTTGCTGATGGTACCCTGCTGTTCTGTGTTCTCCTTGCCCGAGGTTTGATGGATGCTGAAGTCTTGTCTTTGGCTAGTAATTGGGATTTCGCTCAGTCTGCAGGCAAATTTGCTACTTGTTCCTGTGGCAAGGATGCTACAGGCAGAGTTAGCTGCTGCCCTTCTGCAGCAATTGCAAAGGCTGCTGTTTTCATCTGTGCCGTAATTAGATTGCTAATTAGAGCTCTCTGAATATTTCCTCTCCACCCTTCATTGGGCCAAACCAGACTTGGCAGGGCCACTGAGAAAAGTATAGTAATGGGTAAATGGAGGTGATGGATGTGGTCTTGATGTCCAGAGCCCTTCCCGAGTGTCTTTGCACACCAGCTGCAGTTACTTTGCTTCCACTGACCTCAGCCAACCCTTCCAGGTGTGAGGGAGATCCTGCTGCACAGGAACTTCAGAGTGAAAGAGTATCTCCTGGTGCATTGTGTTTAACTTGCTCCAGTTCCGTTCCTTTTTTTCCACATCAATAAAAAACACCACGGCCCTTACTTCTCTCCCCCTTTCTTTCCTGTGTTGGTTCTGTGAAAACGGTGTTTGGGGGCAGTAAATCACAAAATGGAAGCACGCACTCATAAAATGCTTTATGCTCCCTTCCATCAATATTTCAACATGGAACACAGGCACCAACATTTCATTTTAATTATGCCACAAATTTCCCTGTTGTGGGAGAAAGCTGAACTCTGCAAGCCAGCCCAGCACTGTTCCCTCCCTGCAACATCTAATTAGCAGTGTCTGTTGTGCACAGGAGCTGCATGTGGCCTGGTGTGTCTGTCCCACAGGAGGAAGGGCTTCCCGTTGGCTCTGGCCTGTCTCATTCTTTTGGAAGCTCTTCTGGCAATGGGGGGTCTTGAAGGCATGGGTGAGAATAGCTGGTGAGCTGCCCAGAGCCCTCCAATGAGCAGGAAGGACGATCCGGCACAAGCAGAAGGTTTGGGGAGATACAGGAGAAGGGGAGCCTTCCCTGCTGCAGACAGCCTTGTATTTTGTTAAACCTGTCCTTTCTGAGGTTGCTGGGGCTGTTTCTTTTTGCGGGAGAAGAGAAAGAAGATGACCAAGGCATACAAGTCACCAAAAAACACAAGTCTGTGCCCTCATGAAGTGTTTTTGAGGAGAGAAGTGGCAACACCAGAAGCAATGTGTTGCGTGCCGAATTAACATGTTTACCTGCAGAACTCATTGCCAGAAGATACTGCTGACTCTCAGATTTTTCTCAGCATATAATGTTCACAGGTGTGTGAGCTCTGATAAAGATATAAATGACAAAATGCTGAGGGAAAGGGGGAGGGGGATGGAGAAGGGGGAGGGGATCCCCTAATGCAAAGGAAATATGTCCCTTGTGGTAGTGCTGTTCCATCATTGTCAATTACGGGGAGTGTTAAATGTTCCTCTGTAGCAGCTGGTGTGGAGTCTTATTGTAGAGAGGGCACTAAATGAGATGGTTATCAGTGTAATTCAATACGACAATTTCTGTGGCCATATCCTAAAGAAAGTGGGAAAGGTGGGGAGAGAGAGCGGTGCTGCTTGTGACACACACAAATGCTAACTGGAAGGGAAAGAGGCATTCATTTCTTGTTAGCACGTACAAATGTAAATGTAGTGATTTATGTAACTTCCCAAAGCTTAGCGACTTGCTGCCTGGACAAGCATTCTTAAAATGCATATCCAAATTAAGGTGCTGCGTATTAGATAAATTGCTCCAAAGTAGAAACTTGGTTTGCAAAGTCAACGTTTTTCCAAGAGCCTCTTAAAACTCCTAACAGAAAGCCGTGAAGCAAACTACTATAGGGAGAAATAAAAACATGTATGATGCTGCTGCTATCAAGCCCAGAAGGTGGATTTGGGGCTGACCTTGCCTGGGGAGGCTGGTTCACCACAGTCTGTTCTCAAAGGGATGTGTGTTGGCATCTTTGTGTTGGCATCTTTGGAGATGTACTTGTTATATCAATTGCCATATTCTGGCACATCCAAATGCAGCAATTTGGGATTGTGTAATGGAGGGCTCTGTGTCTCAAACTGAGATAGGGAGAGTGGGAAGTGTTGTGCTTCATCCAACATCTTAATGCAGCATTTCCTCTGCGAGGGAAGGTGTGAAAAGTGAAGCGAAACTGCAATCTCTGCTTTTTCCTCTTCTCTAGAACTGCTGTCTCGATGGGACCAGCAGTTCTGGTGGTGGTGTGCCAAGTGCCAGGTAGTGGCTGGGCCATGCTGTGTGTTAGTGGGAAAAATGGCCTGGCATGCTCTGAGGATGGCACAGGGCAATGTAAGAGCCAGCAGCCTCAAACCAGGGGAGTTCTGCAAGAGCTCAGCCAGCTGGGATTTTTCTGTCCTCCCAGGAAAGTGTTAGGGGTTGATGTGCAGGAGAAGGGGAGGCTGGGTGCGAGGAGGGGATTGCCAGGTTGGTTTGCTTCCAGTGGTTGCCCGAAACCAATCCTAAGGAACCTTTGGCTGATGTGTGTGACCCATAGATGCAATCAGCCCAGTTTTTTGGTGAGATATTTTTATCTGAGCCCCAAACAACAGGACTGACAGACAGCAGGAACAGGAGAAGAGAAAAATAGTGTTTCCTGAGCACTGCATCCCTGAGTACATGCTGGCGTGTCCCTGTACAGCCCAGAAATACGCAGCAGGGATCTGTGCCCATGGTTATGGCTCTGCTGTCCTTGGATCCTGTTTGAATACACTCCATCCTGGAGTTGTTTTGCATTTCACCAGGGAGTCTTTTGTCTAAAGGGCATCGCTGCTACAGCAAAGTGGAGCGTGTCCCTGCCCCTGCGTTCTCCAGTGGATATCACATTTCATTACCCTGATGAGCCTGAGTGAGTTCTCCCGCTCGTGTTAATTTGCCCACAAGCCAGCCTGTGTCACGTCCGCAAGAAGCCTGTGACATTTTCTAGCCTCCCCCATCCCTCCTGGTTTGGAAACCTTGAATAATAATTCCAGCCTCGTCCTGTTTTTCACTTATTGATTGCGAGATGGAGGGGCTGTGTGGCCGTCCTGCCCTTGTAGTGGCTGTGAGGTGATCTCCTGCAGCTGGAACGTGGGAGCACCCCCAGGAAGAGGTGCCTGGGGAATGTGAACCTGCAGTGCTGGATGAGGAGCATGGTTAAACCCAGAATTGAGCTCCCTCGGTTCTGTGCTGTGCTTTGGAGTGCCCTGCAGGCAAAGCACAGAGGAAGGATTTAAAATTAGATGTGTGGAGGCAGGTGAGAAGCAAAGTATTTGTGTTCCCAGTGTGGTGTTCTTTCTTCCCCATGTCTTCAATCTGCGTTTCAGACTACGATGATAGTACTGGAGAGCTGGGGCCGTTTTCCAAATTCATCTGAGTTTGAAGTGAGATGGGCTCCTGCATGCATTGCAAACAGTATTGTTTCTTTTTTCTTTAAGCTTTACGTAACAAAAGTTCTGCTTTAACTAATCACAGTTTGAATGATGGTGGTTTTCCTACTGTGGCAGCTGTGACTTTGAGCCATTGAACAATCAGCAGTGCTTGTGTCAGCCCTACTATAACGGCAGGTTATTAATATCTCAAGAAGTCAAAAAAGCTCTAGCAGGACAAAGAGCATTAGCTGCTGATTATTGGTATCTTGAAGAGAGATGAGGATGTGTTCTTGCAAAATATTTCTGTAATTATGTCCATCATCATGACATCCCAGGAAGGAAATTCAGCATAATGATGCCTAGCCTCACCTCGCAACCTCATCTGTCTGGTAGTCACTGTTTCTGTATTCCCATTTTCAATAACAATTAATGTGCATTGGTCAAAGTCTGCTCTGAATCTGCTCAGGTGCTTCGTGCTGAGCACATGAGAACCTCAGTCATGTGCAGACAAGGGTTACTTGGACGTGGAGAACCAGCAACTGATTGAGAACAAAATTCAGGGGCTTTTGAGTAGGTTTGGCTATAGCACCAAGGTGTTTCTGAAGTGCTCTTTAACAGAGGGAAGGAGACCGCCGTTAAGAATTGGTTACATTGTGTATCAAAGATGAAGAGATTGCAGTTAAATGGATCTTACGGTACAACTTACAAAGCGAAGAGGATACAGGAACTCAAGTGAAAGATAATGACAGGCAAAAGGAATGAAACTTGAAACCCTGAGTGTTTAAAACCTGGAGGTTTTGCTCCCGGGGCTTCCCTCAGCACTAGACAACCGTGGTAGATGAGGAGTAAGCCACAGTGTACTCCAATTTGGGCATGCATGAAAGCCATCGTCAGTGCCCCCTGCACAGCTTGCTTCATGCTTGGGGGTGGGTGCATAGCACTATAAATCCCAAGGGTGTTGTTTCTGATTCAGGGGAGGTTCAGGTTGTGTATTACGAAACAATTTTCCTTGGAAAGGGTGGTGGCAATGTGGCACAGGCTGCCCAGGGAGGTGATGGGGTCATCTTCCATGGAAATGTTGCAGAGCCATGGAGATATGGCACTGAGGGATATGGGCAGTGGGCAGGTGGGGGTGGGCTGGGTAAGATGAGAACTGGAGAGATTTCAAGTAGTTTTAGGGGAAAGCAGTAAGTGAGGAGGATGTTTAGAGTGCCACACTGGAATGGATCTCCTTCTGAGGTGTCTGCTTCTCCCTCCTGCGGTCCCAACCTTGTCCCTTGGCTTGGTGCTTAGCACCAGAAACATCAGCACGTCTTTTGGGGTGAAGTGGGATGCACCTCAGCTTGGCCAGATACAGATAATTCCAACCTCCAGCACTTGTCCCCTGGCCAAGGGCTGTAATTTGGTGAGCAATTTCTACTCCAGAGAGAAATGTCTTCTCCCAGCATCCCTTCGAGCCACTTGTCTGCACTGAAAGGATTCCTCTCTGTATGTCGAGTCATGCTTGAAGAAGCGCTTGTTAAATAAGTACTGCTCAGCTTTGCTTAAAACAAATGAAGTTGATTTAATAGGGCTATAGAAGGGCCAGGTAGCTGCGTTATTTGAGAGTACTGGCGCTTTGAAGGCCGAGTGCTAAAAGCGCTTCATTTTTATTTCAGCCGTTAATTGAAAATCAGCTGGTTTGCGTTGTTCTTTCTGCCACTGCTCCTTCCCTGCTCCCTGCCTCGCCTCCCCTGCCCTGCCAGGGTGGGATAACAGCTGTTAATGCAACACCCTTCTGCAACATGCTGGTACAAATGTGGCACTCGGCCAGACTTTCACTTGCGGTTTATAGGTTTAATTAACCAGGGTCTTGCAAATAGTTCTTTGTGAGGCAGGAATGAGAGAATCTAATGTTTCTTGGTCTGGATCCTTACATCATTTTTAGGCACCTGGTGAAGGCACCAAGGTAAAAGCTTGGCTTCTCTGATTAACCTTGGCTGAATTCAATAATACCATGGAGTCGCATTATTGCTGACCTTGTGCTCCACCACCTTCTCATCTTTCTGATTTGTCTTTTCTTCCCCCTTTTGCAGTAACAGTTAGAAGTGTTGAAAAAATCCCCTGCCGTCTAGTGAGAGAGCTCATAGGACAAGAAGTCCAGATTTCAAAACAATTCTTTTGTGTTTTTGAGCACCACAGCCCTCTTGCAATTCCAGATTTGGGGTAAATGTCATTCATCCATCCTTCTTGAACTTTTCTTTTCTTCCTTTTCCTTTAATGGTGACAAGCATCATGCTTGGTTCTTGTGTCCGCCCTGAAGGCGGTGGCAACGGTTCTTATGTGTGACTTTCTATTGATCTTGAGGGCACTGGTTGCGTTATGGAAGAGAGGATATTGATTCTCTTAATTGACAGCTCTCCCTTGCTGGGATCTTTTCAAATCAAGCCTGTGACAGGTCACATTCCCTTGTGCCTGGGGTATCTAAAGCATGCTGTTAGTGTTGGGAGGCGTCTGGGTCAGGTGGGTAAGTAGTTCATTAAGGCTTTCTGCAGCGATTTTTCCCATCGGAGTTGAAGACTTCTGTGTGAGAAATGTCTCCTTGACTTTGAAGCAGAAATGCGGAGCCCGATTCCAGACACAGCAAGAAAAATGCTGTCACAGCCACATCCAAAATCGATACAGCCCTCGGTGGAGTGGTCTCTGGTCTCTGTTTGTGAGTGGTTCCAAGGCCCAGATTCAGGTAAGTGAGAGCATGAGGCTCCTGCCCTGAGCAGGCCACTGTGTGAAGGTGGGGATGTCAAAGAGACTGTAGGGTGTCTCTGGAGATTTTCAAAATGTAGCCCACGTGTATGGTGTGTCCTTTTTTTTTTCTTGTTGGTGGCGTTCTTGTGGTGCTTTGTGGCAGTTTTGTGAGCTGTGGGCAACTGAGTTACCATCATCAAGGGTAATAGAAAGTAGACAGGCTGAAGCTAGGGTAAGGTACATCATTCTGCGTCTCCTCCTTGATCTGATAACTGCTGTGACATGCCTGAGGAGCTGCTGTGTGCTCACCCAGAATCTTGCTTGTCCTGGTGTCTGGCAGTAGGAGCAAACCCTTCCTTGAGACAGCACCTCCAGTGCACTCCAAAATACTAGCAAATGCTAGCAAGGATACGATTTTGTGAATGCATCATTTTGGCTTTTTTTTTTTTTTTTTTTTTTTTTTTTTTTTTTTTGTCCCTGTATGGAGTGTGTTGAAATGCTAACGATTGCCTGTTTACTGCCAGGTGCAATTTGAGATGTTGTACAAAGTCCTAGGGCAGAGTTAGACGGAATGTTAGGAAGAAATGTTTTACAAGAAGGGTGGTGAGGCACTGGCACAGGCTGCCCAGAGAGGTGGTGGTGCTCCATCCCTGCAGACCCCAGGTCAGGCTGGACAGGGCTCTGTGCTCCTGATGGAGCTGTGGGTGCCCTCATTTATTGCAAGAGATGACCTTTGAAGGTCCCTTCTAACTCAAACGATTCTATGGTTCTGTAAATGATATGTTTTCTGGCTGCCTGAAAGATGATCTCCTTGCTTGCATACCAGTTCTTGACCGCAAATCACATCTTCGGAACACTTCATAGTCTGGTGAGTTTGTGCAGGACTGTCTCTTTTGGAGGATCATCTCATCTCTCAGCGAGTGCTCTGCTGCTCAGTCAGATGCATGGCACGTTCTAGACCTTTCCCTGGGACTTTGGAAAAGGGATGTTTATCACATGGGATGCTTTATCTTTCTTTGGGGCTGGATACAGTCCAAGAATATATCAATGTAGAGTTTTCTACCTGCGGGTCAAGAGGAAGTCTACAAGTATTTTTAGAAACAGAGACAGTCAAACCATTAAATTCATTTGTCTTTGCTTTAATAAAAGTTCTCCTTGCCTTCAGAGAATGATAATGGCACTAGATTAATGTATCCAGGAGTACCATTGTGAGTGGCAGCTAGAGAATGAGAACTTGATGGGATCTAAAATGAAAGAAAAATGTTTGCAATCAGTTTTGTGCTTCATTCTCCTCTTACCCCAGCTACCTGAGATGTTCAACACACAATTCTACAATTATGTGGTGTTTTTTAAAAGAAAGGCATTGTGAGTCTTCCGTGAGAAACTCTCAAAATGCTATTTTCATGCAAATAGCTTTGTGTGCTAAATTGAGGAACTTCAGAACCACAGAAAATATAGGAAATGTGGGCAGAATGCATTTGAAATGTAAAAGTTTCCTGAGAGTTGTCAACAGCTCTTTAAGAAGCCTATTGCCCAAACCTTTCAGCAGCTTCTCTTTGTGATTTCGGAGAGAAAAAAACAACAATTACCAAACTGAAAAGATTGTATGTAGCTGTTACACCAAGGAGCGGCTCTCAAGGAGCGATAATGGAGCGAAAGACGCTCCGCCGTTCGCCTTGCTGGCTTCCACGAAAATCAAGATGACAACAATGCCCAAATCCTTTTTCTAGTTTCTGAGCTGGAAAGAAAAGGGTACCCAGTTTTCTAGATGGCTTACTTTTCCAGATTCTCTGACATCTGCTAACGTGTCCTTACGCCTGTGCTGGGGATGCGCCAAAGGAAAGGCTACGAGACGTGAATTTCCCAGTGAAGGGATCTCCACCACTTCATGAGCTCCTGTGACAGGCGAGTGTGGGAGCGTCCATTCTTGAGGGCAATGCCAGCCCTTGAAATGCAAAAGCATCCTCTTGAAACGAAGTGTGAGATGAATAAAGCAAGTGACTTTTCCACACCACGACGAGAAGTGCTTTCTACTTCGCTGCTGCAGACGATTAAGGAAAACAATTGCGTTCTGACAACACGCATTGACATTTTAAAATGAAAAAGAAATGAAGAACAGATTCTGGGAGGTTTGCCATTAATGATAATAGATTTCCCTGAACGGGAGCCTTTTCAGAAGTCCAATTCTGTTTTTCTTATACCAGCAGCCACTCTGCAGGGGACAGACAGTGCGTCAGAAGAGTTCAGGGGGTGACCTGGGGACTAAAGTGCAATCTTTAATTCCTCTTTGAATACAGAAAAGAGAAAGGTGAGAAAAAAATGAGTTTATGTGCTAGGTAACCACGCTGCCCTGGTAGCACAGCCCTGGCCTGGTGTTTGTCTGGAGCACATGCAGTGAAGGGAGAGCTTTGGAATGAGTATAAAATTCATTGCAGTTTGGCACTTTGCTGCAGGAATTTTTTGCTCCTAACTTTCAGCTGTGGGGTTGAGACTGGTACATTTACAGCTGCACCTTTTTATAGACAAAAAAGGTAATTTTATGTGAAAAACCTATTTAGGCTCCTGATGGAAGAAGTAAACTTAGGTGAGACTCATTCTCCTGCAAATTCTCGGTGCACCATAAAAAAGCATTGCACTGCTCTGAAACGTTGGCTGTAAAACTTGTGCCTTGTTAAAGTTATAGTTGGAGGCAGTGGTAAATGGATTGCTTAGGCTCTCATGGTGGTGGCATGTGGGACTCTCTTCCTTCAACCCTTGTGATGAGGATGCTGGTTCCTCTCTGAGAGCCCTGCCATAGGTTTGCTCAGCGTCACTACTCTGACCTTTTTTTGCTTTTCCAACACATGTTTCTCTTGGTCAGCTTGTCTGCCACGTTAGATCTCTAGTTCTTCCCATGCTGCCTCTCTGTTTGAAGAGAGATACAAGCAAATAGCTCAGTAACAACCAAGGCCGGGAGATGTTTCCAGCCTTTGAATAAGCCATGTGGGATTTTTCTTTCTTTTTTCTGCAATTGCTGTCTGCATAGGGAAAGCCGTTCTCAGCAAACGATGATAATTGCCATAAAATACACTGCTTTTGGGCCTTCTGTTAGCTACGAGGAGGAGGGACGGAGGTGCTTGGTGCAGGTTTGCAGTGCGGTGATGCTGGGGTGGAGCAGAGGTGGCTGGCATGGAATTTTCTCAGGAGCTTGGTGCAGAATTGTTATGCGTGGCTTCCTGGATAGCTGCACAGGTACTTATCTCCTTTACAAGTAGGAAATCGGCATTTTTATAGATCTATTACAATTGCATTCTCAGCTGAAGGTGGCTGCTGTCCTCGTTCCTGGTTTGCAGCTTGCTTGCTGCCTCACTCCATGCCACACACTCCAGCTGCCATCCTTCCCAGGTCACGTTCTGCTGTCTTTTATCCATGGGGATTTCTCCTGCAAGCTGACACGATTTCTTTGTGAATAGCATTTAAATCTACATTTTGTGATTGTGCAGACTGGTGGTGGTGTTTTTTTTTTTTTCCTTTGAGAATTTCTACTCTTGGTGGGAAAGCACTGAGGATCTTTTAATTTATTTTTTTCCTTCATGCACCTTAAGTGTGCCTCATTTAAAATGATGGGTTATTTTTGACCCTTGGTGGGTTGCTACTTCATTTAGCCTGAGGTTGATGCCTAGATGGAGCCAGATTGCTTGAGTGCTGCTTCCCTCACCCTGCCCTCACCACGGTCTGCATGCTTTGGCTTTTGTCTCCAGGTTAAAGCCAAATGCTTACCTAGTGCCTCTGAGGAGCTCTGGAGGTGCAATTATGCCATGGAAATGTGCTGCTCTGCATTCTGCACTGCCTACAGGAGCTGCAATGAACTCCAGTCTGCTTTATCCTCCTTTGGGAAGTAAGGGCAGGTGGCTGCAGGTGGGTTGGGAGAGCCAGGTGAGCCCCTTCTGCGGGGAGTTTGTTCTTCTAGACCACTGCTGGTGTGAGCGTAGACCAACTCTCAACTTGTGATGTATTTTCCCACTCCAAGTGAAATTTTTCAGAGATGACCTGTTTTTTTCTTGTTCAATTAATTGCTGGACAGTGCTTTTCATCTGTAGTTTGCAAAATGCTCTTAAGTATCTCACATTCAAACCTGTGAGGTGGTGCTTAATGTTGCAAGACCTTATTGATTGCCTGGTCCCTGATTTAGAGGAGGAATTTGAGTCATGAGTGTCCCCACCTGTCAATTCAGATTTCATTTTGCAAACGTTCCCTAATGTTCCTGCAAAATTCAGTTTCAGCAAACGTTCCTTCTAGAAGCATCACCTACTGAACCGTGCGGAGAAGCTGGAGCAGAGAATTCATGCAGCTTGCTGGAAGGCACTCTTGGGATGCTGCATGCACTGCTTGCCTGTGAGACTGTGTGTAGGAGTCCAAGCCGTTTGCCTCTTCAAGCTAGTTGATGGCATTTTTATAAGGCTCTCCTCTTTCATTGCTTTTCTCCTCACCGATTTCATCCTGTTCACTTCCCTCACCTCCCTGGAGCAGCCTCTTTCTCCAACCTTCAAGGCTTTCTCTCCGGCAGAAATTCCTGCAGGTGGAGCTGGAATGACGTCCTGCTGCTGCAGTAAGATAGAAGACGTTGCTTGTTGCAGAGTAATTGCTTCCCTGTGGTTCCTGTTGCTCTCTGTGCCTGCAGCAGCTGGGGCAGAGCATCCTGAATGCCCAGTGTCCTTGCAGCCAGCCTACCCTTCAGCTCTTGCTAAGCTGTGGTGCTTCAACCACATCTGGATCACAAAACTGGAATATCAAAGGATAGCATGCTGCAATCAAGTTGTTATTATTAATTATTTTGTATAAGGTGTACTGGTTTAATTCTGTCAGGGGATAATCTTGTTCCGTGCCTCGTCCCCTAAGGATCGCAATGGGAGGTGCAGCTTATAGCAGGAAAACTGTGACTGGATTCAGCTGTATCAATGTTGTCCACGATAATTGTCCTCACTATGGCTTTGTAGTGATTTATCTGGTCTTCCTGGCTTTCCCAGGTGCTGGGCAGCCCAGGCGTACACAAGGACAGCCAAGAAATCAAGTCTGGTGGCTCTCCTGGTGACTCCTTTTCCTGCTGGCTGCTGTCTACAGGTGGCTATTGCCTCCAAACCTCAAACAAGATGCTAGTTGCTGTTTTGGCTCCTGCTGTGCCTTGGCTGTGCTGTTAAATCCCACCAGCAGAGTGTCTCCCAGTCTGAAAAATAGCAGCTAAGCATGGGGAGAGAGGGGTGGGAGGGGAGGGGAAGAGAGAAAGGGAGGGTTGCTGCACAGGGTTGGGGATGTGCTCAAAACACTGACAAAGTATGTCTGTACAAGATTCCAGTTGTGGAGGCACCAGCACAAGAGGTGCCACTCTCTCACTCCTTTCCAGTCTGGGACATTTTGCAGCTTCAGTGCTTCCTGAGCTGGAAGTTAATCTGGAACTTCTTGTTTAATAGCCCTTGATGGACTTCTGCCAATTTGCTTAAATATTTGTACTGCGGGCCCTTTGGATGCCCCGTTGTGAGGAGTGACGAAGCTGGAGATGTATTTCAGCAATGCTCTGGAGTCTCTGTTTTTCCTGATGCATTACATTTTTGTGGTTGCTTCTAAGGCCTCCCACATCCCCGACCTCTCTGCAGGAGCAGCACCTCTGCAGGCAGCCACCAAGGACCTGCTGTGCAAACTGTTGAGCTAGTGCTGGGGCTTGGCATGGATCCCACAAGGCTCTGCTTGACAAAAGTATGTTCTCAGCTGTGCCCAAAAACAGCACAGCTCAAACAACCATGCCAATCCTTCCCTGCTGCGTTGTTTTCGCTCCACTTTCTCCTGGATATCTGCTGGGAGACTCACGTGTGTCCCATCCTGATGTCTACCTGGGTGGTTCCATCCCTTGTGTGTGCAGAACAGATGCTCTCCCAGCTCCCTCTCCCCTGCATGTTCCCTCTTTTTTTTTTCTTCTTTTTTTTTCTCCCCACTATTCAGGAGCTCAGGTTATTTTAATGCAGTAAACATTTTTTTTCTGACAGTTAGTGACATGAATAAATCCGTTTCCTCTCCTCCCTTTACTTTTTGTTATTTAAAGGGAGAAAATGATTAAATCCAGCAGAGCCAAGCTGAATTTTGCTAGCAGGAAAAGGGCGGCCAATGAGGGTCTGTCTGTCAAGCTGCAGTTTGTGCTCATCAGCATCTTGGGAGAAGCAGGGTTGCCAGCTGCCTGCGAACATCTGGTTCTGGTTGTACCCCACCCCCTTTGCTTTGCTTTACATTGTTTCTCTGGTTTTATAGTTTATCATTACTGAATCTAAGTGTAGGATCTGACAAGGGAAACAGCTTAGATTCCCCTCTTCTACTTGAGCACCAGAATGCGGGGGCACAGATTGAACAAGGGGCAGCCAGAGCCATAAAAAACATCCGTGTGGTAGCAGGTTTCTTCAGGAAAAGCTCTTTCTGCTCTGCTAATGTGATGCCAGCCAGAGGACGCACAGGAGGGGAAGCCAAGGATGCGTGGTTCTTGGCCTCGGTGGCATGGAAACATAAGCGGTTACAGCAGAGGAAACCGTGGTAGAGTTAATTGTCACATTTAAAAGGTGGAATTGAATGGCAGCACTTTGCAGTTATTGGAGTTAACTTTTTCAGCTCCCTGCTGTGCCATAAGGAGCTGAATGTGGGAGGAGCAGGCAAAAGCGGGGCTGCCTTTGGCTGCCCTTCCTATCCCTGAGCTTCCAGGCTGCAGGAAAGATGTTTGGGATGGAAAAACCTCCGAGGGTGATGCAGGGTGGCACAGTGGCTGGGTTTAGTGAGTTCCTCTGAGCAGCACCTTTGCTGCTCATGGAGGATGCAGAAGTGTTGAGTCCCGTCCTCATATTCTATCAATTCTGAAGGTGCTCATTATGGTTGATGAAGCAAGGGCCAAATGTGCTGTGCTCGTGGTTGTCCAGCTTGGCTTCACTAGTGTACCCTGAAGACTGTGGCTCAGCATCACAGTGGTGAGGATCCTGCGGCTTGGAGTGATGGGGATGGGTGATACTGAGGGAGGAAAATTCCCAGTAATCGTATTTGGTGTCTGGCTGTACCTTGCTAGAGGGGAGTTCTGTTCTGCTAAAAAGCACGCAGCAGACATGTGCCAAAAGGAGCAGATTGATGGAGAAAACAGAGCAGACTCCTTCTCTCAGCATCAAAACAGGGCTCCTGGCCTCACCTGGGTGCATCCTGCTGCCTGTATTTCACTGGGATGGGTTGTGCCTCCAGAAAATAGAGGATGACTTGCAATATTTCAGGTTTTCCTGAAGTCCTCCTTTCGCCTGCCTGTCTTTTTCCTTCTGTCTTCTGTGCTTCCGATGATTGACTTTATAATCTTTGCTATTTCCAACCCTCTTTTTAGTCTCTTCCGAAGCTTGCTTTCTGCTGGGGGGGAAGATGGAAAAGGTCAGACTCTCACTAGTGAAGCTTAATTAATTTGCTTGCCACATCTATGTGCAAACTTGCATGCATGTTGGTGTGAAGGACCAGGACCAGCATCGATGCAGGCCCATGGCTGCTTTTTTGTTTACCTCCTCTTTTCTTTTCTGTTTTTCTTTTCTCCCATCTGGCCCAATATTCCCAATTTCACCTCTTCTACAAGAGAAGAGCTTAGTGGACTCCAAACAGTAAATAAAGCTGACATTTGCAGCAGGCAGGCTGATGCAGCAGGACAGGGATGCAGCCGCACTCTTTGTTTGGACTTCTTTCCTCTCTTTATTTAAAGCCTCTTTTAATCAGGAGCTAATGACAACTTTTGGTTGTCAGAGTGGATGCACATGAAAAATAAAACCAACACCACAGTTTGCATTCAAAATAACGAAAACCGTTATAAATAGGAAGATCTGCAAGGATATAATCAAGCTAAATTGCCCATTGTTGCTCTCACTGTAGATGATTTCTTGTCTCTGCAATCTGGGTTGGGTTGTCTGGGTTTGGGGAAGACGTCTTCTCTCTTTATCACTGTTACAAATCCATGCAGCAGCATCTGGTTGATAGTAGTTTTAGGGTGTTTTGGTGTTTTTTCTTTTTTGGCACGTGTGTGTGGATCAAGCAAATCTTTGGGTGACCTGGGTGTTTCTGGTCAGATTGTCAAATAGCCCCTCTCTTTCTGCAGCTAAACTGACCCTAAAAACAGACCAATCTCCTCAGGGAGCATGCTGCAGACAGACATGGAGAAATGCAGCAACAGGTTGCAGCAGCAGCCTGCCAGCAAGCAGCTCTGACTGGGGAATAGCAAAACTCTCTTTGCCTGCAGATGGTGCGCAATGAGCTCGCGATGCTAATGACACCACGCAATTTACCTTATTGAAAGTAGCTGAGCCTCTATAGAATTTGGAGCTGATGCTGAAGTCTCCAAACATATCTTAAGGCATTTGAGACTTGGGTGTTTTTTGTTCTTGTCTTCCTCATGTGTGTTTACATGAATGCAGGCTAAAAGCTGGTCGCTTTGCTGTGCTTTTATAGCAATAACGCATTGCAGGGACAGCTTAGGAATTGGGTGGCAGCATTCTGGCCCTTTGATTTTTCTATGCAACGCCCCTGGTTTTGTATAGTTGAGCTGCTTTTCACTGGGCACTGCTCTGAGAAGTGCAGATGTCATCGGCACCTGACAACGTGACAAAGCTGTCACGGTTATGTAAGGCAAGCAGCACTGCGCAGTGTCACCTTTGTCCCCAAACAGTCTTTTGCTCATCTGTTCTGCATGTGGCTCTCTCTTGGAGCATTTTCCCCTTTGCTTCACTGCATGCAGAGCAACAAATGGTCGCATCCTGAGGGGTAAGCGACCCAGTTTCAGCTGTGCCGCTCTCTTTTCTAACCTCAGAAGGCACAGACCCTGAACCAAAAAGAATATAAAAAGTTTCTAATTAGCACAGGACGAGTAATAAAACAAGGGCCCCCGTTGGAAAGGAGATTGATTTCAATTTTCTCAATTAACAGAAAGAGGGGAGTGAGATCAAACTGCAAGTGTGGCACTATTTGCGTACTCAACAGCATTCTTCTTGTTCTGGTTTCGCCCAGTTCCTGGCTGGAACCGTGTCCATCACTGGGAGTCATTTCTCTGCTGCTGTCCTTCCAGCTGTGGGTGTTATGCTGGCATCTGTATGTGAAAGATGAAGGTTTGTGGTCTGACTTCATGCCTTGCTCAGGAAACTTCCCCCTCAGCCCCCTCACCTCCAGTAGTTTGGCTGAGACTCAGTTCATCTTTATTGCTATTTTTCTGATTTTCCTCCGGGCTCCTAATGGCTGTGATTACACCAAATGCAGAGCATTTCGTGTACTGTAGGAATGATTTCCAGGCCCAACTGCCTTACTCAATGCTTGAGGATCATTAAAGACATTACTTTTTATAAGCCAGTTTTTTTTTTACCTGCCCCAATCTACTTCCAATTCTATGCTAACCTGCAAAGTAATAAAATTGCTGAATTTATTATGTTGTGTTAATTAATTATCTCTATAGCAACATGCACCGATGCCATAAATATGGGAGCTCAGCTGCACCGCTGGATAGATGAACTGATGGATATTTGGGGGAAAGGCTTTTTGTAAATGCTCAGACGTCTGCAGTAGTTAAGGAAACAGAAGATTGCTGGTCCTGCTTTGCATAGTTTCCTTGTGCTACCCCATCCCCTTTTGGACTGAGCCTTGTTATGTAGGCGCTGCACGTTCCTTTGGAAGAAGTGTTGCAAGCTGCTGCTTTGCCTCTCCACCTGCTCAGAGCACTGTGTTACCTCCTGCTGGCTTCTGCACCCAGCCCTAGGAGCACCAAATGCTGAGCTGCTGCTGTCACAGGGAGCCCCTTCCGCTCCAGCAGAGGGTGGGAAGGGTGTGGATTTTCAGAGGGTGAAGTGATTGATTTTGGTGTTGCAGAAGGGTGACGCTCCTCGTTTCCCAGAAGTTTGTAGCTGGTTTGATGCCCTAACCATGCAGTGCTCTGATTGCACAGCAGGCCTTGAGCTCCCCAGGGACAGATGTCTTAGGGTGCCAGACACAGTGTTCTGCTTCGTGCAGGAGGAGAGGACTTTAGGATGGCACTCAGGCATGAAGCGCTTGCTTGGTTCTGCAGGCCTGTGGAGGGGTGCTGATGGGTGAGTGTCCCAATGGACTGCCCTTGATGGGGATGGGTTGAGGGTTAGTCTAGATGATCTTAGTGGTCTTTCCAACCTCAGTGATTCTATGCAGTTGCTAAGGGCAAAAACCTATGCTTGTGCCAACTTGGGTTATCTTTTTGGAGAAGAAGGTTCCAACAGTGTTTTGCTCTGCATTTAACCAACTACCGTGCTTACCACAGGGTACCACGCAACCCTTGCTTTCCAAACTCAGTGCTCACCGCCTGGGATGTGCACAGAAACAAAGAAGGTGCCAAACAATCTGCCTCACTTTGTATGAATAATAATAACAACAAAGGAAAAAAAAAAAAAAAAAGCTGTTAACATGGTAATATTTTTATTTCTGCAGAAAAGGTGTTTATTTTGGTAGTGTGCACAAAGTTCCAGTTATTCTAAAAAGCCGAGATTTCGCAGCTAAGCTTTCCTGTTCCCAGCAGAGAAGGAGGTGAGATGCTCAAAGAATCCCTGTTTTTTATTTCAACGCCATGCTCACCAACCAAATTTTCTGAAGAGCCCATTTTACTGACAGAGAAGGGTCGAGGGAAGAAGGAAGTGCTGGAGAACACTGACTGCACCCAACTGTCTTCCATTTTATCTTTCTGTTCCATATGTTTGCTCCGTAATGAGACAAATTATTTATCATTAAAGTGATATATAATTTAGGAATTTAAACTTAAAATTAATGGACGCTTAAATTAATTTACTGACAAAAATAAATGTCTGCCCTTCAGATCCTATAATTTTAATTGGAGTGGGCTATGGCTTAATTAACATGTATCGATTGTAGTCCTGCTGCATCTCTAGGTGGGTGGACTGTGTGGCAAGGCAGGGAGAAAGCCTTCTCGCAGATGAAGGTGCATTCAGATTTGCTGATAGCACTCTGAATAATTGCCTTGTGAAGAGACAGTGCAATCTTTGGTCTCCAAGCTGTTTTCTGGGCAGAAAGCTTAAATATATTTGTTGTTTAAAATTCTGGCTAAAAATTGGCACAGCCTCTTTATAGATGGGAAGAAAATATCTGCTCCAAAATTGTTAACGATCTGAATCATTAATTAATGAGATACACGAAGAATGTGCAAAATTGGAGGGAAGTTATAAAGAAGCTGACTCGAATGAAAGCTTTAGGTGGGGAAAAAAGCGGGCTTGTGGGTGATGGATGGGAGCGGGAGTGTGATGTGCAGGGCTGCCTCCCAGTGCTGTGCCCTGGAGCCTGAGCCTGCCTTGGGCTCACTGTAGGCCCTATGCAAGGGGAGCATCACTGTCACATCCCAAGGGCCATTCCATTGCACAGGCTTGAGATGGGTGCCATGCAGAGCCCTGCAAGCAGGAGCTCATGGGGCTCTGACACAAATCCCTCCATCTGATGTTGCAAGCTCTGCCTGACCTCGTCCACGTGGTCAATGACCCTCTCCCAGCCTTTGCAAATCAAAGGGAATACTGCTTCCCTTGCCTTTCAATATTTCATGCTTTGTCAATGTGGTGTGTTTCCAGGATGGAAGGCGTGCACCGGCTCACCTTGCAGCACAAGATGCCCAGCCAACTCTCAGTGACCATGATGTGATTCCTTGAGGCTCTAATATACTAGGCAACAGAGGTACCCTCAGGAGCTGTTATAGGACCCTACTCTGTTCTGCAGCTCTGAATCAGCCTTTGGGACTGTGTGCAGAGTGTTAACCAGTGGGGCTCAGGCCCAGCTGCCTCCTTTTGCCTCTTGGATGTATCTTCAGCATGGTACTGTGTGCAGGGAATATAGCTGGTTTGTGTACATGCTCTTTTCCATCATTATGGTATTTAATCAGCTTTTCTTCTCATAGTACAAACTTATCTTGCTCCAGAAAGCTTTTCTTTTTTATTTTTTTTTAATTGGATCATATAGGTGCGAGATGAAAAACTTGCCTCATTCCATAAAACTGCTGTGGGCGATCCCATAAGCTCCCGGATAAAGTGCAATGAAGGCTGCAGCGTGGACACCCAAGAGGAGATGGGGGAAGCACTGCAGCTGTGAGCCCTTGCCTTTCTTGGGCTCCTGAGCATCCTCAGGCAGATGTAATATTTAATCTGTGTGCTCTCATATTTCACACAGCTTGATCTGCTGCTGCATGGGATAAGAATGCCCTTGCTCCTTCCGACTTCTGCTAATTAAGGTTTTCCCTTCAGCTTACATGCCCTTCAGGAAAGGTATTTTAATTCATCCAGCAGGCTTGAGTAAATGGACACTCCTCTGTCAACCTGTCCAGCCTGTCCCTTGCATTGTCCCATCTTACTGATGTGATGCACAGGCGCTGCCTTCCTGGAGACCTTTTTTTTCACCTCCAATGTATTGAATAATTTCTCCATCAGGAAGGAAAGTAACTTGCAATAACAAACCATCAGCAGGTATTTTAGATTGCTTTAATGGGTCGCATTGATGGAACCTACGCTTTTTGCTGGGAAGATCACACTTGACCGTAACCTTAATTCATGTTTATGTCAGAAGAAAATATGCAGTGGAGATGGCTCAGAAACAGTTTTCCAGCCGGATACGAATGTGCAGAGCTTCTAAAATTGTGCTGAGTTTTGGAAAAAAAATTTAAATAAAAACCAGATGTCAAGGATGGCCCTCTCTTGCCTAGAGAAGTTCCCTAAAACTGCTTTCTGTCCTAATATGTAACCCAAGAAAGGCTGTGCTCATGGGCCCAGAACTGTGCAGAGGAGAGTGTCCCTAAGGTTATTTTAGGAGCGTCTTTATCATATCATCTTTACCCTTATAGTCCATCCCCGGAAGCATTCAAATCTAGGCTGGATGCAGCCCTGCTTCTTGATCTAGTGGTTGCCAACCCTACTCACAGCAGGAGTTCGGAACGCAATGATCTTTGAAGTCTATTCTGTGCCGTTCTGTGATATGCACCTTTTCTTAATGCTCTGCTTTCCACATGGCTGGAAGAAGTGTGTAGGCAGAAGATGCCCATAGGCAGTTTGGCTGGTTGGAGCACAGCCGAAGGAAAGAGGCTGACTGTAGATACATGAATAAAAGCAATGGATTTAAATATAATCAGTAAGGTTTGACCTTCCAGCCCCATGTACCCGTTATTCCATGTTGGCCAGACCCCGGCTTTGCTAGAAGTGGCATTTAGGTTTTCTGCAAAGAAAAGAGGTGAAAATAATATCCGAAACCATTCCTCTTGGTCAGGATGAGCTGCTCTGTCTTGTAGAAGATGAGATAAAGTTGCAGGTTTGCTTGGTCGAGACAGATAAGGGTGCAAGAGAAGGCGATGGAAAATAATAAAAATTATTGGAGCTGTCTCTGCAAAGCTTGGTGGAAGGGACAGCCATGACTAATGCTGCCTGAATGATTTGCAGAAAATGATTTCTTCGACAAACTTTGCCATAATGGAGGTAAACTGTCAAAGGCCACAATGCGAGTTTTCTGATGTGCTCATGAGTCAGAACTATTTAATGAGGAAATGGAGCTCCTGACCCTGAGGCCTTGCAGCGGGTTCCCCAGGGGTCACAGCGCTCCTCTGCAAGAGAGAAACTCAAGGGCTGCTCCCAGCAAGGAGAGCTTATTCCTCAGATCATCCTGTGCTACTCCAGATAATGCTGGGATGCTTAATTTCAGGCTTTCCTGGGGAGTAGATATGTGATACATGGGAGTAGACTGTGATACATGAAACCTGAAAGTAAAAGGTAGTCTGAATGTGAGCATGCTGGTGCTCCTGTAAATATTTCTGGTGGGCTAAGTCTGTGCTCACGTTGTATTTCCTTTTCTGATGTGCAGTCTCCCTCCTCACTCTCTCCTCATCACCTTAATGAGTGAATGGGTTTTTGTTTCTGGAAGTCTCTTTAAGACTTTAATTAAATCAGGAGAATGCTCTCCATGATGGTTCCCTGCTGCTTATCAAGGTTCTTAAGGCCTTGATTCATTACTCTGTATTATTACTCCAGCCTGAAATAAGCTTTAAAGACATGTTATAGGAAGAGATTAAAGTTATGACATAAACAAACTCATATGCATGTTGTTTTCACACAGAAGATGCTTTTAGTATCATATTTAATGTTCCTAAAACAACCATTGCTTATAGTGATCTTTTCTGACTGGAAGCCTTTGAAAGGATAGATATTGACCCTGTTTGATCTTGCACAGTTTGGGGCTTTTTGTTTGCATTTTGTGGCTTTCTGACAGTCCAGGCTGCCCCAGAGCCTCCTTTCATACCACTCCTGCATGGTGACAGTGCTGTTCTGCGATGCTGTTGCAGTGGCAACTGGAGCCCTTCTGCAGTGTGCATCAATACAGCAGGTGGCTGCTGCTCTTGTGTGTGTGGAGTTCTTCTAATGTGGCTTCTCTCCTGTTTCTGTAAAGGTTGTACAAGTAAATAATCCTTCTCTAATACAGCATCCTCCCAGTGCCTGCGTAATGGGTAACTCTTGCCAAGGCTGACTTGGGCTGATTAATATGCTACAGAGTGAAATAGTTTCTTTTTTTTTTTAAAGGGAGCAGAGATGTAAAGCTGGGAATGTGCCTTGAAGAAGCTCGCTCCCTTTATGTCCCCTGTGCTGAAGGCTGATTAGCTTTTGTTTCTTCCTCCAGCCTTAATTGAGGGAACTGCTGTGTTCGTTTCCCTCCTGCCCTGCTATACCGCTCCCCAGCAGTGCCAGATCAGCCGACGGCCACGTGCCTTGGGAGGTGACCTCACTCTGCTGTGGGGAAGCAGACAGCATCCCCAGGGTCAGGTGAGCAGTGCTTAACCTCCCTTTGCACCCTGGCAGGCTGGAGAGGCACTAGGCTTGGAGAAGGAACTCCTCTGGCCATGCACAGGAGCGCATCCATTCCCCCCTTCCTTCCTGGCAGTTGCACTGTGCTGGATTAATGTTTATGCTGGTCATGTCTCTGTAATGGGTCTTCTAGCACGCTCCTAGAGCAATGTATTAGGTAGGGCCTTGGGTTGTGGCCAAGGAGTGGGAGAGCACTGGGAAACGGCTAGATGCTCCCCAGTATTTCTCTGAACAGCATGGTGGGGTACCAAGTGCACCTGCCAGGTATCCCATGTCCCAAGACACAGTGAAGGACTACTCCTGCAGTGCTAGACATGGTTGGCTGCCTACCCCCGCCATCACCTTCTGCTGACAGCACAGCACTGGGCAGGCTCCATTCTACAAGAACAGGGAGAGTGAAGTTCTGAGTATCAGAAAGCTCAGGCTCAGGAGGGGACTTGTTCTGCCCCAGGATGGATGCTGCTCTCCACCCAGGGATGCTGCAAAATAAATTCCCTTGTGAAGAAGGGAAAGGCCTCTAATCTTCCTGCTCCCTAGATTTAGCTGTGCCATTAGCTGGACCCTGCACATAAAAACTAATTTTATAATTTGTAAATGTAGCTCAGTGGCTTTTATAGATGAATGTCGGGAAGTGATAAAATACCTTCAGAAGATTTATAAAGAAGTTTAATGCCAATAGGTCTGCTCCCCCTCACCCCCCTTTCTTCAAACCTCTCTCTGTATTGGAGTTGCATACAACAGAAAACACGTCCACAGCAAGGGCTTTGTGGCCAGCACTCAAGCCTTTAATTTTGCTTTTACAAGACAGTTTTACAGTGTCAAGAAGAATGGAAAAGCTGCAAGGCACGTATGTGTAAGATGCTGTGCTCCTGGAAAGCTTTGGATGGGTGCCAGGCAACATTTGGTGGCAAAGAGAGATGGTCTTGGAAAAAAGCAACCAGCCAAGCCCTCATCCCACAGCCTTATAGTTTCCTTGCAGTGGTAATTCTGTTGGAGTGTGGAAGGATGGCAAGCATGCCATCCTGCAGGCAGACATCTCGGTGAGTTTGATTGCACCAAGAACGGTTTCTTCTGTTCCACCCTTTTGCATTTCCCTTATGTGGTGAAAAAAAGTCATCCCATGACCAGCAAGACTGAAAAATCTGATTTTGCTTGTGGTTGGGCTCACTGTGCAGCTCCCGTGTGGTTTCTCTTGATCTTAACTAGGGACAAATAAATTGCTGGGCCTTTCCTCTGACTCAAACAAATGGCCCCACTGTCTGCTTTCATCAGGGAGGATGAAATTTGTGATACCCGGTGATGTTTTCTGGGACCTCTTCCCTTCTTTTCGGATGCAGTTAAAACATGCTAATAAGTTCAGAAATGGTTGGTGTCAGACAGAGGGATGTTGTGACTTTGTGTACCCTCTATCCATGGGATGTCTGGCTGGAAAATGTGCCCAGATGCATCACCAAATGCCCATAAGCACTTGACTCAATCAGCCCTTGCTGCATACAGGTGCTCCAAAGGTGCTGTTGGGATAAGTCAAGAGTTCATCATAGGATCACAAAATGACTGGGTTGGAAGGGTCCCTAGTGATCCTAGAATCGTAGGATGGCTGGGCTGGAAGGGTCCTTAAAGATCATAGGACTATAGAATGGCTGGTTTAGAAGGGGCCTGAAAGATCATAGGACCACAGAATGGTTGGTTTGGAAGGGTCCTCAAAGCCCACCCAACCCCAATCCTTGCTGTGGGCTGGTTGCCCCCCACCAGATCAGACTGCCCAGGGCCTCATCCATGGTTTTGAGTACCTCCAGAATTATGGATGTACAGATCCCCTGAGTGTATTTTTCTACTCTATCTTCCTGTCTTTATGTTCTTGGTTGTATTTTTCTTTCTTTCTTCCTTTCTTCCTTTCTTCCTTTCTTTTTTTTTTTTTTTTTTTTTTTTTTTTTTTTTTTTTTTTTTTTTTTAATGATTGGACTCATCTGTGATTTTTCTTCTTCATTTTTTAAACTTTTTATTGAACAGTGATGATGGAAGAAGAGTGCTTTCCTCCTGCCTGGTTAAATTTTCGACTGTCTTGCAGGGAGAGACAGCTGCACTTAGTGCAGCTCCCAGAGCCTTCAAATCATCAGAGGAGAGTGAGGGGAAACTGCACAGGGAAGGAAATCATTTGTATAGGCGTAGTGAAGAATCACCTTCCTTTAAACTTGTGATCTGTCTGTGTTCATACATATAGCTGTCTCTGATCTCTCTTCTCTGCCCAGTGTCTCTTTTCTATTATCTTCCCTCTGCCTTTGCTGTCATATCTGCGGTATGTCCCTTGCACTGGGACATTTTGTTCCCTGGAGGGTTTGACTAAGGACACTAAAGCAGTGGGTCTTGTAGATCCAGATTATCGACAAGAAATCTTTACTAAAACGCTTTAATGCATCTAGTGTAATTGATATAGCAATTGGGGGAGGGTATTTTTTTTGTTCTTCTGTAGACACAGTTCCCTCCCTGCCCCTAATGTCTTTAAAAGCACAGAGCCTGGTGTCCTACAGCCATTTCCTGATGGGTTAAAGTGTATTGATGCCAGATGCTTTGGGAGCTGTAGACATCGCCCTGTTTGCTGCTCACAGAAGAGCTCAGTTGCTGGCAAACAGATGGAGTCCAAAATAGTCGGCAACAGCAGTCCCCAAGGGGCAGAGTGCTAGCTGCCAGCTAAGCGCTGTGCTATGCATCATGTTGGGGTCCCTCTTTTTGCTGCAGAGCTGCTCAGCCACTTGTGCATGATTATGGCCCAAACTGTGGCCCTACTGGCTAGAGTAAAGCTGCAGTAACAGGGGAGAGAATAGCAACATGGGCAGGACTGAAGGCATGGCAACCCCTCCCTGGGCTGTTGGGGTGAGAAGCAGCTTGGCTCCATGAGGAGCCTGAGAAGGAGGAATGGGCATATGCTAGGGTAAGATTGGCCAAAAAGCACCATTTTCTCAAGCAGTGCTATTTTGTGACCCTCTTCCTTGGCATTTCTTGCTGGCATCTGTTGCTAGGAGATGGGTAGCATAGTCCCTTTTGAAGCGTCTCCAGTTGCCCTCTGCCTTTCTGGAGAGCTCCAGCTTTGCACAAAGTCTCTCTGCTCAGCTCCATCCCTTTCATCCTCCTCCTCCTGCACACTGGTCAGGAAGGACTCTGCATGTTCTCCTGCTGTAGTACAACACTGTGCTCACCATAGGGTACTCACGGCCCCATAAGACCTAAATGTATTTATTTTTATAAGCATGATATTCAGCAGTGAGCACCTGTCTGTGAGCTGAACCCCTACATCAGATGCTCATGTTCTTCCCCACAGATGGAGGAGCCAGGGCAAGGTGGGACAGCAGACCCTTGGCACGTGACTCTTGCCTATAAGTATGGGCCCCTCAGGGTCCCCTCCTCATCTTCTTGGCCAGGGCTTTAGTTTTGGGATGTGCAGGGGCTTTACAGCCCTCATCAAGCATTTATCTGCATGGGGTAGCAAATAAAAGCTTTATTGTGCTGCTCACAGAGAACCAGGTTTCCTAGCCAGGATTAAAATGCAAAGGGAGGTGCAGTGGTTGTGGAGGGGGGGGGCATTTGCCCCACTTTGGGGCACCTGCTCTAAATGACTGCGTGCCCTTAAAACAAAAATTGAACAAAATGTGTAAGAAAGGAGAAACCTGTTCTCAGTGTTAGCCATGTGCTCACAGCCCATTCCAGCACAGGCAGAGCAGGTGGTCACCAAGGGCAGTGAAATGTTTAGCGATTACCTCGCCAGCAAGTGACATTTCCCAGCTTGCCTAAGGAGGCAAGAAAAATGCACACGTTTGCAGCAGCCCCGTGGGCTGACGCTGCCCTATATACATACCCAATGACACACGTGTGAGGCTGCCTGCTTCCCCACCTCGGAGCAGTGGGCTGCTGGCTCCTGACCCTCAGAACAAGGGCTGCCTCTAATGTGAGGGAGCAAGAAAAAAGCAGTCTGTGGCTCTGACTGCCTGCTTTGCTGCTGGCTGGTACCTCCCTGGTGCCCCCCACTCCTCTGTCTGCACTGATTTCCCATCTCCCACCCCTGCCATGGCTCATGGCTGTTGTTTGGTGACTGCTTCATGTATTCATCACAGTGCTATGTCGTAGCACAACGGCTGGCATTTTGATTTCCAAAAAATCCCTCTACTGCGGCACACTAAAGGCCAGGTCCAACTGATTTTAACCTGCCTTTAACTCTGGGATTGTATGAAAACTTTCCATGGGAAGGGGAGAAGTTTTTTAATAGTTTCTTACCCTACATCCTAAGGTAAGGTCTCAACAGGTAGGGTGTTATGGCAGCACAGAGACAGCCTGACTTTGTGTTCCCTGGCAGCAGGGAACGTTGTAGGGAAGTAGCATGGCAATTAAAATCTAATGTTTCAACAGCACAAGGTGCTTTGCAGTCAATCTTGCAGTCATCTCTTGGCTGGGATGCTTTTGTGTTGGATCTGCTTGTGTCTCAATGAAAGAAAATCCATTGCAGCCTCAGCCCAAGTCCCCTATAGCAGACGCTGCTCTCCTTGACAGCATTTGTCGGCTCAGAAACTCCCCAGCAGAGCAAAATCACAAATGAAGTGAGTTGTCATGGGGAATGTTGTCCGTTTGCTTTATTTCTAACACCTGATCTATGCAAATCCCCTGTGGAGATCTTTGGAAAGAACTCATTTCCCCTTTTCTGCAAGTTTTGTCATTTTGGACCAGTTGTTGATATGTAATGCTGCTGGAAGGTCTGGCTTTTCTGTCTTTGAGCCAGCACTGAGCATCATTTCCTCTAGGCAATGAGAAAGTGGTTGGAGATAACTCTTCCTCTGGCCTTGTTGCACTCAACTATAGTTTGAATACCACCTTCCTATTCTTCATCTTGACGAGTGTTTCTTACCTATTGAAGGCCAAGGGATTCTTTGAGGATATTTCCATTTTCTCTGCCATTCCTGGCAGTTGTGCAGTCCTGCAATGAGCCAATGGAGATATGGAATTAGAATAATGCTATGCTCAGCCGTGATGCAATGGCATGTGGGGACAAAATTATGTCTCTCCTTGCAGAGTGCTGGCACCTCGCTAAGGCCAGCGGCCACCAACTGCAAAGCCACTGAGCTTCCCTGCTGCTGCTTTTCTTAACTTGTCCCATCCAGCAATGAGTCACCTCCCAGTAGAGCAATAGGGTGCCTGTTTCCCTGGGTGCTCATACGCTTGGCTCCATTCACTCATCTGCCCCTTTTTCACTCATATTGGAGGAGGGCCACAGTGAGTATCGGCCTCTAGATGAGAAATAACAGCAGTACGACAAATCGACTATTGTTTTTGTTAACCAAACATTCAAAGAAAATTGTTGTCAGTCTGGTTTTCTTAAGCAATTTGGATTTGCTTGCCATATCCTCTGTATGTATATTGATGTGATGTTAAATTTCTCCATCTCTGTAAGCTTTCTGCCATTCTGTGTCTTACCAAAATGAACATCAAGTGGTCTAAATGGCTCCTGGGCCATCTGTTAAAATTCCTAGATACGGGTTTCTAGCCTTGATTGCTTAAACACATCCAGCTCTAGCAGTGCCATGTTGGCAACCTTTAGTTGTTCTGAAACCCGTGGATTTGACTTCTTCTCCAAATATAAAGTAAAGCAGGAGTATTTACGCCCATCAGTCTGCTGCCAAGTCCTCTTTTTGCAAGAAAAGCAGAAATGCCACTTCTTATTGCTCTCCATTCTGCTGGACAGAGCTCTCTCCTTCTGCAATATGATCTGCTCTCTAACCCCAAATAGGACAATATTTAATCTGACACACATCGTATGGTTTTGCAAAGTGGCACGATGTAATTGGAAAGAGAAGAAGCATTCAGGGCTGCAGTGAGTCAATGTAGCCAAAATGTAAAGTGAATACTTTGTGAAGCAATACAGGACTTACCTGTGGTCCAGAGTGCTGTTTGTGATCTTTCACTGATGGGGAATCAGTGATGAGATAAGACACAAGCCTGCCTCTATTAGTTTGCAATTAGGCACTCTGCTCACAAGCATTTGTTTTCCAGGAGAGATGACCACTGTCAGTTTCTGGCTTGTGTTTTTCTCCAAGGGATGCTGGAGCTGGACTGAAGAGCAGGGCTGGGGGGAGCTGTGGACAAGATAAGAGAAATGAAGCTTGTGCATTCAGAGGGAAGGCGAGGAAAGCCTGGCTTAATTAAATTAGCAAAAGGAAAGCTGAAGAAGAGTGCTGCCTATAAATACACTGTGGTGGAAGACGGGGAGGGGAGAGCATCAGCAAAGGAGAACTATTTATGCCTGAGGACAGTGCTGGCACGAGCACAAATGTACATAAACTGGCCGAGAATAAATTCAGCCTGGAAATTGGAAGATCGTTTCTGACAATTAGAGAGCAATCAGACTCTGGAGCAGGCTCCCTGTGGGACTAGATGGGATAAAGCCCTTCCTGCTTTTAGAGGTTGACTGAATCCCGCCAACCAGGAATGCCATGCAGTCCAGCACTCTTGCCCCTTTTTTCCTACAGTTTCAGCCTCGTGCTTGTGCCAGCTCTCACTGTGCCCCTTCCTCTTCACTGTTGCTGATGTATGCCTTAGTTTATGTCTTTACTTCCTCCTGAATGCAAGTTACTTTGGTTAGAGGAGAGCCATGTTCCCCTCAGGTTGGGATCTCGTGCTATTCTTAATGATTTCTTAATTATCGCACATGGTTTTAGGCTTTTTGTTCTGTTACCTTCTGGGGGGAAAAAAGAAAAGAATGTAGGAAATGGGGCTGTCCAGCACTTTATGGTAACCTGCTTGCAACCGCATGGACCCAAGCAGTTATTAATGTTGATCTCACTCTCTGTTTGCTATTCTTGTATGGGGAAAGTGACAGCATTCTACAACACAGGTGGCTTTGCCATATCCCACAGGGTAAGATCCTTCCTGGGGGCAACTCCGTGATGTTTGGCTTCAATAGACACAAAATAGTGTTGGGAGCCCATTGCCAGCTCTGGCCCTCAAGTAATATGTCCCATCACTAGAGGAGGATGTTTTTGGAAATTCAGACTGCTCATGTTTACTCACTGCAAGTGGCAGAGGCTGAGCAGCCTCGGGAGCCCAGTGGGAGCAGTGAGAACTCTGGGAGACACTCCGTTTGCTCAGATCTTTCTAGGAGAGGGAAATGAGAGATGCTTTCAATACCCTGATTGCATCCTTGCCTCTTTGTGTTCGTGTTTCCCTTGTGCTGTCAGGAGGAAGACACATGCAGTGAGATTGTTGGGCCAGCACTGAACCATATCATAGAACCATTGGCTTATGTTGGAAGGGACCTCAAAGCACACCAAGCCCCAACCCCTGCCATGGGCTGACCACCCTCCAACAGCTCAGGCTGCAGAGGCCCCATCCATGGCACTGTGTTCCGCCAGGGATGGGGTATCCACAGCTCTGGGCAGCAGTGCCGGGGCATCATCGTGGCTCGTGAAAATCATAAGGCTTGCCTAGGAATTGGTTGTTTTGGTTACAAGAGCACTTCTTAGATATTTAGGTTGTCTTGCTAAAAATAGTGGATAGGTGCGAGTGGCTGTGAGATAAAAATAGGATTTCTTTTCTTACAGGTTGTATCCATTTTACCAGGCTGGAGCCTTTCTTCCTGTTATTGCCATGATAACTAGTAAATGCACCTCTGAAACTTCCCAAAAAGTCTTGCAAGAAGCATAAGACCAAATTCCACATGCAAACCAATCATAATGCTGACTCCTGAGTGCCCATTAGAGAAAAAAATCTTTGTAGCCTATTGTGTAAGCTCTCTGGTTTATCTAAAGAAATCTCTTTAGCAAGGCAGTTGAAATACTGGGCTTTCACAGGATTTAAGAGCATGTTTTGGGCACCTGTTTCCTTTAAGGCCCATAAAAATGCATTCATTGGCATTCCCTGTGTGTCGGCGCTTAACTAGCCTTAGCCACACGCATGCTACATCAGATATTCAAACAATTCCTCTTGATGAAGGAGCAAAGCTTTGTGATAATGCTGCTCTAATGCTGCTATTTTGCAAGAGCCGTGTGCACGCAGAGGACTAGTGAGTGCATCTGTTTGAACTCGACACTGCCTTTGTTTCAATTATATGTTTTGTTACCGTTATCAATCTTGTCACGCGTGAAGGTTGGGAGGGGGGTTCTGCGCAGCCAAAATACCCCCTCACTGTGCTGCTTCACCTCATTTCCTACCCTCCTGCATGACATCTTCCATGCGTGCAGCTCTAGCCCCTTCATGCCTACCATTTATAAAGCTCAATTCCCCTTCCCTATCCTTACTGTGGGTTTTAGATTGGTTCTTATCTTTTCTACATTGCTTTATGAATAAAAAAAAGAATTGATATCTGAGCAGAAGGGTTGGTGAGGATGGTTTTGGGTCTGGGAGGTCTTTGGAAGAAGAGCAGGAGGAATGCAGACACCAAGGAGCCTCCCTTTGCCCGGCGAAGTGTTTGAGGTGCGCAATCCCCCATGGTAGCTCTATCATGGGTATTGTGCCAGCTGTCAGTCCAGCCAGATCAGACCACATATGCCAAACCTGGGCAGTGGGACTGTGTCTTCCAGAACCGAGCTTCTTGTGGAATGACTTCAAAGAGCTGCATAACTCATTTTTTTTTCTCTCCATTCCTGCCTTTAGTGATTTGTGTCCTAAACCAGCCAAAAGAATATTGAAATTCTTGTGCTTTCTCTTTATTTATTTAGCGGTACCTGGGTTCCCCTTCACCAGGATGCCTCAGCATTAAGATTTTAACAGCCGAGCCCCGCCGTGCAGTGCAGGGGGTGTATCTACCTGCAGACCCCTGAGTGCAGGCAGAGAGCAAATCAATAGGGTTAGCCCAAGCCCACATGCAGCACTGTGCTCACCTCCAGCTGCCCTTCCAAGCACAGCTCATGCTATTCACATCTCTTCCCACTGTCCTTGCACTGAGGCATTACCTCTGAGCTGCTGTCCTGAAGACCATTTTGGGGGAAATATTTAGATGAACTTTTTTTAACCTATCTTCCTTTGCCATCTTCCTGATAACTGGGTTTTGGACTTGGGAAGAGGGCTGGAGAACTCCTTGAGCTCTCCCCAGGAGATGTTGGACATAGAGGCCCTGGAGCATGTCCAGAGAAGGGCACTCCAGTGGTGGAGAACCATCCCTGGAGGTGTTCCAGCACTAGGGAGTTGTGGCACTGAGGGACACAGTTCAATGGGCAGGTGGAGGTGGACTGGCTGATCCAAGATAGCTTTTCCTATCTCAGTATTTCTATGGTATCTGTGTGTTTCTGCTTGAGTTAGGTGGAGGTGGACTGGCTGATCCAAGATAGCTTTTCCAATCTCAGTATTTCTATGGTATCTGTGTGTTTCTGCTTGAGTTGTCTCAGTTTCCTCTTGTAGTACAGTTGTGTGGAGAATCCTATGGGCATTGACATCCCTCAGGAGGATGCTTCTTTGGAAAGATACTGACATGTCTTCTGAGTGGATTGGTACCCTAAGCTTTCTGATCCACAACAGCCCCCAAAGGCCCCTGGGTTCCTGCAGGTGTTGATTCTGGCTATTCAGAGTGTGTTTTTTAGCAGGCATCCTCCAGATACCTTCTGCTGAAATGTCTACTACTGATGCTGTCAGTGGAGAAAAATGTATTCATTATTACTATTATTATTATTATTATTATTATTATTTTAAGGAAAGATGCAATCTCACCTCATGCATAAAATTAGCTTAATGAAACAGCAGGAATGGGAGGGAATATTTGCTTTCCTGTGCTTGTTTGTGGAGCAAGTGAACAATTTCCTTGCTCCCTTGAATGAATGACATGTCATTGAAACGGATTTTTTAGCTGAGATGTGTCCATGAAGACAACAGGGATCCAAAAATTATGTTTCCAAAATTAAAAAACAAAAGGAATAATAATAATAAAAAAGGATTTACGAGTTTCTAAATATAGTCTTTGAGCAGCTAGGAGTGCTGACGCCTGAGAACCTCTTAGGAGAGAGAAAAGGGGGTGGCAGTGGGGCTGTCTTGTTTTTAGAGGGAGGGAGGAAGGGGAGCAGCAAGGTAGGGAGCATGGGAAGCAGGAGACATAAGCCAAGTGTGACTTGGAGGCTGGATTCTGTCACACATCTCCCACTTCTTTTCTTCTCCTGCAATATGTATGGGGTATTTATATTTCTTTCCCCTTCTCTTCCCTCCCCTTCCAGCTGCAGGAGATGGACACTTCTCACAATGCAAGGTGAGGTTTTTTTTCAGCTCATCAAATCCTCTCTGGTGGTGCTGGGGCTCTGAGAAACTCCAAGGAGACGGTGGGGCTGGCCTCATTCAGTGTCCTTAGCCTGCATGCCAACCCCCTGCACTCCCTCCTCTAGCAGCCCTGCCTCGTTGTGATGGCTTTCCTCCATTCCCTCACCCTTGGGCTCTGCTGCTGCTCCTCACTGCAGTCCCCTTCACATCTCTAAGTTGTCCCTTTCTCCATTGCTTGCTCCTCTTGTAGAGAAGGGATGCTTTGCTGTGAGAGCACAGTTGTGGCTCCAGTGTGTGCTGAAAGGATGCAGGCATTGATCTGGCTTCTATGACCCTGCTCAGTGCAGCTGTGTGCTGTGTTGTCAGCAGTACCTTCATTTCCAGAGCTCCTTGAAGCCTGAATCACAGCCACATCGAGATAGAGGAAAACCTTGCTGCTCCTTTCAGAGCTCCTGCTCTCCAGAGGGCATTCCCAGAGCAGACAGGGACTTGTTAGAGACATGGGACCTTCAATAGAGCAGGCTTTACTGGGAGAATTTCTATTTTAATAGGTGGATTTTTACACGATAAAGGCTGTAAACACTGAAGAAGCCGGAACATCCCTCCCTGGCTTGTAATAACTGGCCTCTAGCTCTGAGTCACCCAAAATAGGACTTGCCGCCAACATGATACATTCACGCTGTGTTTGTAGGAGATAAGATGATCTAGCCTTGACCCAAGTGAGGAAAGGGAGCTGGGAAAAGAGGAGGTGCTGTTGGTGCATCACTGGGGAAGAAATTTGGATCAATCCATCCCCATAGCACACATTCACTCCACACTGTCCCTGATTTCCTGCGCTCTGTTCTCTCCATTCCCGGCATCACTTTGTGATACACTTCCATTCCAGTGCCTGTACCTGTCATAGCATGGCCTGTTTAACCACCTTTCCTGTATACTCTGGATTTGGCTAACAAAATGGTTCCTCCAAACACTTTCAAAAGAGTTCTTGCCAAATTCGTGACAACCACAGCTCTTAGTGTTGGTGCATAGATCCCATAATGCAAACAGACCCTGTTTAAATTCTACACCAACTACAAGCCATATGTTTTTCACTCAGGAAATTGATTTTAAGTTGAAATCTCTTTAAAAATCAAATCAATTTCCTTGAAAAAAAAAGAAATAAAAAGGGAGAGCCTTTCCCTCTGTCATGCTCTGTCAGGCAAAAGAGAGGGAGGAGGATGTCCTTTCGGCTGCATCTCTGCAGGGTGCCCTGTTGATAACCTGGATAATTTAATATGATTTTGGCCTCCGTTCTGTTCCCTGGTCCTTTGGACTATCAGATTTCTTCAAGCAGTTAAAGCTGTGTCTGTGGATTTTTATTTTTTTTTTTACTAGTAAGCTTTCAGGTTTTCTTCCTCTGCCATCAAAGACTGTGGCAGAGTCTTTTATCATCACACTGGTGGCTGCTCTGTAGAATGCTGCCCTGGGCACACTGACCAGAGCCTGTATCTCCTTCTTTCCAAATGAGCACTGCTTGTTGGGTTAAAAAGAAAGGAGAGGGAGGAAAAGGTGAAGCCTAAAAAGCCTTTCCCTGGCTCTAGAGAGCTGAGGAATGATGCTTTCAGCTGCTCAACCTGTGAGGATATGATGTAGCAGCTGCACGAAGTTAATCTATTTAGTGAAGGGAGGTGTTAATTAAGAGATCTCATTTATTGTGTCTCTGCAGACAGCTCTTGAGGGCCTTTTGAATTGTCAGTTTTGGTGACAGTGATGCTAATGGTGGCATGATCCATGGGGAGGAACTGAGCAGGAATGAGATAAAGGGAACATGGTGAGGCATGGAGCAGTGAGCGTGGATCACTAACAGTGCTGTTTGGTGAGCTGGGCTGGGACATGTCCATGGCTTGGTTTGGGAATAATAGAGCTTTCCTGTCCCTGTAGACTTGTAAGGTCAGGCTGGATGGGGTTCTGAACTCCTGGTGGAGCTGTGGGTGTTCCTGTTCATTGCAGTCAGCCTTTGAGGGTCCCTTCTAACAGTTCTCTGATTCTGTGAAGACCCTCATTTGTACAAGAGCCTGAAGGAGAGAGGCCATGGAGAGAAAATAAAGGGGTTACATGTGTAATGATGTTCTTGGATAACCCAGGCAAGTTGCCCAGCATGTCCTTGCGGTTCTCGAGTTGGTGGTGGTGATGGCTTAGGGCAGCAAGCAGCAGCCCAGGCACTGGCATGCTAGGATTGTACAGGTGGTAGAAGACAAATGGCTGGAGGTGGAGGGTTGTTTATGTGGCCCCCAATCCACCCCGGATGGAGTCTTTCTATTGCTGAGCAGGCACCCAGGGCTTGGGGTGCAGTGGAAGCAGCGTGAGCAGGAGGCAGGATCATGGGGGATTCGCTTAAACCGCAGTGTCAGATCCTATAAATCAGAGGGCTTTTGCATATTTTCATATTTATATATGAAAATTTCATGAAGTGGCTTAGAGGCAATTGAAATAAAAACAGGGCTGTCAGAGCTTGAAAAGTACCGGCAAATCTCTAACAGACCATTTAATATAAACGTATGGGCTAGAAAAGCTCTGAGCAGGCAGGGGGGATTTCTGCATGCAAATGCCTTGCTGGCACCTCCACTGCGTCTCTGGGATGGTCTAGGGGTCTGTGGGGACCTGGACTTTGTGTCTCCCTGTTGCAGCAGCCCAGACCATTGTACAGGCTGGGGAAGCAGTAGAAGTGGCTGAGGGCTGGGATGATACAGGCAAAGCAAACACATTGCATTCTGCAGGGGCTGTATGTCTATGCAGGGCAGTGCCCGTACCCCTTCAAGACCTTTCCCTCCACCTGAGTGTGCCCTTCCTTTTCTGTGGGCAAAAGGAGGATTCTCTGAACCACCCGTGCTGACCCGCTGCTGCTCAGCCTGTCCCTTCTCATGGATTAATCTGTACAAGCATCACAGATGCATGCCTCCCAGCTGATGTGGGGCTGGAGGGATGCAGTGGCCCTTCATGTTGGAAAATGGATACCTCAGGTACTCCCCAGTATCCTCAGATGGGTTTTTGAGGTGTTGGTCTGAATAGGTACCATCTCCCAAGAAAAAACCTTGCCAGTCTCCCTGAGTCAGCCCCAAACCTAAGCGAATGCCAGAACTCTCAGCTCTGAACTCTTCTTTCTATATGTGCCATACCATTTTAAGGAGAAGTTCCTGCTCTCCTGACACAGGGACGAAAAGGAACCTTCCCACCCTCTCTGCCACTGAGGGTTTTTCCCCTCTTGCCTCAGCCCCGCAGCATCAGGCATCTGGAGGCCACTGCAGCATCTCTCCTTCTGAATTCTCCAAATCAAAAAGAAATAATCAGCAGAGAGCTGTACGAAAGCAAACTGTCAACACAAGGAAGGTGATAATGTGTCTGTCATCCTCGGGCTGGAAGCTGGCTGCTCCTCTCCGTGGAGGAGAGGATGGCTCTGCTCGCCAGCAGCAATGGCTGTCTGCAGACATCAGTTCTCACCACGAGGATGCCAGCCCTTCTGCAGCCCCCATGTGTGCTGGGGAGGGGCTGCCCCCAGTGCCTGCTTGCTGCTGTTCTGAAAAGCCTGTAGACATGGACACGGATGGCTTGGACCTCGATGGCTGCAACTTCCCTTAGCACAAGTGTTTTCAGCTCAGTTTTTGCCCGCTAAGGCAGATGCCTAAAATCGATTTGTATCCTAAAAGTGCCTATTTCTCTTCATTACAGAAAGACAGGCATGCAGAATGAGTAGCTCAGATGTAGGTGTCTGCAGTTATTAAGTTAAGCAAGATGAATCCCAATGTCAGCATCTCCCTTGGCTTTGCTTGGGAGCCGAGCAGGGCTCTCCACATGGTGACTTTGGTGCGGGTGACATTTGTGCAGGTTGTTGTTTTTTTTTTTTTTTTTTTTTTTGTCTGAGGTGCTACATCCTTCCTGGGGCTCTGACCCACACTGTGGCTTCTGCTTCATCAGATCACAGGATGGGACTCCATGGCAGTCTTCTCTCTTTCTTTCTTGCCATCCTTTACCCCATTGAGCTATGGTGCTGCTGCTCCTGTAATGGTCCTTGCAGGACCCTATTCCCTGTGTCCCCAGTGCTTTCTTGGCTACCAACAGTGGGCAGAGGTTGCTGCCACCTGCCATGATGGAGATGTGATTTGGGCAAGGACCCCATGGGTACTGCAGGGCACAGCTGGATCAGTTCATTGCTGCCACCTATTGCTGGGCAAGGGGAAGGAGTGAGTCTTGGCTGCCCAAATCCAAGGGTGCCAGCATCTTGGGGAGCTTGGTTTAAGGTCTGCATGAGCTGTGTGTTCACATTTCCTCAGGGCTGAGCTCTCCACGGTGGGCTGGACCTCTCTGTCCCTGCTGCAGGGGGTGTTCTCCATTTGGTGCTACAGAGATGGGCATAATGGGAGACAGGTTGTAGGTCTGGCTCTGGATTTCTGGGGGGGGATCATAGAATCAGAGAGCTATAGAATAGCCTTTGTGTTGCAGAGGGGCCTCAAAACTCATCCAGTTCCAAACTCTGCCATGGGCTGGTTGCTACCCACCAGATCAGGCTGCCAAGGACCCCGTCCATGGCATTGTGCACCTCCAGGGGTGGGGATGCTGAGATTAAGACTTGCAGATGTTTAAAGGAGCATTTATGCGTTTCAGTATTGATCTTTTTGCTGCTGGCAAGCACTGGCCATGTAGAGGAGGCTTTGCCTGGCCAAGATAATCTTGGGCATGGATGGAGTAAGAATGCTTGCACCTCAGCGAAACTTGCGCATGTCCCATCTCTGAGAAGGAAGGGGCTGCCTGCCGGTAAATGCCCACAACACCCCGCTGGGGACTGCGGCTCAGTGCTGCTGGTTTCCCCAATTCTCGCCGGTTTTGGCTCCGTCGGGCGCCATCCAGGTGGGGTTTGCTCCCCGACGCTGCTTCATGCGCCCGCAGCTTCTGCAGCGCCCTTCCCTTTTCCCTCTGTCTGACATTAGAGGGCAGCCAAAGGAAACCTTCCCTCTCCCTGGTTTGTTCCGGCCACCCCAACAGCTCAGGACCGACCCCAGAACTCCGACTGGCTCTCTCCTTCTCCGCCGTGCAGGGGCTCTCTGGCTGTGCCATTGGCTCTCAGAGCCACTCACAGCTTTGGTTCTGACTTTCGGAAGCAGCATCGGCAGATTTCCCCTCTCCTCGGCCTCAGTCTCCTCCTAATTGACATCTCTGAGTCTGTCTCCATTCGGCAAATCAGGCTACTTATTACAAGCGATGACACGTATAAATACTGCAGGCATTTGCTGTACATCTGGATACCCTGATAATAAAAGCTATCAGGATCTCTCCCACCTTGCACAGTGATTACTACCAAAGGGCTTTTCCTCCTCCAGCACTGGAGCAAGATTTGGAGAGCAAATTGTGCTGCGACATCTACATTTCCCTCTTGCAGCGGGAATGTGCTTTCGGACATTAAAGCCACTTTATTTTTTATTATTTTATTTTATTTTATTTTAGTTCTGCAGAGCCCCATGGATGCCATCACATCCCATGGGTGCCATCCCCGTGCTACCAGTCTCCATTGGCAGAGCTGCTCCTCCATCCGTGCCCTCCCGGGCTGAGGCTGTCAAATTGCAGGGTATTATTTTTAGCCTGGCTTCCTGAGGAAAAGAGGCTTACACGATTGTACTGTCTGTCAGTGCTTTTCCTCCCACCATCCTCCTCTTAACGAGTTTTGAACCCCCTGTCACACGTAGCGGGAAGGATGGAGAGCATTGAGGCGGGGTGTTCCTGCACATCTTGGTGCAGAGCAGCAGCCCTGCTACTGCTACCTGGGCAGCTCGTCTCCTCTCGTTGCAAGAGAAGCAAGGAGAGGCAGACCTGTGTGTTCACCTTTGCTGGTGGTCAGGGATGCTTTCCCAGCACCCAGCCATCTTTTGGGCACAGCATGTGGAATGGGACAGAGAGGGTGAGAGACTGCCCACAGTCTCCGATGAAGGCAGTCTCTCATATACAGATATTAAGTGCTCCTTGCTTAATTGAAGTTAATTTCTGGGAGAGGTGTTTTGTTACAGAAGATTTCCCTGGCACAGGCGTGCCCACACCATCTGCTTGCAGCCTACATGCCTGACCTGGAGTCACTGCTTGTGGCTGCAAGAGCTGTCCTCTGCAGAGGGGTGGGATGGGCAGAAAAGCCTCCTCTTCCTCCCCCTTAGCAGTGTAGATGATTATGATATAAATGTACTTATTTTTTCCAAAGCCAAGCTCTTCCTCTTGTGGTAGGAAGCACAGGGCTGAATCTTCTCTGGCTTTGCCCATAGTGGATTCTCTGATGTCTGGTAGGAGGTTGAGCAGGCTGTCCTCCGTGAGGCCATTGCTTGTTTGGTGCTTCTACTCCATGTCAAAACTGGTTGAAGGCTGTAAAATTGTGGCTTAACTGAGACGGACATGTGCACGCCCAGAGGAGCTCCCGTTCCTTAGCAAGCTGATCTTAATGAGAGACAGCTCTTATTAGTGACTGCTAACTCTTTTGGTTGGGGTGTTTGCTGGGAATGGAATTTTTATGGGAAATCTTAAATGGAACAATGATGGTAATTAACTATAATCAGAAACAGGGAGGGAAGGGACCTGGTTTGTTCTCATCCCACAGCCTTTCCTGAGATTTCGAAAGAAGTTCATTTTCTACATCAAGATAAAAACGAGAAATTCTTTTTTTGTAATTATTATTAAACCAGAAGAAGAGAGTGGAACTCCAGGGTTATGGCTGGGGCCTCAATGGGAATGTTGGAGACAGAGAGGTACAAATCCCTGCTTTGAAGGGCTTGAATCAGAGCCATCTGCATCTCTGGCCAGTGCCCAACATACCAGGGTGTTTGTGCTTTGTGAAGCTCTTTTTAATTTTGTTCTTCTCCTTTTTAACATTTTTTTTTTTTTTTTCTTTTTTTTTTTTGTTAACCACTGACAACTCTGAGATGACTCTGAAAAATGTGTGGCCTGGGTAAATAAGCTTGCCATTTAAAATGTCTTTTCTGCCTCCTCCCAGCAGAATTTTGGCTTTGGCACATTGACATTGGCTGACTAAAAACCATTTTGTCTCAATTTCTGATGGTCCTTCCTCACAGGGAATGAGTTTTGTCCATAAATATGGGACTTGCTGGGTAAACCTGAGTAATTCTCCTCTTAGAAACAGCTCTTGCTCTCATCTTCTCATCCCTCAAATAGCCCTCTGCATTTTGAGGTGCATTGATGAATATTTTGTGCTAAAAACTCAGGAGAGATCAGCACTTACTTAGAATGAGCCTAGGATTCCTACCAAAATGTTCACCTGCTTAAGGAAGGGTTTAAAAAAAAAAAAAAACAAGCCACCTTTATTAAGAAGGGGAGTAAAAAAGCACAAGGGAAAATCTCTTTTATCACTTAATGCAGTGATGGATTTTTTTGTGCAAATTTTAGATAAAAGGGGTAGAACTTATAATTACATTCCTTAGGGAAGCTTAATAATGTTTACCTAAAGTATCTTGTCTTGAAAATTCACTAGGGTAAATTCTGTTTAATTTCTGCTGAAATCCCTCAGCTTCATTCCTGCTGCTTTCCAAAGACCTAGTGCATAGACCTGCCAGGGGAAGGAGTAACACCAATCTGAGTTCTTTCAAAGCCAGCTGTTGTGCTGGGAGAGCGCTGGCGAAGTTTGGTGCTGCTGTGTTGCCTGACATCCCATGTGGGACCAGTTTATGTAGCATCTTGATTGGCATTTTGGTTTCTGAGCTCTCAAAATCTGTATTCTTGTAAAATCTTCCTAGAGTGAGTAAGAGGTGCTTAAATGTAGGCTGTCTAAATCTGGCTGGCCAATTGGGACTGACTCTCCCAAATGAGCAAAGCTTGAAGGGATCTGGTTTGGACCTGGAAAGGGCCCAGGGCGGTCATTTCCAAGTGTCTCTGAAAGTCAAAGCGTGGAAGCCCAGAAAGTGAACCACGCTCTGTTTTATGACTTTGTGGGATCTATTTCTATATTGGCAGGATTTTCCATCTTTTTTTCCCATGAAGGCTATCCTGTGCCCTTGCTGTGTGATGGGCACGGATAAATAGCCAACCCAAATGTGCTGCTGAGCAGTTTGTGTCCCCTCTCTCCAACCTGACTACAGTGTTGCTGGTCTGATATCTGAGATTTTTCCTCATTAGCAGCTCATAGTTTTGGAAATATTTTGATTTGTAGATGCCCTTTTACAACTGCAGTGTCATGGTGCCCCATGGTCCGATCTGAATCACGCAGGTGTCTCCATCTTCAAGTTCCCATCCAGCACTGGAAGACCTTGCCTTGATTTCCTAATTTGCCCCTGTTTTTTGTGCCATTGCATGCCACCCAGCCTTGCTTCTGAAGCCATCACTTCCCTCCCCAGGATGCTGTGACTTGTTGTGTCAGATCATTTTGCCTTTTGGGCAGAGGGCTGGATGTGTGTGGGCTCCTGGTCATTGAGGAAGTGCTGAATACATGGAGTCACTGAGCAGCCTGCTCAGCAAGAGCCCTCTAAACTGCCTCCTTTTTTGGCATTATTTCTTGCAATCTTATTTTCTTTATGTAGAGCTTTTCTTTGATTCATAATTCTTATTGTAATGTTCCCCTCCCACCGTTTAGCGAATCATTTGCCCATGTGGCACAGTATCAGATGTTTTTCTCAAGTCCAGATGGTCAAGCTCTCCCACAAAAGATAAAGATTGGCTTTTGTTTAAAAAAAGCCTTTATCTCTCTGAAGAAAAAAAAAAAAAAAATTATATATTTACCAGGCTCGCCTGGCAGAATCCATCTGTGTGAAATCCATTTTGCATTTTATCCGTTTTCTTAACGTTTGCCTCTGAGTTGGAGATGAGGCCAATGTACCATTAGAATCAGCCTGAATGCCCCATGGCCGCCCACCCCACACCCCTTGCTCCATCCTAAATGTTCTCTTAAATCCTAGAGCCTTGTCCTCAGTCTCTCCTGCTCCCTTTGCTTAGATTAGTCTAAAATAATCTGCAAAGAAAGAGTCTCAGGGAAGCAAGGCAGCGCCGCTGAAGTGATTATTTCCACTACAGTAAAGGTTGGGAACGGGTTACAATTATCACTCCTGGTTTTACGCTAACGGGATTTGCCTTCAGGGGATTATCACGCTGCCCTGTCACATAGGTGAGCATTTCGTTTTGATCCTCTGCACCATCAGTTCTGGGCTGACACTGAGTTTGCAGAGGAAGATGAAGGAGGCTGTCTCTCTCCTGCTTTCCAGCTCCTGTGCTACTTCCTCAAAACCTGAGCTTCAGTGAAAGGGCCATGTGGCCTTGTGTAGAACCAGAAGAAAACATCAGTGAGAGGCTTTGTGGCAAGGAATGGCCCCATACCTTGAAGCTTGTCTCCATTTCAATGTCTGAACCATGCAGTGTCAGGGGATTTCATTTGTGCCTTGTTTTGGGTAGCTTTGAGAAGGTAAAGGCCTTATAGCCTCCAGTGGGTTCTGATCTGCAAATATCCACTCTTACAAGTACCAAACATCCTATCTGTCTGTTGGATTGCCTCAAACACCACAGATTAAGCAGCCCTGTTGCCCCTGAACAGTTGCTATGGGACCAGAAATTGGTTTCTTATGGGAAGGCTGCAGCTTTAGGAGGCGATGGGAACAGAACAACCCTCCCCCTCCACCCATGAATGAACTGGGGGGGGTCAATGTCTGTAGTTAATCAGCTGAAATGGCTCTTATTTATCCAGCTGTGTCTTTCATGCCAACAGAAGATGTCTTCAAGGCAGGAGCCATCTAACACATGGACCGAGCTTGTCTGGTGTTCTTTTCCTTCCCCATGGCAAATGGTTTTCAGCAGGCATGTGGACAAGTGTGCTTTTGACATATATCTGGATTGATCTCAGATCTGGCCTTGCCTCTCTTCCTGCTTGCTGTTTTCTCTCAATTAGGTAGTGGTGGGGATGACTTGACTTAATGACACGTTCTCGACACTGATTTCAGTGGTGACAGTTATTAACAGCTTTGCGATAAGAAACAGGTGTTTCAGCATGGTCCATCAGGCAGAAGAGGAACAATGCCTCCCCAATGTCATTGTTCATGATGTATTCAACAACTGCTAGCTTTTTTTTTTTTTTTAATGGAGATTTTATTCAACCTCATAGGTAGCATTTACTATTTAGTATGCAGGCTTTGGGCAAGCTAGTGAAGTGGAAAACCTTTTAATTTCTTTTTAATGCAAACACGGATCTTGCAAGACCTTGTTGGGTGATGGGAATTTGTATGGACTTCAGCTTATGTCTTGGCACCACTCTGCAAAAGCTCTGGGTGCTTCTATTGGGAGCTGTGGCCCAAGGGACAGTTCTGATCACTGCTCTGCAATAAGGAGCACTGTTTGGCATAGTTTGGGCCATGCTAAGAGGTAGAGACCAGGAGGTAGAGAAACCATGCTGGCCTATTTCCCCTGTCGTGTGCAGAGAGATTCCTAGAGAGAGCTGCAGTGGGGCTGGCCTTCTGAGAGATGCCAGTGTGGGCACTGTATGGTGGTACGTAAGGGGAAGTTTCCACACTCTGCATTTTCCCAGGAGGAAACTCCATAGAGACAAGAACCCTTGGGACGTGGCAGTGGGCGTCTTCACCTCTTCTCCCTCCTCTGCTTGAGCTTTCAGACCATGAGCAGGATACTCACGGCCTCTTCTGCTCTTAGTTTGCTCTACTTGTAGTAGAGCAACCCATTTATTTCCCCTTGATATCTTAGTGGATCAGTGTGAGGTTCACCAATGGTGCGCGGTGGTAGCCTTCAGCAAGGCAGTGTTCTCTCTGTCCCATCCTAACTGCTTAGACTTTCTACTGAAGAAGGAGAGAAAAGATTAATTGATGATAAATAATGCATTTTGTTCCCACCTCCAGGTTGTTTGATCTTCGTAGTCTTCATTCTTCCAGTGACAGGGAGTTCAGTGTTAATAGCTATTTGTCACAATTGCCGTGCTTAAACAGCCTGTAGTCAGCTAATACATCCCAGCCACAGGCAGGGCTTCCTATTATTACTTTCCTTAGCATATTTTTTAAAATCTGCTCTCCTGTGGTGACTTTTCACAGCAATTTCCAAAAGTGAAACAATTAGCAATAAACATCCTTTTTCTGGGAAAGCAGCAATCAGGAGTGAAGATCGAGTATTCCTCTATAGCCTCACTGTTTGTACATCCATGCACACAGAGCCCCTTCAAGGCTGAGTAGAATTGGAAGTGATAGTTTCCAGTATAATATTTAAATGAGCATTAATTATCATAAAACGTTTGTATTTTAACGTCTCCTTCTGTACAGTATGTAAATCAGGACTGGAATGGGCTTGTGAGTGTGTTCTGGTGGTGCAGGTAAAAGGACTGATTTTTCAGTACTGGGATTTGGCTGCATGATTTCCATTAATGTTGATGGGAGTGATGGGGCCAGACCCTGTCCCGTGCTTTTTGCTCCAGCTCTGCTGCCCTGTACCGACTGGATTTTTAGAAAACAAGCAGATCTCGTTCATTGGAAGGCATTTGCCTTTCCCCAGGTGGGGTGGCCTGGGGAGCACGGCCACTGAAGTGTGGACAGGGAGCTTGCACAGGGGTCCTGTTGGGATCAGCTTGTGGTGTGACCCTGGCTTACAGGTGCATTGCCCTTTCTAGAGGTGCCCAGTGCTCTGTTGACCTCACTGGCAGTGCGTGCTAGTCCTCTGAAAGCACCCTCTAAACATCTCAATGGAGAACTGCCTCACCATAGATGCGAGGCAGCAGCTCTTTAACACTTGATAGACCACCAAGGTTTCTTTTAGGGGGTTTTAGCATCCAGACCACGATGCTAAATCCTCATTCTTGTCAAGGTGGCCTTAGTGGAGGACTGGGACTTCACGCTGGAGATGGGCTGACCTCCAGGCTTTGGTGGCACCACCTGCCTGCTGCTGTCCTTTCTCTGCCCTGGCAGGACGTAGTTTGCCTTGCAAAGTGCTCTCATTATGAATGCATCAGACTCTGCTGGTCTCACACGCGCTGCCTTCATTTAGCCCTCCGAGCTCGATTACATCTGAGGATGTCTTGGGGTAATTAAGTAATATTAGAACATTTTCTTTTCTATTTTTTTTCTCCTTCCCTAATGCAGCTTTCAAAGCACAAGCCTCAGTTCTCACCCACTGGAGCCCACTTTGCTGAGCCTCTGAATTCTCCCTAATGTACCTTGCCATGAATGAAGGCTAATTACATTTCTGAAAGATGTCATTAGTGTCATATTCATGCTGGGTTTCAGAAGGCTGGCATGCAGCAGGAAGTGCTCTTGTAGGTGCCTTTCAGCTCCCCATCCAACAGCATCCATGGTGCTGTTGGTGAGGAGTGTCTGGGTTCTTGGGCCGGGCAGAGGTGCCTTGGGCTTTGTTGTGCGGATGTTTTGCATCCTTCATCTCCTAAACAAATCATGATTTACTGATAGAAACCTAGTGAACCTCTCAGAGCTCTTGTGAGATAAGTAATTACTACTCTAATGGTTGGCATCATACCCACTATCTAAGCATCAGACAGTGCTTTTTGCTATAGAGAAACAACGTAGAAATTCTTAATCATGAAAAAGGATCGATGACACCTTTGGACAGTCCAGCCACCTGACCTGCTGGTTGGTAGCCACAAATCTAGGACTGGCAACAGGTACCCCGGCATTGTTTTCAGAGCTCACAGTCCACATTCCCTCCTTTTAGGTTTGTGTAAGTCCAAATGAGTCCTACTGACTTGGGTAACCATTGCATCTGTGGCTGGGGTGTTGGATCTCAAGGGAATAATTGGTGGCCACCACTTTATTTTTCTGTCTCTACATGGTGTCAGGGATGATGTTCTGGTTTTACATGCCACTGATCTCCTGTTCAGCCTGGTGTGAGGTGACCCCCAGGTTCCCTTGGATGAGTTCTGCTTTCAAGGGGTATTAGGTGCTCATAAAAGTGATCACATACAGCATCTTCATGGTAATTTTTCGGTAAGTCAGTTAATGTTGCGCTGTATTCATTCTGCTGTCCTGGAGAGATACATTAGCTCTGCTAGTGGGATGGAGATTGTTGCCTCTGAAAGAACACAGCTCTTCCAGGCAGTCCCTGCCCCTATCAAGTGCTTGTTTTCCCTCTCCTCCTGCCCTCACAGCTTTTATTTTCTGTTTTTGCTTATTTTTTCCCCTTCAAGCAGGGCTCTGCATTTAGTTACCACCTCTGAAGTTTATGTAGGTCAAGCTCTGCTCTCTAGTACTCCCTATTTCAGGTGATGGGTGGGCATCTGGGTTGGAGGCATTACCTCTTAGGGCAGTACTCCAGAGCCAGCTTTGTCCTTGGACATCTTTGCAGGGGTGCAAAGACAGAATGGGACAGGCTGGCTTTTCTGATTCACACAGTGGTGTGAAATTAAAGGGATTTTGGAAAAAGGCTGCACTAGCAAGCCAAGCTGCCATGGGAAACGTTAGGAGGAGAAGTTAATTGTCCGAGGCGTGGCAGTACTGGGCTTTCCCACGGGCTCTGCCTCTCCCATCATGGCCATGCTACCTGCTTGCCTTGCTGTAATTGAGAGGCTGGGCATAGTTTGGGGGCTGGAGGCAAGGGATTTTGGCTGCAAGGCAGCTGTGGGGTGGAACCTGGGGCTGTACTCTGCCACTCAGAGAGGCAGGAGAACCATGAAAGAGTTATTTCTGCATGGTGATCTCTGAGCTGAGCCCAGGAAATTGCCTTCACCCTGTCCTGGGTTATCCTGGATCAGCGAACTGCAGCCTCCAGCAGTCACAAAAGTCTGAGGCTGGAGATAAACAAGAAACTTTTCTGAGTGTGCTTATACCATATGAGGTTGCCCATACTCTAATGACACATTATTTAGGTTACAGAAGCTGGTAATTACAGCTAATACATCCAAAATGTGTAATTACCCCATAAGCACTTGGAGCTGGATGCAGAAGTAAGCACGGTTGTTGCACACTTGTTAGGTGATCAATCAGTCCCCCGGGAGTAGCAGCAGGAGAACTGCTCTTCTCCCAAGCCCCACTCCTTGCTTTGTGCCTTGTGAAAGAGCTCCCAAACACAGCTTTCTTTCCTCCAGAAGGAACGTTCCTCATCAGACGTCGGGATTTGGGATGGGAAGCTCTTCATGAGAAGTTGTTCTTTTCCCCTACTGCTTTATTTTTCTTCCCGAGTTGCCCTTTCACCAGTCCCTGAATTTCTTCCCACCCTCCCATGTTTCCAAAGAGGCTCAGTGATGTTCTCTGCCTCTAATCGATACATGATTTGTCTGCAATAACTTTGTTGAGAGAACAGGGGAACAGCCGTCACAGCTCCTCCTGCACTTCTTATGTGCTGCAGCCGCTGACTGAAGGTCAATGCAAGCTTGACTGTGACTGATTTTTACTGTCTTTGGGCAACCCATCAGCAAAGTGCAAGCTTTGTAAAACCTCTGCTGAATGCGGGCTGTAACGGATAGCATAGCATAGCCTGCCAAGCATGCTGTGACACAGCGTGGTAATGCTTCATCTGGTCTCAAGCTGGTGGGAGCAAGGGACCCCCAGTAATAGGATCAGTGGGGGCTTTGGTGGTAGGTGAAGCCATCACTTGAGTGCCACTGTCGTTGCTTCAGCATCCCTCCTCAGCACCGGGTCCCGCTGGACAGGAGAGCAGAGGTATCGCAGAGCCATGGGGATGTGGCACTGAGGAGTGGTGGTGGGCTGGGTGAGCTGAGTGGGCTTTTCTAACCTGAGTGATTCAGAGACAAAGCCACCTCACACTGGTTTCATATGTCCCATGACGTTTTGCAGCGGTGGGATCAGCTGGGGCCGCTTAACAAGCAGGGAGGTGCAGGCGTGCGGCCGTTTGGCGTCGTATTAATCACATTTAATGTGTAGGTTGCTTTAGCGTTGATCATTTTAAAATTCCCTTGTCAGAAAGGTTACCTGTGTAATTATAGGTATAAATCTCAGGGACGTTCTTGCCAAAACAAATGGAGCGTCTCGTGCCCAGGCCAGGGATAAGCCTGAAGAAGTCGGATAAAGGGTTTGTAAAGATGGACCAGGAGAGCTGGCACAGGCTGAAAGCTGAGCATCTGAGAGCTCCTGTTTGCTCTTAGCAACCTGGCTTTGGAAACTGCCCTTCCCCTGTGGCAATACCATCAAAAACCAACTCTACTCCCTATCCCCTCCTCCAACTGCAGGGCATTGGGTGGAGAAATTCACACACCTCACCTTCCGAGGTCTGTGCTGGGGAGGATGCCAGGTGGGTAGCTGCAGGGAGAGGCACTGAGTGGGGTTTTTGGGCTGTGCTCGGCACATTGGAGGCAGCATTAGTCACAGTTCATGCTGTCATAATAAATTAAGGTGCAAGGACAACAATGCAATAGAAGAAAAGCACATGCAAAATCTTCTGTGTTGGCAGTCCGAGGAAAGATGAAAGAATTCAGTGTATTGGATTACTAATTGCAGGACGTGTTAATTGCAAAGCAAGCCATACAGCTGCTTATATAAGCACCGAAGCACATAGTTTACATTATGAATAGGAAGAGGAGGACGTGGGAAGTCATCTTGATGAAACCAAGACAAACATCTAAAAACACTTAAAATACTCATCCTCCTGTCTTTGTGGTATCCCCATAATCACAGCCCACTGTAAAAGCACTGCCTGGGCTTTGTCTCTTCGCTTATGTTAGTTGCTTCCAACTTTCTCATCAGCCTCATCTATAAATTCAGACTGTTCTTAAATAAGACTGGTGCCACACAAAACCACTTCTCCCATCCTCCTGCACTGTCTAACGATTATTCCCTTATCCCTTTATATAACTGAATCAAGTCTGACACTTAAAGCACTCCCTTAGGGAAGTTATTGAATTTAACAGGGCTGAAACCAACAGGGTTCTAGAGAAATGCTCTAAAAACCTGTGCAAGATAATGGAAAACAATATCCTTGCTGTATGTTTCTGAACCACCCCATAAAATTCTAGGGCAAGAATGAAATTCTCAAGGAATTTTTTTTTCTTTTTTTGCCTATGAAGGCTGATTGTGAGTAAATTGGCCCTAGTGCTTTTATTGCTGAGTCCCCAAAGCTCAGCAAATACTTTTACCCCATATTCTCTCTCCTACACTTCTGGCCTGCATCTCTGGCTGCTTGGAAAAAATGTTCTTTCATTGGGCAAGCAGGATTGTGGAGTATCCAACGTTTTGAGTTACAGGGGATTTTGCATTGCTGCGCCTGATGGTTCCCCCAGGAACCTGTGCAAATATTCTCATGAATGAAAACTACTGAGCTATTTTGCTGGTATTTGCAATTCCTTTTATTCACGCCAACTTTTTTCTTGCTGAGGCTGCTCACACAAAGGGCAAATAAATATCCAAAGTGCTCGTGCCTGAGATGCCCCTGCGTGTGTTATGAAACCTTCTTCTTATTTCAGTTGATGAACCTTTAAAGAAACTTCAGTTATTAAGGGGAAGGTGACTCGTGGGGGAACAGAAAGAGTGGTTACCTGTTCACCAAGCTGAGAAAGCCACTGGTGGCTGGGGACATCCACACACTGTGTGAGGAGCTGAAATGAATTCGTTTAACATTGTTCGCACAGAGAGCAAACGCTTCTCCTGTTGACTCGTGTCTTGTGCTCTTCAATAAGAGCAGTAAAATAGAAGTGCAACCAACTGCTTGCTGTAAGGAATTCCACTCTCTCTGCTCTTTCCTAAAGTGCAGTAGTTATGGTGACAATGTTTGAAAATGTGACTCAGGCTGTGCCCTTTCCCCTTAATGGCTCACCTTAGAGCTGCTGCTCAGCTTGCTGTGAGTTTGTCCCTGTTACAGAGCGGTGGGGACGTGGGCACTGAGGGATGTGGGCAGGTAGGAGTGGGCTGCATGAGCTGATAGGGCTTTTCCAATCGTATGATTTTGTGATTCTATGGGATCAGAGATAGCATTGTGTTGTTTGTGAGGCAAGGTGGGTAAAAGAGAGCTGAAAAGGAGATGTGAAACTTGAAGCTGCTAGGAGACCCAGGGCTTTCCCAATGGATGGAGGCAGCTGTGGCTCTCTACATCGCAGGCAATGAGGCATCTCCAGTCCTGAATAACTCGGGGTGATGTCCCCAGCACGACCAGTCAGGCCAGGTTTGCCAGAGCTGTACTTACGGAGAATTGGATGGCCAACCTCAATCATCGTATTTTGCGTTTCCAAGGCAACCATGGCTTTAACAGGCTTCGTAATGACATCATTTGGTAGAAATGAGCATGCATGATCTTTTGATTACCACTGGAAGTATAAATTAGGTTGCTTTCCCCACCCCCAGCCACTTGAAAAATAAATGCATTGAAGAGAGGGGGGCAAAAAAAAGCCTCGGAAGAGGGTAAATGGAAAAATCAATTTTTACATTAATGGAGTCCTCATTCAGCATTTCTTCTCTTTATAGATGGAGATAACAGTGATATCTTAGTTTCACAGAGCAAAGAAATTAATTACTTACTAATGGTGCAATTCAGAAATTAATTTATGTTATCCATTTAAATGTGTCATTATTAATCAATTTAAATGAAGGGCCCTGTAAGCCAGCCTCATCTAAACTGACTGATGTTGCTGGAGAACTCTTTGCGCCCCCTCCTCCTGGCAAATAAATGCACCATGCCTGCTGCTTGCAAGCTGTTGCACCTCCTGATGCGAGAACAGGGGATTCCTCTGGTCTGTGTGATGGGGTGTTATAAAAGTTATAAAGCTCTTTTCTAATGGGAAACTAGAATTCCTGGCCTGAGGTTCGGTCTTCTGGTTTTTTGGCTGTTCAGGTCTCTTTCAAAGGTGATGTGAAGAAGGAGGATGCTGCCTTGATTCCTGCAGGTCTTGGCCCAGTGGTGGGGTCTGAGCTCCGACAGAACAATGGGCTTCCTGATAGGGCTGGAATGGGGCTGCCACCTTAGGAAGTGACAATTACGTTGTCACCAATATGACTACTCTTCTTCTGCTCTACTGAGAAAGTATGAGGTAGTACAGAGCATAGGGCACTTCTTTTTGTGAATAAAGTTTGTCCTGGGCTGCAAAGGGGAATCCTTTCCCCAGAAACAATTCATTACTCAACTTAGAAAGTGCCCTCACCTGCTTTCTCCTTGCAACTCTCAGGATTTCAGCAGATAGCTGCATTGTGCAGCCAGCTCCTGGGCCTTTCCCTGCTAGGCAAGGGTCTGATTGATCGTGTTACACTGTTTATGTCATGAACACCTCCTAAAATGCTGGATCTGCCACATATTTCTTCGTGCGTTCCTTGGAGTAAATGGCAACTCTAATGGCTCTGGAAGACAATTTTCGGAAGGATACTGTATTAAAATTCTGTTTGGACATTTGAGCTGCTAGTATAAGGATTTGATAGCCGTCCTTTCCTGTAATGATACATTGTCGTGTTAATTTTGATGATAACTCACTGTAAAATAGAGGGATTTGAAAGCCTGCAATTTGAGAACCTGGAGTTGTATCTATCTATCTGTATCTATATTTATATACAGGTTCTCTCTCTCTTTTTTTTTTTTTTTTTTTTTTTTTTTTTTTGTCTTCTTTTTCTCTTAAAGTAATGCTTACACTTAACATCTGCTGCACCGGTGATGCTTCTTTATTAGGTCTGGGTAAGTTGAGACGTGTCAGTGGTAAAGCAAAGCCTTTTTCTAGCTAAAAGGGTTTCAGATTAGTTTCACGCTTTCTCAGTGTTTTGTTTTTCAAACCAATTACTGCTCTGCTGCCCACATCAGGCAAATTTCAGCCTGGAAGTTCTCTTTGCTGAGGTAAAACATGCTCTCTGCTAAACACTGAGCAGTGAGGGCTGGAGACAAGCTAGCAGCAGGTTGCAGAATTAATCAAGAAATCATTTAGCACCTGCAAATAAGTACTTGTATCTGAAGCCTTTATGTTTTTTTTTTTCTTCTTCTTCACTCCCACTTTTTTCTGGTAAATCTCTGGCTTCAGAGAACAGCAGCTGTGATTTAAGCCTTCCTCCCTTCCTGTCCCTCTGACCTTCCTGATGTGCTGCCACCTTCTCTTCGAGGCATCAGATCCGGGATGGACAGGACCTCTGGGTAGGGTCCTACAAGGGTAGAAGTGCTGGCTTATTTTCAGCACCCATGTCTGAGGTACTGGAGGAAGGATTTGGAGCAGCTGTTTTTTTTTGTTCTGAGCAGATCATGCACTACACCTTGTACTGCATGCACTGGAGAACTGTCAGTGTGACATTAGGAGTCACTTGCAAGCCTGTGGAGAGAAGATGGGAGGTCAACCCAGTGTCCTGGACGTTCCATGATGAACTTTTCCTGGGACAGACCTGGGCACGTGCAGTGTCTTGTGGCTGCTCCATGTGCCACCAAAGCCACCCCATCCTCCAGCCCTCCCTCAAACTGCAACACCCATGAGGAAGAAATATTTTCATGCAATTCCTACCACGCAACAATCCATTTCTCCCACTGCCACAAGTCACAAGATAACCTTGGCAGTGGCGTCAGTGACGGGATCCACAGGGCTTGATGCAGGAGCCAAGCCAAAAAAATAAGTGTTAGTATACAGAGCATTCAAAAGCTTTATTGCTTTCTGTGATGTAGAAATTGAGAAGTGAAGATAAACCCAAGTTACAAACCTGGACTCTCAGATGTTTACTGCTGATTGTTCCCATCCAATTTTTAGAATCTTGTCCTTTTTTAGGATGAGAAGAGAGCAGGCTAGGTCATTAGAAGTCAGATTTCTATCGATTTCCCCCCTCTTTCCTTCCGTTCAAGTCCTGTAGCCACAGAATATTTTATTCACATCCTTTTTGAGTACTCTGGACTAGCACGGGGGCACACTCTGATCGTTTGGTTTATGGCCCTTGCTACATATCCTTCTGCTGTTCCGTTATGTTCTACTGCAGGGATGCGATCTTGGCTGGCTGGTGGCTCACATCCTGCAGTGGCAGTCACCGTGCTGTGAGGAGTGGATTCCAATGGGGCCCCATCCCATCTGCAGTGGAGTGGAGCTTTCCCCAGAGCACAGCCACTCCAGAGCAGTGGGATCTAGTGTCAAAACGGCCAGTATGAATGTCAGAACATGTCAGTATGATGTGGATCTCTTTGGTTGGTGTGCATTTGCTCTGCCACCAATGCTAATGTCCTTCTCTTGTGAGTAAGCATGAGCAATCAGAGGTCAGAGGCTGAGCAAGCCAGACTGGGGAGGGGAAAGTCAGAAAAAGAGCATCACCTGCACAGGCAAGGTGTGACTGTGAAAGAAGTTACCCAGTCTTGTTTCCAGCCCAGAAGCGATCAGGGCAAGAAGTATCAGTGGCCTATACTCAGGATTAAATGTTCACAGCAGGTGCTCTATTTTCATAAATAAACCTGACAGTTTATCCATAAGAGAGTCGTGTGAGGAAGCAAGACTCCAGATTATCCACAGGAAGAGGTAATAGGAGAAACAGCTTCTCTCTAGCACTTTGCCTCCTTTCATCTCACCCAGCCTCATCCAGCTCTGAGGCATGGGGTAGTAGCAAATAACGATGGCTCCTTTTTACATGCCTCAAAGTTATAGGCTAGGTGCAGGGAAAATGCAGTGTTTGTAAAACATTCTTCAGCTGAAAAGCAATCTAGCAACAGAATGCCCTCTCTGGGAAGATGCTACAAAGAAAGAAACTGAAAGGCACACCTGGATCCACTTAGATGAAAGGTCTTCGTTAGGGAGGCCTAATTGGGCTGCAGTTGTTAGCCCACCTGTGAAGTGTTGCTGCCAGAACTTACTAAAGCAGGAGTGTGCTGCTCTTCCTCGGGAGCCTTTTTTGGGTGAAGTTTGAAGCTGAACTTGGGAGGAAGCTTGAGAACTCAGGATACAAGGTAGGGAGTGTTCTGCGACTGTGGGAGTGGGTTTGAGTTAATTAGTTGCTTGGAGGGCTGCTGTTCGGTTAGGAGGTGTCTTATCTTCTCTGTTTTCTGCAAGTCTAGAGGCTGTGTGAGATGCAGAGTTTTGGTGTCCTTGAGGACTGGCTGTCTTTTCTCTTACAAACAAATGCTTACGGGAGTAAGGTTGGATCTTGGGTGCTTTGTTGTTGGAAGGGATGAAACAGTGTTTGTCACTGTATTTACAGGAGAGATGGGATGAAGTTTGTGTAGGATGTGCTTTCCTGAAGAGCTGAGGCTTTGAAAGTGGTGTGACTTGTCAGCAAATGCAGCAAGAAAGGCTTGACCTGCTCAAACTATTCTTCGCACTGTGGTTGAAGCAGAGGCTTTTATTTCTGGTCTCCAAGATCAGCAGTTTTTGAAAAGTTATTGTTATTCAAGTGAGCATTGTGTAGCATTAAGCTGGAAAGCTACAGGTAGCAGGAAATCAAGTATCAGAGGATCTGCTGGGCAGCACCCCATGTGTGGTGATTCTGCTGACCCCAGTCCCCACAGCGCTCTGCTTTGCCCACAGGTCTAAAGCTTTCCTCTGTGATTAGAGGCCTCCTGCTCCGTCCTACCACTGAGCCTTGTTGTGTTGTGCCTGGCTTCAAAGCCTTATATAGGAGTTGGGAACCAGTGAGATGAGAGTGTACGGCCAATACTGGAATAGGGGGAACGGCTATGGAAGATGAGCAAGCAATTGGGCTTGTTTAGGCCGGGAAGGCTCCTAGGGTAGGTTCAGGATTCCAGGTGGGTGCCTGTATCCCTTTAACTGTTGATGCTTGGACTTGTGCTTGAGGTCCTTGTTAAGCTCATCTGATAGAAGCCTCCCTCCACTCTGTCTCTCTGCTGATAATGGGGCTGTGTGTATTTCTGAGATCATCGCAGCCCTGCAGGGGCAGGATCAGACTGTCTGCAGGTGCACATGACTGTGTTATTAAAAAAAAAATGAAACCACAAAACCTCTATTTCACGTGGCTTTGTTCTACCAGTGCCAAGCCTGCTCTCTTGCTCTCCCAGTGATAGACTAACAAATAGAGTTTCTCTGCAGTAGCAGGGATACCCTCTCAGCCATGAATATCCATGTGATCCCAGCCATGAAAAGTGATGTTCAGAATCGAAGATGATGAAATCTTTTCATTAAAGAGGAAGAAATTGGACCGACTGTTGCCATCTCTCCTCCGCTCCCCCCAGAGCGCTCTGAATTCCCCTCAGAGCAGATCTGTCAGTCTATGCTATGCAGGGCTGCACTTGTGATAATTTATCTCCCGTTATTTTATTTCTGCTGGTTTCTGAGCTAATAACTGATGAGGGTTCATCTCCCGCCCTAGGCACCTTCCCTTTACTTAACTAACAATTAATAAAGCAGATAATGGAGTGTTTCTCCCACATAGGAATAAATACTCTTATAAAGGGTGGCACCGCGGCATCTTCAATCTGCTCAGAAACTGCCACTGGTACATGGCTCAGGGCCCTGCTTCTTAAGGGGTGTTTTTCCCCATCTGCAATAAAACAGCCACACTGTGATCATTGATTTTTGGGCTGAATTGGCCACTGAGCCCACCTTACTCCAGCAGCATCACCACCCAATGCCCTTCAGTGCCCCAGCTCTGTGCCACTTAAGGGTCCCCCCTATTGTCCCTATGCTGGGGGCAGACACAGGGCAGGTAGGTTCCTAATTGTGCCTGAGCCTGGCCATGGGAGGTAGTGGGTCTGTTTGTGTGCTCCTTTAATTGCTGGAGCATAGGAAGGATGCTCTGTTATTACAGTATATGCGCATCAAAGTAAATACATTAACTCCGTATAAACATTTAGCTGCTGAAAAGCCTCTAATTAAGAGTTCTCACCAGCGGGCGGCCAATTACTTATCTTGGCAGCTTTGCCTGGCCCCACATACTGCTCCTGGATAGAGAGTGAGGATGGCATCCCTGAACTACTGGGGTGGCACAGAGGGACCCGTGCTTGCCTTGAATCTGGGGGCACGCTCCTCTCTCAGGCTCCACCTGTTACATAGGATGGGAGCAGTCTGTGGAGCACCATGCTTTTGTGATTGTGCCTGCCCTATGTTTCAGGACCTCACAGTCCGTCAGCATGCCATTTTCCTTTTAAACATCTTGTTCCTTTTTCCTTTTTCCCCCTCCTGCTGCTGAATCTTGGGTTGTTTCACCTCAATCTGTCCTTTCAAAGACTAACCCCTGTGGAATATCGCTGGTGGCAACGCATACTTTTTTGACATCCAGAAGTGTGCTAGACCACTGAGCTGCCATTTGGAGAGATCAAATGATTCCTGTGGCTTTAAAATTATGACACTAGCCTTGAGGGCTGGAGGAAGTGGATAGTCATGCGCTGAAAGCTGCCCCTTTGAAGTTTGGGATTTCTGGAGATGTCATCTTTTATATATATCACCAGCCAGGTTGCTTTTCATTTCATCCGAGGGTTATTCTTGTCTGAGTTCTTAGAGAGCCAAACCTTACTTCAAGGCAGAAGGGATGAGGAGAAAGATAGATGAGCCCAGACATTTAAGCGTTACGTATCCCTTTGAAATATAATGGTTTAAATTTTTTTGAAATAACAATACCTTGTGCCTCTGTACAGAGTGCTGCTTTCCTGGATGGGCGCTGGTGGGAAGCTCCCTGCTTTGGGGAGCCCTTTGGGGCAGCACAGGTCTCGCTGCCTTGGCGGGGCAGGGAGAGGGTTACCAAAGGCAAGGCCAGCAAGCAGGATGATGGTGGTGTTTTCCCCAGCTAGGAGCCGTCTTGCCCCAACAGCATGCCTTATGCTGAAAGGCTGCTGTGAGGCTGAGGGACGATGGCTTGTGACATGTCATTAGCGGGGCTGCAAAGTGACAGATACGAGTTAGGCAGGATACGCCTCCACCCACTTCAGGGGGAAAGAAAATAGCATGTTGTTTTAACTTCTGGGCTTTTATCGCTTTGTTGACTGCCTATCCTCAAAATAAATAAAGAAATAAATCCAGGTGGAATGCAAAACTGTCCAATGTGTTTTGTGGAAAGCCCAAGTGATTCCTTGGGGAAGCGGGTTGGCATGAGCCACCTCCTGCTCCTCATGTCCTTCCAAACAACAGGTGGCCCTTGCCAGACAGGAAAGTCATGGGCTCTGCCTCCTGGCATGCTGGCTTAGCCACTCAGGACTAGCTTCAGTATAGTTTAACCTGCAGAAGGTCTATGACCTAGATACTGTGCTCAGGGAGCCCAGAGAGCGCAGCCCTTGCCGTGCAAACAGAGCTCTCTCACCAAGCTCCCACATCCATCAATGTCTCATGCCTATGAAGAGCTCCTGCTGGATTGTCTGGAGAAGATGAAATAATTTATAAGCTTCAGTTTAATATTCCTGTGTTTTTTTTTTTCCTTTTTTCTTTTTTTTTTTTTTTTTTTTTTCCTACAGCTGCCACCTCCCTACCTTCTGTCGTTGTCGTCAAAATGGATTTACAAGGAAAAGAAAATAGTTCTCGCTCATGTTCTCACACAAATGAAACGTTAGCTGGAGAGACAAAAAGGAAATAATTGATTGTGAGCCCAAGCCCCCCTCTGAGACAGGCTGAGCATTATCAGCAGCAGCCTGGGAGGGGACGTGGGAGAGGGAGCGGGCTGGCCTGTAACAACAAATGTGGCGTTTATGATAATTATCCACATTTTAATCCCCGTTTCCAACCAAGCATTCACTTCCTTTAATTAGTTCTCGATTAGAAAGAGATTATCTAATAAATTGTACAAATAGAGAGTGGGTTATCTTTGCGGTGTTCTTGCACGCGGAGTTCTGAATGGGTGGGGATATGGAAACATGATTTGCGAGGGGTGAGAACAAGGGAAGCATGGGTTGCTTTTCCCTCATTCCCTTGGCTGCAAATATTGCCTATTGCTGGCATTAGTGGCATGGCCAGCGAAGTAGGTCTGTAATTAAACTGAATTAGTGTGTATTCAGAAGTTGTACGTGCAGAGACGGAGTGCACTTTCTTGGGGTGTTTGCAGGGAAAGGAAAAAGTACCATTTGTTTAAAAACTACTTTGCTAAACTTGATTATTGTTGTGATGTGTGCTTAGAGTATGTAAATACGGGTTTGTCAGTGGCTGGTTGGATGGGACCTCTGAAGCCAGTCAAGTGAGCTTTGAAGTGGCACTGGATAACAGCAATAGGGCAAGAGGCAGCAGCCTCAGGTTGTCCCAGGGGTGGTTCAGATTGAGTATTAGGAAAATATTTATCCTCTGAAAGAGTAATGATGCAGGGTTACAGGCTGCCCAGGGAGGTGGGGGATTCACTGTCTCTGGAGATACTCCATGGAGATCCTCCTGTGTGCATCTCTGCCCATGGAGATGTGGTACTGATGGACATGGCCAGTGGGCAGGTGGGCTGGGTGAGCTAAGAGGGCTTTTCCGACCTCATGGTTCTATTCTTGAAAGCCACCTCTCAATTGTTATGCATGTCATTGCTATGCTGGTCTTTGCCTGGTGGTTTGTCGAGGATTTCTTGGGTTCTTTGGGCACCAGACACCTTCCAGAATTGTGTCTGACTTATAACTGCTGTCAGAGCCTGTGAGAAGGCAGAGAAGCTGCCTTGGTTCACTTGCGCTTAAATACATCTGGGTGGGCTCGACTGAAGGTGCAATCCATCATGCTGGAGGCTATGGGATCCTTTCAATAGCTAGAGAACAGCTCATGCAGTCATGCTGCAATTGGGCTCCACCCATCCTAACGATTTCCTAGACCCGGGGTTGAACAGTCAATAGTTCTCTTGTCTGCTTTCAATCCAGTCTGACAGGGGAGCAGAGATCCTGAAGATACCAAGTTTGCGCATACTGCCGGAGGTGATAAATCGGCCTGACGCACGCTGTGCTGTGGGTGTTTGCTGCTTCCCCATGGCCCAGGTGTGGTGGTCGGGTGGTCTTCCGTACTGAGAACTTGACTCTGGCAGTGGGGGGATGAAGTTGGTCAAAACTGTGTCTTAGTAACAGGTGAGTGAGGTTTGAAAGAGTGAGTGTGAGAGGCTGGGCAGTGTCTTGTTGGGTTTGTCAGTGTTTCAGCCACGGATACTTCCTGTGTGCATCTCTGCCCAAAGTGACCTCTGTATTGATCTGGGCGCTCAATAGGCAGCTACTTAAGAATAAAGTTCAGTTTTCCTATCTTATTTCTTCTTCTTCTTGTTCTTCACTTTAATTATCTACGATAGATAAGCAGCTGCAGGCCAATTAGAAAACAATTACCTACTGTAATCAATGCTGGCTTAAAAAGAGGGAGGGCAAAAATAAATGCTGAAGAAATGCCTTAAAACCCAGTGCTGAGGTAACCCTATACTTGGCTCCATCCTTGAGAACCAGAGATGTCTGTGATAGGGGGTTTGGGGCAGACATAGGACAAGGCAGTTATGTCACCCTTGAGAAGAGTATGGTAGCTCAGTGTCCCCCAGAATGGCAGACTTGGGGATGCTGGGATAACTTAGGGATAACTCCATTTCCCTGAGATGCCTTCATCAGGGAGAAAACAATCCTAATTTTATATAGGCAGGTAATAGGCTCTGCTCAGCCTATTATTGCTTGCCAATGGACTCGTGTGGTTATAATAGGTAGCAGGATGAAAACATCAACTCAGCTCTCAGTGGCAGTCAAAGGAAGTGAGTGAAATGATAGGAATTACTAGGAAGGCAGAGGAGAAACAGCAAACAGCTTTATGCTGCGACAGAGGGGGCATTGTGACAGGAGCGCTGTGAGTGCTCTTGGACTGTCATTGCCAAACTGGCTTTTCCCACCCAGTGAGCAGCTAAGCTGTGAGCCTGTATGGATGCCAGGTTTCCATACCTGTCCAAAAAGCAACTGAGTGGTCCTGAGGCATGCTGGCATCCAACACCTAGCTGTGCATGCTGGCATGGTGGGGTTGGGGTCCTGTGTTGTCACTGTCACAGCGCTATGACCTCACTGCAATCTTGGGTTTAAACAGTGACGTTTTATTCATTAGTACTTGATTGTTGGCATCCTTGTGACAGGAAAGGTGTGCCCATGTGCCCTTTGTGTTGCTAACTGTCTGCACTGGCCCAAGCCCATTGGCACAAATGGCAGGTTGGCACAAATCCTTGACAAGCAGAACAATAGTTTCTTAGCAACTCCGTTGTCTTATCCTTTTGTTTTATCTTAAGTTCTCAGCCTCCATCTGATAAAGCTCCTTTTTTTTCTTTGCTTTCTTCATCACATTTTTGCCAGCCCAGCTCCCAGGTTGCACTTGCGTGGTTGCTTTCTGTCCTGAACCGTGCCTGCTTCTCATGACAGATGACCAGCTGAAAGATTTTGGCATTAAATCTATAGCCTATGTCCACAAAATTCAGCAACCGAAACACAGGATGGGATGACCAGTTATTAACAATAAAATAACCCTTGCAGCCCCTGCTTTGTACAGTGAAATCCCATGGGGGCTGGGGAACGACACTGTGGTGGTGATCAGTCAATGGTTGGATTAGATGATCTTAGTGGTCATATCCAACCTTTATGGTTCTATTTCACGTACACTCCAGTTCCCCTCTGTCCTGCCTATTTGTATCATGGGCATTAGCAACAAGACGCAGAGTTTACATCTGTAACAGTGCTGGCTTGCTGTGTCTGGGCTTTGAGAGTCCCTAGGAGAAGTCTGGGTCTCTGAGGCATGGGTGTGCAGCTTGGAGACCCATGGGATGTGCCATGAAATAGCCTGGGTCAGGAGTGTGCTGGTGGAGCGCTCATCCTGGTCTGCTCTGCACTTAGAGTGATGCAAGGAGCGTTGCTTTGACCCAAAATGCAGCTTCAGAGCTGGTGAGGAGGTGCGCTCTATCCATGCTTAATGCTGCTCTGATTGCCTCCGATAGTCACCAGTATTTCTGCTTCGCTATGTGTGATGCACAATAACAAAAGTTTTGGTGAAATATCAACTGCACAAAAGTGGCTTCCTTGTAATGAGCCGTCTACGCAGTGATCACTAACTACAGTGTAATTATCAGACCTTGGTGAATAATTCATAGTGAATAATTTGATCATTTTAGTCCTTTCTGCCTAAATCAGACAGTGACTCATGGTTTCCGTGAATTATTCTTAGAACATTTTAATGACACCTATTTTACTCAGCGAGGTCAATCAGGAGTATTTGAAGCTTGGTGGTGGTGGGTGGGTCGGTTCCTTGACTGGGCAGGCACGGGCTTCTGTTTCAGGAACTTGAAAGAGGCTAGATAGAGATGATTATCTCTGTTGGAACTCCAAGATCCACTAGTCCTGAATGGCTTTGCCGGAGGGGTTGGTGTGATGAAATCTTCATGGCAAGAGGAAGATGTGATAGCAGGTAGAGTTACTGCAGTGTTGTGTTTCCATCACTTGTCTTGGTGTAATAGTTGCATACAATGGGCTTTATGTTCATACCTATGTGAGGAGCTGTGGGAGCAGGGGAGGAAGAGGTGGCTTTGTGCTCATGCAGTGGTCAGGATGATGCTGGAGAAGCTCTGTGTCCATCTGTCTTGCAGTTCTTCTGCCTGGGGAGCTTTCTGATCTATCTCTCTGTTTCTCTTTTCCCAGGAGTGTGCCCGCTGCCCTCGCTTCCTAAAGCACACACCATCAGTCACAATTTATAACCTCTGCATTGGTGAGGAGGGGTCAGACGAATTCATCTCTATAAAAGCTTCTTTTTTTATTACAGTTAATGCTCACCTTTTGGCTCGTGTAATGGAGCTTACATTTTGGAAAAGGGAAAAAAAAAAAAAAAAAAAGCTTGACACCTTCCTGTTTCATCTTATTTCTCTTTTGCTGTGCCCAGCATACTGCTCTGTCTTCAGAGATGGACAGCATGCAACTTTCCATTCCATGTATGTCCCTTTAGAATTTTGGGGTGGGATGCCCAACCCTTTTATTCCTCAAAGGCCGCCTAGGATGAAGGAACAGTCTCCTTTGACTTCGGCGTGTTGGAGTGTAAAAGAGTTGACCCTGCTGGGATCAGGCTTGACCCCAAACTGTTATGGAAAAATTCAGAGGCAGTTCAGCGGGGAAAAAGAGAAATCAGAGGCCCTGACTGCTTTGGATTTCCCCTCCCCTTTCCTCAAGCTGATTATGCAGCTGCTGGAACTCATACCTGTCTGACTGACTCGTGTCTGTGTCTTCGTGCAGTGCTGGTGCTGTCAGCGCTGGGTGGCTGCTACTTGACTCTGGGTCCAAGAAAGCTTCACTGGCTTCTGTGCCAGGAATCAATGGTGTTGGTTGGTGAGATACAGCAAGTTGTGCCTTCAGGGGAAAGGAGAGCTGGAACCAAAGGGAGTCAAGTTCCTGTTTTCAGGTAGCTTTGGGAATCTGTTCTCAAAAGAAGAAAAGAGGAGGAACAAAAGCACAACCTGCTTGGTAGGATTGCTGCAATGCTTTCAAACCACAGTACCCATTTGAGAGCTCAGCTGGAGGGAAGATGATCCAGTTTTAGAAAAGAGTTGAGGGGGAGAATGTTAAAGCAAGGGTTTTGTTTTGCATTGCTTTATATGAAAAATCCCTTGTATGTCAGTACCTACTGAGGTACTTGATAGTTGTTTGAAGGCAGCTTGGTGGGAGCTAAAGGGAGAGGGCTGTGAGGCACACAGCTCTGGCACATCTAATGGCTCCCACACCTATGGCAACGAAGGGGTTAAAATAAGGATTTTTCTCTTTATTGTGCTTAAAAAAAAAAAAACTCACTGAAATGCTACTCCTGTTTGGAAAGCTATGTCTCTCCCCTTCATTTGGACCTTGGCTGAGAAGAAGCCTCTGGGGATGAGAACGTGGTGCCCTGGAAAGCAGTGGGGTGCAGTGCTTGTGTGATCAGAGCATGTTTTCCAGCCCATGGCAAAAGCAGAGCTCTAGAGCAAAAATGCAGGCAGGGGTCATTAGGGAATTGCTTAGGAGAGCAGCCCACCCGGTATGTCCTTCTGCATAAGAAAGACCAAATCCATGTAACTTGGATATTTTCTTTCTGTCTGAAAGAGATGACACGGAAATGCCACCGCCGAGTGATGAAGCAGTGCATCAGGGATGAGGGTTGTGATTTTTTTTCTTCCCACAAGCAGATGTGAAATCTCATCAAAGAGCGAGAAACTCGATGTCAGCTCTGTGTTCACATGGAGCAATGGGTATGAGCTTACCAACAATGCACTGCACGGAGGATGTCAATGTGAGAAAAGCAGGCTGTTCTGAGTAGAAATAAATGGTGCACGTGTCCATCTACACTCCAGCTCTGGACACGGCATCCCTGGGGGAGGGGGTGTAATGTGGAAGGTACCCTGGGTGGTGTTTTCCCATGCTCACCTTTGCCCCACTCCCAGTGTCCCCCTGCTCCCTGCTGCCTCGGTGGGCTGTGGGATGCCTCATTGCGAGGGCTCTGCCTCCTCATTATCTCATGCATCCCCTCATCTGCACTTGGGACTTTTCGCAGACCCCCATTATTTCCAACCCCCTTCACTTGTCAAAAGTAATTTGGTCACTCGTTATCAGCTGGGCAAAACATTCTTGGCTCGCTGGCCCCTAAGGGGGGCCCGGCTCTTTTCAAACTTTTTATCCCTCCCGCTCTGTGCAGGCTCTGTCTCTCTGGGCAGGTCCCAGCTCCAATTAGCAGCCTTTGCAAAAAGACAGGAATTTTAATTAGTCAAGCAGTCCATTATCTCAATGGACACCCTGTGCCCTCTTGCCCACCCTGCAGCTGTCCCTGGTCACCGTGGGCCAAGTTCTGGGTCCTGTATGGGGACCTGTGGCTGATGGTGGGACCTAGCTGTCCCAGATCCCAGTGGTGCTGGCTGCCTTGTCCCTTCCAAGGCACAGCTGGATCCCTGACCTCCACTTGAACTGTAGCTCTGTGCCCTCCTGGGCCTGCCCAGTACAATCCATTGTGAAAGGGCTTCAGTTTGGTGCCAAAGAGGCTGATTGATTGGGCTGGATGTCGGGGGGCAAAGTGAGGCATCAGGGAAACCTCCAGGCTGGTACTACTGCAGGGCTCCACAGGCTCATAAATATGTGAATTCTTACACAGTCACTCCCAGATTTCAATAGGAGAAGCTACCTCTGTTCTCTCTCTGTAGAGCAGGAAGCAGCTTGGCTATCCATCCATCCATCCCATGTTTACCATGCAACAGGATTAGGCCATGTTTCAGGAAGCAGTGGAAGACCAGCCTGTGTAGAGCCAGATGCCTGACCTCTTGGTGCAGGGATGTGAGCGGTGTTCATTGAGTTGCAATGACACACGGTCACCCTCTGCAGTGATTATGAGGTGTTAGCTATGTTGGGCTGGCTGTTGGAGGATGAAGTTATATCTCCAAGGTTTTGCACTGGGTTGTTCAGTGGTGCCCCATGGGGCGTCAAACAGATGTTGGTACATGCTGGCAATTACAGCTGGCACCTTGTTCTGCTCTGATGTGGCTATTATATAGCAGCAGAAAGGACAGATGATTGGGAGCCAGCAATACGTGATGGTGAAGAGACTCTGAAGACATCTGGTTGTGCTGTATATGGGCAATGTCTGGCAGGCACGTGGCAAAATAGGATTGCAATTAAAGAAGAAAAGATGATGGTAGGAACAATGTCCTGCCACCCTGCCCTAATCCTCTTCCCTTCCACTGTCTGCCGCAGTGTCAGACAGTCATGTGTTGTGAGCTGAAGGTTTTTTATCCAGACTTCAAATAAAACAGGGAAAAAGGTGAGGGAAAAAAACAATTTGCTGTTTGATTCTCCTCCAACCCCGTCTCCTTCATGGCCTTTGGTCATTTGGCTGCTAAGTGGCCAAGAGAGGGATCACTGCCATATCGTGATGCTTGATGTCCTGCAAGGGGACTGATGCATTTCATATGGATGTTTGCTTGGAAAGGAGCTTTCTGTTCAAGCCAATGTGAAATGTATGAAGTATTAGGTAGAATCTAGGGTGAAATTTCCTACCAGGAAAAAGAGGGAGAGGAAAAGACTACTGCTCCCATGTTTCACTGTGAAAATGGTTTCACTGTGAAATGGTCCATGGTCCACATGTGAAAGCACTGTGGAGTGCTTTCTTGCTTTGATTTATCCCAGTGAGGAACAAAGGCTTGCCAGGTCACCTGGAAAAGAATCCCTTGTCTACCTGATTTCAGCCTCTCCATGTGCTGTGAACTCAAGATCTGGGGTGAGAGTGAACTCAAGGTTCAGCTGCATGCCTTCTGTGCCCATAATCTCTACCTGGCAGTGCTGTCACTGATAAATGACAAGAGAAGGATGGACTCTGACTCTGCCGGGGTGCTAGCACTGAATTCTCAGGGCGCTAAGTAACAGCCAAATTTTTCATAAGGACATCACATCCAGCAGCTCTTACTATTGCTGGGCTCACTTGAAAATACTGCCTGTGATGGCTGCAATTATGAGTTGATGGCCTTAAATTTGCCACTGGACCTAATGCCTGCTTTTCTGTCTGTTTCTTGTTTCCATCCCACCTTTCTGTTGGTGTTCCACAGCCCCAATTATTTGTCATTAGTGATTAATCTTAAAAGCACAGTTTTTTATTTTATTTTTTTTCCCCAGGAGCTGTTTCTTGTTTTCTGCTTTTATTGTTCACCACTTTCCATCGCTCTTTCTCCTGCCTCCCTCTAATCAGTTTTGTACTACTTTAAAAAAAAAAAAAAAAAAGTTCATGGTGGTTTGTTTTTTTTTTTCCTGACAGGGGAGTAAGCAATGCAGGAAACATGCCCAAGAGATGCTCTCACAGCTGAGGCTGCCTGCAGCTACATGATGTTTGCCCTGCCTGTAGTCTGGCCCCTTGGGATGGGGCAGCACTGGTGTGTCACTGCTGGGAGCTGGAAGGATTCTAGGTTGTACTAGTGCAGGGAAGAAGTGTGAGTTGGCAGGTCTCTGTCTTACAAAGCATAGTGCCAACTTCTTTCTTGGATTCCTTCAAATCTTTTGCTCAGGGGAGAAAAGTCATCCTGGCACTTGGGTTTTTTTTTCCTTCTCATTTTTTATTTTTGTTTAAGAGTGGATGTGCAAGGAAAGCTGTGCTGTTTTATCTGAGAAGGTTTTTGGCTTCATAAGTGTGCCCATTTGTAAGGCAGCAATGGATGCTGAGCAAGGAGTGGTCAGTCATTGGCAGGCAGAATGTTGGAGCAGGGTGGATCATCAAAACACAACTATCCCACTGCTTATAGCTGTACCCATAGGGGCATTCCTGGGCAGAGGTGAATGTAGTTCATGGGGTGGTGAGTTGTGTCCCACATGTTTTTGGTCAGCCAGGCAGTGTCTTGGCCCCTTGTTAGACAGCGATCCTCCTTAAGATTGCTTCCTACTCTGAGACATTCATCTTCCTTCACCTTCTCTGAAATTGACACTAATGATTTTTTTTCCATTCCTGTTGTTTTTCCCTACCATTGCCAAATATGTATTTTGTTGTTCCCTTTGTGGTTTTTCTTAATTTTGCTCTTCCCCCTGATCCTTTGAAGCACTTATACGTCATCTGCTGTCCACTCTAGTACCTTCTAGATTGACAGTCAGTCATTGTAGAATCATAGAATGGCTTGGGTTGGAAAGGACCTTAAAGTCCATCCAGCCCCAACCTTTGCCATGGGTTGGTTGGCCCCCTTCTGATCAGGCTGCCCAGGATCCCATCTACGGCCTTGGGCACCTCCGGGGATGGAGCATCACAGCTAGCCAATACCAGTCCTGGATTTTCCTTCTCTGTGCACTCCCAGCAAGACTTGTAGAATGGGAAGGGAAGAGCGAGGGTACCTGCAAATAGTCCTCAGCATGAGGAGGGTTTAGGAACAGTGCGTCCGCCCCACAAGTAGCAAGAAAGTGGAAATAAAGAGAGGTGGGTGGAAAAGAAACCTTAAGTCAGTCATGTCCGAGGGTCTTTTTTAGACATTTTGACAAATCTAATGAGTGGTGGCAAAGCATGTAGTTTCAGAGAGCTGAGCAATCTGTGGCTTCAGTCATAAAATTCACCAGGGCTCTGGTAGTGCATCCTTCAGGAGTAGGGGACGTGGCAGAAGAAATGAGACTCTGGACAGCAGAGAGAAGTTGTGTTTTTCCCTAGGGTGCTTACTCTGCTGCCTGTCCCCTCGAGGTGAGACCAAAGCCCTTGTCATATGCAAATGGCATGGGTCATCTGTCTCTGGGTGGCCTTGATTAGACCAGACAGCATAAGATCATTGCTAGATGGAGAGCAATGTGTCTTGGCAGGTGCAGCATCATTCCTGTGACACTTCGTGTTTGGCCATGTCACATTGCATCCATCGGGGAGTGCATCAGGCGGCTGTCCAAAGGCTCCAGTGCAGAGCAGACCTGGTAGAAAGGGAATTGTGCACCTTGTGCACCATGAGGAGACCTCATGGCTGACTTGCACCGAGCAAATGGTGCAAAAAAACTGGGAACAAATGGGATGTTTGGTTGGGGGGGGGGGGGGCAAGGGTTAAGGGCACATGAGGAAATAGCTCTGAAATTACTGGAGCCTACTGAATCTTTCAGAATGAGAGTATTAAATGAAGTGCATTACAGGAGGAGAGAACCTAAGTGATTTAGTGGATATTCCCAAGTTCAGACAGTTGCATGACCAACGTTGCAGTATTTGGGGATCAACGCCATTAAAAACAGTGTTACTGGAATGTGCCAAAACCACGCGTATGGCTCTTTCATCTTCTTTACTAACCTAGGGAAATGGTGGTTGGGAAGCAAGGGGGAAGAAAAGTGTTATTTTTGTTTAACTATTGTGTCACTAGAAAGGATCAAAAGCTGTGCTGATCTTTCCCTGAAGCACTGAACACTTTTTATGCCAGCCAAATGCCCAAAACTTGGCAAGCCTTCTGCAGCTTGAGCGCTATCCAGTAGTCAAATGCTGCTATGGAGAGCTTCCAGAGAGCTGATGACTGATCATTAGTATTGTTTAAAAGCATGTTCAACTTTCAGTGTTGGGTTAAAATGCGTAAAGACTGTGGGGACACCTTTACCTTTCAAAGCTGAGTTCAATGCTTCCCAAGGCATTGTAGCTTCCTCAACCTTGTGTCTGCTTTGGGAATGGAGATGGAAGGGAAGATTTGGGCTACACTCTTGGAGCTTGTGGAGTTTTTGGCTTGAGAACCACGTGCCTCTGATAGCAGCCCCTATAGTTGATTGTGTTCCTCCCAAAGCTATGCTGTGTGGGCACTTGGCTTTGTGAGAAAATCAGTGGCCCAAGAGGAAAAATCAGGATGGCACACATCTGAAGGTAGTGTGATGTCTCTAATTATTTCCCTCTTTGATTCTGCTTCCTTCTGGGAGATGCCCACCAAGGTTTTCCTTGTGCCATTAAGGGAGGGATTCTGGAGATGAGCATGCTACTTTTTTCTCTCCTCTAGCTACTGGCAGAAGAGTCATCACTATCCCTAAAACACTTGCTTTCTCTCTGCTTCGTGCAGCAGAGGCTTGGAGATTGCTCAGCTCTTAAGCCAGTCCCTGCTGCTGACCAGAGGATCTTGATGTCCTTGCTTGGTGCTTGGATGGCAGCAATGGGGTGGCTGAAGGGCCAGGAGGCTCCATGAGCCCAAAAGGGGTGGGTGACCAGACTTATTCATGTACTGAGAAAGAGCTGACAAAGTTTTCCTCTTCCTGAGGAAAGGACTTCTTCTCACCCAGCTCTGTTGTTATCCTGCTAGCATGGCTGGTTTAAAGTTGAAGGAAGGAAAGGATAGAACTGTGTTTGACACAGATTGTCCAATATAGCTGAAGTAATGCTTATTTGCTCATAGACCTGGAATTAGCCAAATGTTGTAGCAGGGCTAATGGAAAGAAATTGGCCAAATGCTATTTTTCATCTGAAACTAGCTAAGAGAAATTTGGGAGAGGTTGGAATGGAACCTGTAATGACAAAAGCCCTGTATATCAGAGCATAGTGCCTGTCCTTTCTCACTGCCTAGCAGAAATCAAAACAAAAACAAGCCGGAAAACCTTTTTCAGCTTCATTTTCAAAGCCATCTCTGGCCTGGAAATAGCCCTGAAATGAGCCTGAGAAGTTAAGAGCCGCATGGGAAGACTTAGGGAGGGCCCTGCTGGTGTGCTAGGAAGGTTTGTTTGTGTGCAAAATGTATTATTACATATCTTGGAAAACAGATGACATTATATTGCTTTATGTTTGTGCTATTTTTGCTTCAAGGCTCCAGCATGATTTGTGGTGGTGGGTCCAAGGGAAGATAACAAATGGGTGTTGTGAGCCTATGAAGAACGGAATTTCTCCCCCCCTTCTGTTATAGTATTAAATAGCTATTTGTATTACAGCACTTTCTTTCTTTATGTGGTGTGCTGAGATAAATAAAAAAAAAAAAAAACAACCAACAACAACATAAAGCCAACAATTTTATTTGCTAACGCCACGTTATTTAATTGAATCAGGCTGAAGTACACCTTTAATAAGTTTGCCTCCAAAATGAAAAATTACAAAGATGTGGCAGGAGAATATTTTTAAAGAGAACTGATGATGGAGGAAATGAGAGCAGAACTTGGTCCCCTTGCTGCCCTTTCTTACTGCCCAGGAAAATGAGAGCAGACTGTATCACTTGGCCTATCACAGGCCATATCATCTTGTCATTCCTGCTCCCATGAGCTATTTTCTTGTGGAGCTGTTTTCAGATCTCCACATCACCTGCCAAGGAACCAGGCCCTGGAGTCCCACTGCTGCAATAAGTGTAGCTGTCTGTTTTCATGGCTGTCCAGAGGTTGAGATGGGGAAGCTGTTCAAGGACGCATGACAAGGACTGTTCTTTGACCAATCCTCAGCTAGTCTCAAACTGCCCTGCCATCCTTCCATGTGATGACACCCAGATATTTACCCAGCTCTGGAACAGCCTTGCTTCACTTGCTGGGAGAGCAGTGATTGACAGGTGCAAAAATCAACATAGCAAATAAGTATGGGGTGCATCTACATGTGCTCGCTGACGTTCTTGGGGTGGCTGAATCCAGCAAGGCTGCCACCAGTGTCCTTCCCTTCAACCCTGCTGCTGGAATTTAGACTTTGAGCGTTTCCCTTTCATTCTCAGTCTGAAAATTTGTTTTGTGATTTCACAGGATTGCCGAAGGTTGGAAAAGACCTTCAGGATCACCCAGTTCAGTCATCCACCTACCACTGGTATTTCCCCACTAAACTATGCCCCTTAGTGCAGCATCTAAGTCTCAACGTTTTCCAGAGCGGTCCAGTTTCTGATCCCTTTACCACTGATATAATACTGTTCTTTGGACAGCATCCGACTCCTGGATGAGCCCTATACACTGATAGCTATTAAGGGGTGACCACAGCTTTATAAAGAGGCTAAGTGGCAGTGCTGTAGCAGCTTCAACAAGGGTTTCACTTAAACACAACTCTGTTTTCCTGCAGAGTCTCCACTTGCTCATAAAACTGCTGAGCTGTCATGAGGAGAAATGGAAGTTTGGAAAAAAAAAGAGTGAAATAAACCCAGAAAATGGAGAAAAGCTCTGTGGTTAGGAGACCCATGCTTGCTCCTGGGAGCAATGTGTCTGAACATGCTGTGTTCATCAGGTCTTGCTTCAGCAGGAAATTCAGAAATTAAATTTGGGCTCAGAAGTGGGGGCCATTTTTTGCTTCCAAGTGCTTCCTGTGAGTGTTGAGGGCAGCATTGTGTTGGTCAAATTGTTGGAGAGGAGATCCTGAGCTTGGCTCTGGAGCAGTTCTCCTTCTGCTAGGTCTGTCAGAGATGGCATCACAGCCAGGAATCTATGATATTTCCAAAATCTGTGATATCACAATGCGTGTCCATGGGTGCAGTCATGACATGAAATACTAAGGGTCCCCATAAGCAGAGTGAGAACTTGACAGTAGAAAACAGGTGAAGTTGGGGTCTTCTCTAGGAGGCAGCATCACTCCTGGCCTGGGGATTTGGCAGCCAGCAGGGTTTATGCTACGTGTGCCTCAGGCATTACTCCTGTGGGATTGAGCTGAGATTAACCCAGCAGAAAAAGATGGTGGTGAATTTTGGAGAGGCCTTGTGAGAAAGATCTGCTGGAGGTATGAGGTGCCCTGTGTGAAGAGTGGTGAGTGAGGAACCCTACCTGATAGTCCCTTTGTATCTGCTGCCTCCTGACAAAAGCTGCTAACAATGCAGGTCGTTACATAGTTATAAGGCATACAGAGTGGTTATTTTAATTTTTCCCCCCATCTCGCTCACTGGACGTATCTCAGCCCTTCTTCAGGCCCGTCCACTGCTGATGAGCTGCCCAGAATCGCTGTTCCTGGCAGGAAGGTTTTTCCCGTGATGGTGAATGCCTCTGTTAGCAAGCTGGAGTGTAATTTGAGATATGTTTTCTACTTCTTGCTAATCTAGGCTGAATTTCAGCTTCTGGCCCCTGGATCCCACAGTTTCTCACTTGCATTGGGCTAGCCTTAAGGGCGCTTTCAAGCTCCCAAGCCATAGATCAGCAGAAGCTGTCCATAAAATATATCCTTCTCCAAAGGGTGAGCTGTATTGTTGGTTTTTTTTTTTTTTCCAGGTTTGCTTGCCAAACCTTTTACTAGTTTCCATGAAAACAAACTGCAGTTTTCATAAACATAAACTACCATCTGGCCCCAAAACGTTGGTGGGTGTTCTTATCTCCTGTTGGCGGGATTTGCAAACTGTCAGGAAAAATCCTAGCAAGGTGAAAATGGGTGGTTTTGGCTTGGTTTCACTCAGCTTCTGCTCAAGCTCTGATTGTGCTGTCTCTGTGGTAAGCTTTCTGCAGCCGACTCAGCTGCCTTGACTTTGCTGACTAGCATCCCAAGAAGCTTTTTTCCTAGGATGGCCTGTTAGGAGCTCGATCCCTTCCTCTGAAAACAATGGTCCTGTGTAACTGTGACTCAGTGTTGGGCATGAACCTGGCAGCATCTACCCATAGCTCTTGGACTGGTGTCCCAGGAGCATGGCATGAAGACAGAACCAGCATGGGACTGGGATGCCCTGGCCACTCCCTAACACAAACCCAATTCCATCATCCTAAACCTAGGCAATGTGCTTGCTTCCAGTGTCACTTAACGAAGCCATTAGCACTCTTATTAAATATTTATCGTGACATGTGGTGTTATCCTACCTGTGAGAAGCTGAGCAATGCAGGCGGGGAAGGGCGAAGCTGAGCAGATGGGATGGGGATGATTCAGAGCATGGTGTTATGTCCCAGAGCGCTAGCCAAGGAGCTGCTTAAACCAAATCAGTTAGTAATGGGAAAGTACGTAATTAGATGCTTTAAAGATCACAGTTGCCCTGTGTGAGGTTTGGCATGATCTCTACAGGCTGTTTTTAGTGACTCAGGTCTTGGATGAATCCTCTGGAAGGATTTCTGAGTTGGGAGAGTGGAGGGAATGTCTCTGAGTTGATGGGATGAAGACGTGAGCTTTTTGTGTGCTGGAGAACAAGGGCATAAAGATGAGCAGTAGTACAGGTGCCTTTAGATCCTGTGTTCACAGAAGCTAATCCAAAGATGCAAGTTTGAAAACAGGAAATTGAAGGGAATATGTGTCCATAAATTTGCCTGGCAATCAAAATACTCTAGAGGGTCTTTGTATTATCTTTGGCTTTTGCAAGTACCATCGCAGCATTTCTATGGCTTGGATAAGTGCTTACCTGGTGTAGAGGTGGGGTGTTGGTTCTGAAGAGCTGGATACTTCTTAGTATTTGTGATGAAGAAAGAATGTGAGGGTTTTTATTTATGTATTTATTTAGGTACGGTACGTAATAATGTGATCAGGGGGAATGGCCTCAAGTTGTGCCAGGGGAAGTTCAGGTTATTAAACAAACATTTTATGCTCAGAAAGAGTGATGTGATGCACTGGACCAGGCTGCCCATGGAGGTGGTTGAGTCACAATCCCTGGAGGTGTTAAAAAAAGTGTAGATACTGTACTAAGGGACATGGTTTAGTGGGGAAATACTGGTGGTAGGTGGACAGTTGGACTAGATCATCTCAGAACTCTTTTCCAATCGTGGTGATTCCGTGATTCTCTTGGCAGACCTGCTGATAAAAGTCACATTAGGAATATCTCTCCAAACTGATGTCAATTCTAGAATGTTTTCTCCCTGGGCACACAGATTCAGCTTCTTGATGAGGTGTTTTCCAAGGTAAAGCCTTCAAAAAAATAACAAACCTTGACATTGCCCAGTGGGCTAGGAATGGCTTGGGAAACTATTTGAGTGCCTAAAGGGCTCCAGCAGGAGAACTTCAATTGGTCTTTCATCTCTGCTGAGGCTTCACTCCATAACCAGTGTTAAAAATTGACTTGTAGCTAAGAAAGGGAGGAAACTGGCTGGACATGTTTTACAGAGCTTTTGCTTGCTGAAAGTGCTTATTCGTAGGGTATTCTTCTGGGCTATGGGAGATCGTGTTCGAGACCTCTGACTGAGAGCTGGGATTAATTAAATATGCACGGGGCCAGAGAGAATCAAGCAGAGCAAACATGTGAAATCCTTCACCTTTCAGGGGAGTGCTCACAACCTGCAGATTGTGTTTCTTGTGTCAGTGTGCATTTCCTCTGGCTCTCAGAAGAATCAAACACTAAATTAAAAGGTCTTGGAAGAGAAATCCTCAAATCTCGCAACTCGCACAATCCTTGTTTTCAGGCTAGTTCTAACTCCTAGCACAGGATATTGACTACCTGGGTAGGGGCAATTCTGGGAATCTTTAGGGCTCTCTTGGATGCTGGACTTGGAATCTATATTTAGACATGGCTTAGAGTCTGCCAGCATTTCAAAATTGATCAGAAAAGAGACGTCAACAGGCACAAGAAGTGAATCCCTCTTTGTGCTTGTGTTTATTCAGTTGCTACCATATTCCTTAAGGTGCTCCCCCTCAGCAGTATCTGCTCTTCCACCTCAAATTCTGACAGCCTCCACCAGTCCCGTCTGTGGCTGACCTATGTGCCCCCACCACCCCATTAGGAATTGCTTGCCAAGGAGGTGTTCTGTGTGAGCATGGTCTCAAATCATCGCAACTGAGTGACAAAAAGGGAAAAAGTATCAGTCTGTCCCTCCTCCTCAGGTACTTCTACTCTGAATGTCTCTTTCCTTTGCAGCTCTTTGCTGCATCTCTGAGACAAACCAGGAGCACTCTTCTATTTAATAATAGGGGAAACTCGAGTGATTTCAGTCACTCAGTCCTACTCAGGGTCTCTGGATGACTGCAGTTCCAGCTCTCCTTCCCCTCCACTTTTGCTCAAAAAAAAAATATATATATATATATCCAAGAACAGCAGATTTGTGGGCTGGCAATTAATAAAGAAATCCCATTATTCAGAAAATATGTAAATGCTGTTAGGCTATGAGCTTGGCTACTATCTAGCAATAAAGTTATCCAAGGTTGTATTTTACGCTTCTTGGCAATGTAAAACAAAACATTGTCCATCTCTTTCAACTGCTTTTGGCTGAAAATGGGGAAATACATGTTTTCCAGAGGCTGGGCAACAGCATCTCTTCAGCTCTGAAAAGGATGAGGCTGCACTTACCTGGGGGAAGATGTGATTGTACCTGAATAGATCAATGTTTTTTTTTTCTTCTCATGATGAAATCCATCAAACGTCCATTTACTGAGAATTGTTTGAGTGGCCATCATCACTTCTGATGGCTGATTCTTGGTGGTACCCCAGCTGGTGCAGGGAGGGTGGTGCTGGAAGGTGAAATGAGCTGCTGATGTCTACCTGCAGCAGGGAGTTGTCTCAAGGGGTTGAGGAAAATTGAGAAATCTGAAACTCTTTCTTGTTTTGCTCCGCTCTGCGTGCAGGGAAAAAATCCTCTCCCCTTCAGTGAAAGACATTAAAGAGAAAGAGGGAAAGAGCAAAGAAAGAAAGGAAGGGAGGAGCCCATTACAAGTCTTTGAATCCAGAGGTCTTTTAAGTCTCCTAAACTGAATGTAGGTTGTGAGCAGAGAAGAAAAGCTGATGCTGATAGAGCAGGTACCAGTAAAACCTGCTGTGCTTCTAATGAATCCTGACCAGGCAGTTTTGGAGGGGAGGGAAAGGAAAACCCCCTGGTTCCTCGAGCTTGCCTTGTGGTGTGGTTTTGACCTGACCCAAGTTGTGCATCTTTTGCAAAGAAGGCCTAGAGGCATCTTGTTGGCTCCCTGCTGGGAGCTGAGGCATGACAGGGCTGCGAAGAGGTTGGGGCTTCAGAGGCTTTGAAATACCAGCACGTTTGTGCTGAGTTTAAAATCATATGGCTCTCAGTGCTAGCAGCAAGCCTTGTGCTGGCTATTGGAGCATGGCAGGGGAGGCCAGCTGCAAGGACATAGAACTGGGCCCACCGCTGAGCGCACTCTCCTGCTCCTGCACTGCGGCTGGTGCTGGAAAAGGTGGCAAGTCTTTCAAGTACTTGTGTGTCCTGAGGACCTCTATATAGCCCTTCTGTGCTTCGTCTCAGTGGGTCCCTGGGTTGTCTAGCTTAGCAGTATCCTTGCACCTGGTGCCATGTAAATACGCTGTTGTAAGTCTATATTTATAGAATCACTGAAATTGGAAAGACTGCTAAAATTATCTAGTCCAACTGTGAACTCATGCCCATGACTGCTCTAGACCATGTCCTTCAGTGTTGCATCTCTGCTTTTCTTCAGCACCTCTGGGAACAGTGATTCCTCCACTTCCTTGGGCAATCTACACCGCTGCACCACTGCTCTTTCCAACCTGAACCTCCCTTGCCACAACTTAAAGCCATCACTTCTTGTTTTATTGCTGTTACCCTGGAGCAGCAGCTGACCTTTACCCCACTACCACATCCTTTCAGGAGTTGTACAGAGGGACAAGGTTTCCACTGCACCTCCTCTTCTTTAGACTGAGCCATCCCAGTTCCATCAGCTGCTCCTCATAAGCCTTGCTGTGGCCAAAGTGCAGGACCTGGCACTTGGTCTTGTTGAACTTCATCCCATTGGGCCTCAGCCCGGTGATCCAGCCAGTCCAGATCCCTCTGTAGACCCTTCCTACCCCCAGGCAGATTGACAATTCCTCCCAGCTTGGTGTCATCTGCAAACTTACTGAGGGTACACTCAATCCCCTTGTCCAGATCATCAGTGAAGATAGCAAGCAGGACAGGTCCCAGTACTGACTGCCTGGGAGTAAAACCAGTGACCAGTCACCAGCTGGGCTTAACTCCATTCACCACCACTCTCTGGGCCTGGCCCTACAACCAGCTCTTTACCCAGCAAAGAGTGTAAATGCCCAGGCCATGGGATCCTATCCAGCTCTGAGCGGATGTGTTTTCTTCATCCAATTTCCTTCACCCATGGCCTTGGGGGACTGGTCTCACTGCTGCTAGCTGGGAAAGCAAATATTCCTGCTCACGCTGCAACTGTTGCTTCCAAAGTTACCTTCAGCAACTGCAGAGCTACCTCTTCCTTTCATGATAAAGGAAAGAAGGAGGAAAGATGGGCAAGTAGGGATGACAACAATGTGAATTAGCAGTCCACGCAGCCAAGAGATATATGTAGTAACCTCTTTTATGTCTTATTCTCACCCAGGGATACCTTTGTCTTGTGCAGCACGGAAGGATTTTTAATCTTCTTCACAAAGACAATCTTTGCAGGAGGGGGAAACAATCAGCTTTTATGGGGCTGTTAGTTCCTTTATTTATTTGCAAATTCTCAGCAACAGTCAAACTTGAGCAAGGGATTTGAAAAGAATAAAAAAATAGAAACGGCAATCCAGAGAAGGTGAACAGGAGGGATGAGTATTTTTCTTCTTACTGTATTCCACGGAATAAGAAATGGGTGTCTTACACATATATAAATAATAGCCATCTATAACCTACCAGCATTGAGATGTAAATGAGGTAACAGTGGGAATTTTATCTCATTCAGCATGAAAAATGAGTCTCCAGTTACAGGGAGTTTAAAAGCATACCTTTGAAGCTGAAGGCACAACCCTTTGCTGAAGCATGGAGCAGCAGGGGAGAAGCCAGGTGCTTTGCAGTGGGGTCTCCAGCATGAGATAGCAGAGAGCCTGGGTATTCTTCCACACATCCAATAGGTGGATGTGGCAAGAGGAATTATCTATGTGCATTACTCTGGTTGAAGCACGGGAAAGTCCATCTCAATATCCTTCCCTCTACGTTGTCCCTGTGAAGCAACTCTATGGCAGAGTTTGATATTGCCCTAAATGGTGGGACCTGCTGCATTGGTGGTCTCCAAGCACTGTGACACTTTTCTTGCTGTTGGGGATACAAGAAAGAGTTTTGTATCCATCTGTTTCTTCAGTTCTCCATCAAAAGGTGAGCATATAAGGGACTCTCAGCATATAGGAGTCATCCCTCTCCATAAACGTTTTCAGTCCTGGCATACCAATCACTCAAACAAGCTCCAGAGATCTTATTAACAATTCCAGGGGAGATCTTATTGAAATGGCACTGTCAAGTTGGTTAGGACTGGCCTGTCTTCGTCTGCCAATGAGTCACCTCTTGATGCTAATTGTTTTTTTTTTTTTTTTAAAAAGCAACACCTCAAATTCACAGCATCTGCTGGTAAAACAAAGGCTTTGGTTGTTATTGTTTGTTAATTTTAGAAGCCCAGGTCGTCCAAGGTTAAGCTCAAATAGTTATGAGTGGAGAAATCAGGATAACAATGATGAAAATCAGCCTTTGTCTTGCTCCCTCTGAGTGCTTGCAGCAGACAGGTTTAAACTAGGGGTAAGCTTGCAGCAGAACAAGATTCCACTAATTCCACTTGTTTTGCAAGAGGCTTTTGTTCACAGCCGTGCAACTGGAAGGTCTCTTTGGAAAAACCACATGATGCAATTGGAAATATGGTGCTCATGAAGGTCTCTGAGGCATCTGCTCCTGCAAAAAAAAATATATGACGTTTCACTCATTCAAACCCAGAAAAGCAGTTAAGCCTTCGAGCTCAGTCTGCAATCTGTTATGCTACAAACATCATATAGGCACAAAGAAAAAGGATATTTCCTGAAGTACAGAGTTCTGTGTCTGACGTTTTTTTAGCCAGTGAGCAAAAAGGAAGACCTGTAGAAACATCTGTTTGTTCCTGCATGTGCCGTGGGAGTCAGGGTGGAATTCATCCCCTGTATGCTTAGCCCTAAAGCTTGGCCTTGTCTGCAAAATACAGGCGTGGGACTTGATAGATAGATGCTCTAATCTTCGTGCATCATAAACTTGGAGTACATAGATTCATCACAGCCTCAGCTGTACAGGAGAGAATAACAGTGTTGTTTTTTTTTATGTTGCTACCTCTCTGCTTCACCTCTCCATGTTCCTGGCCCTTCTTTGGAGAAGTCTTTCCCTGGTGCCTGTCGTTTGCTCACCACTAAGGCTGCTGGCTTTTTTTTTTTTTTTTTAAAGTGCCACTGCAGTAAATGGTCATTATAAAGCTATAAATAACTCAGAACACTCCAATTAGGAAACGGTACTTAATTGCATGAACAACTAGAGGAAAGAGTTGGCTGCTGCTGCAGTTCCTGATGAGGAGACATTTGAACTTAGCGAAAGGCACTCTTAGGTTATTTGAGCATCTGGATAGCAGACAAGCTAAATGTCTTTTCCCTAGGTCAAGAGCATGTCTGGGGCCTCCTAGCAGTCAGGTAAATAGGTGGTCATGGAAGGAAAGCAGGAGAGTGAGGTTCAAACCGTGCATCAGGTCTGGTAGCAGAGCCTGATGTCAGACATGACATTTGGCTGCGGCTGAATGACGTGCCCTCTGCTTCACCCAGCCTGCCCTTGGGCTTACTGGGATCACCCCTGTCACTCCCACTTCTTAGTCACCCAATGAAGGAAGACATTTTGCCTCCCGTGCCTACCATTTCATCCTTGAGTCATCTTTCTGAGCATGTGAAGGGTACCTTGCAGCCCTTCAGTCCCTCCACCAAATTGCTTTTCATTATCCACCTTAGCTCACCTTTTCCTTCTACTTCTCTGCAATTCTTGGCTGAGATATATCAGCTCTTTAAGTCTTGAACGCCAGCCGTATTTACTAGGTGCAGAATATGCCACATGGGTGAGGATGTGCCTTTGTGGCATCCACGTCCCTGCTTTATTTGGCACCTGGAATCATGGGGTCCAAAGAGAAAACCAATGTGAACATGGAGCAGCCCTGCTTGTCCCAGAGTGTCCTCAGAGCTTTGCAGAAATTGTCGGTGCTGCTGGTACCAGCTGCAGGAGCAGAATGAAGCACAGACCAGGTGACTTTAAACAGTTGGAAAGAGCTTGCATGGAAGTAGAGCCCAGCATGGGTCCGTTGACTACGGCACTTCGTTGGCAATAACAGCGTCACAAAAAGCAGAGTACAAAAACTACATGGAAAAGAGCACTCAATAGTGTCCTTTTCACATTGCTCACACAACGGCCTTCCTTTCCAACGTCTTTGTAGCAATTTGCATGCTATTACCCACAATGCCTTCAGCTGTAATGCTATTACATCTTGGCAGTCTCTCTAACCTAATGAAGAGAAATGCTGCAGTCTTCCTTATCTACTCTTTGCCAAAAACCCCAACAATTCTTTGGAGGAGGGTGACAGTGGTGAACCGTCTGCTTTCCGCCCCCCCCCCCCACTCTCTTACTCAGTTCTGAAGGAGGAAAATGGGAGCATGGTTACTTTCAGATAGGATGGGCCATAATGCTCGCTGCTGCATGGAAACCACACTGCTCGTGTTGTTCACTCCACCTTCCACAGCTCATTCCCTTTCCCCTTTGCAGCATTTCCACCACTTACATCTCCTGCTACTTTCCCCCATCCATTTATTGCAAAATAGCGTCTTTTTCTTCAACATCTTGTTGACTTATACTTCAGAGTAATGCTACAAGCTTCCAGGAGATGGTTTAAGTGCAGTCCTCTTTTGGGTCTATACTGCTCTTCAGGCTTCCTCTCTCCCTTTCAGGAGGAAATATTCGCTGAGTGATGTAATGAGATATTCTGAGCTTTGGACGTCATTTCTGCTGGGGCTGGTGCCGCAGACGTGGTGTTGCAGGCTGTGATTGTGCCAGCCAGCTGCCTGTTCCCTGGCAAGGAGCCTGTTGCTTGGAGGCTGCAGATTGGGCTTCCTGCCCCCACTGGGACCTGGGGACTTGGTCCTGTTGGAGGGCACAGCAATGAAAAAGGGGCTTCCCTACTGGAAGGCAGCAGGGCTAGCCAGGGGTAGAGCTGAATGCATAGGAGCAGGGTTTGGTGATGAGCTGCTTCCAGACAGGGCATGGGGTGCTGAAGAAGTAACTGAGTTCTCTCCAAAAACTTCTCCTCCTACTCCCTGGCTTATTAATTAACCTCTGTTAATTAAGCCGCAGGTCTCATTGCTAGAAGGTAGGAGCATGTTCAGGAGCTTTGCGGGATTAAACATTATGAGATGTTCTCAGATAATAGGAATAGCTCTGCACTGAGAGATCAGCTTAGTGGCAGGCCTACGGACTGGAGCAGGAAAGTGTGGGGAAAAAGTTTTTGTTCGTGAGCAGTGCCCTGCTCAGTGGAGAGAGAAAAAACAAAGGTGATGCTGTGGTGGTTCTTACAGCAGCTTGGTGTGGGGTGTGGATCTTCCTCCTCCTGCCCCTCGTGTGTGGAGCAGGGAGACAAAGGCAGCCCTGAAGCATGCCGGATTATAAAGTGAGCAAACATAATATTTACATCAATACAGCTCCTGTGTTTGACTAGAAGCTAAACAATTTAAGGGAAGATTGATTTGTACGTCAAAGGGTAAACCAGGTCAGGGTTATGAAAAGAGGCTTTAAATACCATTCACAAAAGCAACAGAGCAAATCCCCCCACTGCTCTTTAAGTGCTGGAAATGTCACAAAGAAATCCCCGGAGCTGGGGGATGCTGCCACGTGTATGTGGTGCTGTGAAGATGTCCTCTCCCAGGTCTCCATCTGTTATATCCTGGGGAAGCGGGGGTGTGACCCAAGTCCTAGCCAGAGGTAGCCTCTAAGTTGTTTGGTTTTTTTTAATTTTTATTTCAGGTTTTTTGTTTTAGCTTACGAGTAGAAATCCAAACGTTCCCCGTAAAGCAAAAAAAGGCAAAGTGGGTTTACAGACAAAGCATCGTGAGAAAAACTCAAGTCCTTCCCTCTCCCCCCAGTCCAGCTTCTAACACAGGAATTCAAAGCAGCTGCATTTTTGTGCTGGAAAATATTCCCTTGCATTTTAGGAATGGTTTTCCTTCCTGCAGGAATCTCGGGAGCAGTGTGGCACCCTGCTCCCATGGGTTAGATGGGCTGTGCACAAAAGCAGGGTGCTTGGGGAGCACTGTGTGCTTGGGGAGCACTGTGTGCTTGGGGA
>NW_024884722.1:23946063-24060719 GCF_019232065.1 Centrocercus urophasianus
GTGCTTGGGGAGCACTGTGTGCTTGGGGAGCACTGTGTGCTTGGGGATGGAGTGATGCTGCAGAGGGGAAAGTGGTCTAATGGTAGTTCTTGCAAAAAGGGCCCTGAGTCATGCAGCTAATGGCCTTGAGCGTGTTATACTCTTTTTCCCATGAGCAGGCTGTGACTTTCTCCTCCTCAAATGAACCATGACAAGCCCCTATCCAAACAGTATTAATAGTTGTAATAACAGTAATTATCTGAGCAGTAATATTAATCATAAAACACTCTTTTTTTTTCTTTCTTTTTTTTCTTTAATTTGCCACCCTCAAGAGCATGCAGCAGCCTGCATAGATGGTCTGGGTGCCCGGTGCCTGCAGGCAGGGTGCATGGAGCTCTCCTGCCGCAGAGCTTTGTTGTTTTGATGTGATGGATCCCTTTGCTTTCAGTGCTAAAGAATGCTCAGCAGGTCCAGCTTTGTTGCATGGGTGCTGAGCATTGTCAGGAGCAAGTTAATTCCTCCTGTATGTTCTTGAGTCTGGCCCACACTAGAGTCATCTGTAGCCCCAGGTGCTTGTCTGATTCGGTTGCCCTTTTCGTGCCCAAATCTTGCTCTGTGCAGAGGGGATAAGACAAGACACATGGACGATGCCTGATGAGGCACATCCAACACAAAAGGGCAGCTTGATATGCAGCCTCCTGGCTTAATGTTCTGCTGCTCCAGAGGGATTTTCCTTAAATTTTTCCATTTCTTAGGGCAGGAGAATGTAGGAGAGGGAGGCTTAAGGGCAGAGTCAGGGAACTGGATAATTTCTCTTTCAACTGATGCTTTTTATCCCCTTGATTTTGTACTGGCAGAGCTGTCACAGCTTGTTGCTGGAAGATGAGAGTCAGGCAGACTCTGAAAGGTGTATGTTTGGTGGTGTAGCCTTGCTGGTGTTCATCCAGGCAAGTGAGTTTTGATGTCTGGGTTACAGGCTGCAGCTCCTCCTTTGTATGTCATGAAGTTGCACCAAGGGACGGTCAAATTGGGTATTAGCAAAATGTTCTCTGAAGTAATAGCAAGGCATTGGCACAGGCTGCCCGGGGAGGTGGGGGAGTCACCGTCCATGGAGCTGCTCCAGAGCCATGGAGATGTGGCTCTGGGGAGGGGACTTGGGCAGTGGGCAAGTGTAGTTGGGCTGGGTGAGCTTTTCCAACTGCAACTGATTCTATGAAAGATGTACACAGGAGGGATATCCAGCAGAGGAACTCAAATCACCATGGAAAAGCCATCAGGAAAATTGCAAGTTTGTAGTGCTGGCTTTGGGGGAAAAAAGTGTTCCCCAGGGTCTTCACTGTCCTTGTCCATATACCATGTAAGCTGCTTGGCACTGCAGCAATTAATCACTTAGTAAATATCTTCTGTTTTATTACATAAGCAATAAGCACTTTGTCAGAAATTACATAAGTTATAATCCAATTAAACAATAATTACATTGTAATGACTTTGTAACTACAGCATTAATTAACTTTTATTGCCCTGTAAATTAACCATGGTATTGATACGGTGTTGAAGGCAGGCAGCTGGCTCCAGTGATGGGAGGAGAAGAAAGGGGAGCCCCAAAAGCTTCGGGGGGGAACTGACCTGAGGACCAAGTCTGAAGTATTGGGATGGAGGTGGTGGAAGCACTGGTGGTCAGCAGAGACTGGGAAGCCAGCTGCATGTTGGGAGAGCTTCTGCACACCTACACGTTGGTGCTCATCTCAACCAAGATTGCTCGTATATTGCAGGTGCTAAAAAGATTGGAGCTGAGGCCAAGGTCCTCCAAGGTACTCTGATGCCTATCATAAATTTGAATGGGAGGATCTGTGCTCGATATTGGGAAATCACCTTCCTAGAGGGGATTTCTCAGCTGACGATGGCATTTCCAAGGGTACCAGCAAGTAGTGTGGGGATGTTGCTCATTCCCCATGGGCAGGGAAAGGAAGGAGTGGCCCTGGAGGTGCTGGAGAATTGGAGATGTGTGTGGGTTGTGAGGAGCAGGGTTTGGCCCCATCTGCCTGTGATCAGCCTCCCAGGAGCCAAAGGCAACCAGAAACCAACCAGAGCCATCTACCATGGATTGGGCAAAGAGATAAATCCTGCCTCCTGATTGCAGCGGGGATTTTGGCAAGCAGGGCCACAGTGACCACATGTGAGTGAAGGTGTTAACTCATGCTGTGACTCATGTCTCTGCCAGTAGAGATGTTTTGGGTGAGATAAGAGGCCAGTCTTAACACAGCTTAAGCAAGGAGTCAACCTGAGTCTTTGTAGAATTGCTAACAATGGTGTCAAGCTGGCATTTATTGCTCAGGTGTTTTACAAATGTTGTCTATACACCAGGCGTGCTTGGAAACTAGAAAACCAGTGCAGCCTCTTGTGTTCTTGCATAACCGGTCTAGTGATGCAGATAGGGAAATATAACAAAATAATTATCCTTTTGATCTGGCGTAATCTCTAAATCTCCTCCCCTGCTTCTGAACCCTGTTGAAGTGTCTCTCTGATCCCTCCCAGTTTTGTAGCTCTCTGGCAGGCTCCCACTTTGCCACGTGGCTGCTCTGAGCTCTACGATTATGCAGGTTGCACAAAGAATCATTACTTGGCCGTGTGCTGTCCTACTTTAGTCAGAACTTTTTTTTTTTTTTTTTTTTTTTGCTTGGTGTGGACATACTGATGTTGCAAAGACTGCAGTTAACGTGCACGGAAAAAACCCTTGTGCATTCAGGAAATGGCTCCATTGGGCTCAGCATTCCTCTTGGCAGAGCGGAAGGGTGTCTGCTGACTTTGGATTGCAACAGATAAAAGATTACAGAGCTGGGAGGTGTCAGGACTCCTATCTAAAGCCCCCTACTCCCAGTCCAGGCTGGGTTTTGGAGGCAAAGTGCTAGGGGAGGATAGACATAGGTAGTGCTCCATCCCAGCTTGGTTTAAAGCAGGATCTTCTGGAGCAGGTTTGGGCACCCAAAACAAAGACAGTAGTCTTAATTCACCAAAAGAAGAGTTGAGAATATTTTTTTTCTAAAAACAGACACTAGAGGAGATAGAAATAAGCTGAGAGAGGTGGTTGAAGGTGAAAGCCAAGGATGAGAGTGCCATCCATCATGTTTGTTTTTGCCTGATGGGACTTCCTGCATTCCCTCCGGCCTGTACACGCACTGTCACTGCTTGGCCATGCGTTTCATCAGTGCCCCCTCCTCCTATCTGCTGGGGTCACCAGTCCTTCTGAACTGATGGCTGCTCCATTGGGCTGCCATTACAAAGAGAAAAACTAAAACTGAAGCAGTTGTTGTGGCAGCTTTCTGCTTCTCTCTGAGAGCTACAGCTTATTCAAGAGAAGAGGATGTAGTGATGCACAGCAGCTGGTCTCGTATCTCCAATTTAATGGGGGGTTCCCTATGTTTCCCCTTGTTTCAGGACATCCTCAGCTGCAGAAACAAGCCTCACCAGACTGTGGCACATGTGGCTGGGCTTTTTAAAGAGATGGGGAGGAAGGAGGGGTAATTAATCACTAAAGATACTTTGCTCATTCATTTTAACAACTGAAGTTTGGCTTAAATTATTAATGCTGCAGCTTCGTAATGCATTAGGAAATGCACTACGACAGATGTCATCAAGAGTGCAGTCTGGGTAACGTGAAACCGCACTCCAGCCCTATAAAACTTGTGTTGCAGCGGGGGGAGGACGGCTCTTTTTCAACAAATTAATAATGTGTTCTGATTAGCACAAAACAGATTAGCAAGGTTCTTCTCTATGTGATTTGTTTCATCAATAGAAAGTTAATTAACAGTCCTCTGCCTTCTGACTCTCAGTTATAAGACAACATGCCAGCATCACACAGACCTTAATCTTAGATTATGAATTTGTTCATTTTCTTTAATTTTAGCCATGGATATCTATCCCAAGTGAACTGGAAATGAGGTGTGTTTTCATAGCAGACAGGCTCATTTTGGTAATACTCCAAGTTGACTTATTTCGAGGAAATATTGTATTGGTTAGAGCATTGGGGCTCTCTCTTATAGCATGAAATTATGACCCAGTTTAAAAAACAAACAAACAGCAAAATGTTATTAAAATGGTATACAGAGCATTTAGAGTGTGCTACAGGCAGGCAGATGTGGTGAGGATAGATGGTGCAATATGACCATCTATGGGTGGGATGGGGAGGCTTTAAGGCACCTCTAATCAGAGAATAAGCCTTGATAAAACCTTGTTGCAACCTTATGGAGACTCCAGCCCTAAGGTGCAGTTGTTTGATTTGAGGTAGAGTGCTGTGTAGTTTGCTGAGGTCGGATCAAGGCAGTGTCCCATTCAGTTGTATATTTGTGCTGAATCAAATCTTTGGGTGGCTGCTGCAGAGGGATTTCACCCTGAGGATTTTCTAGCTTTGCCTGAGGCAAAACATATGGCATGGGATGGGGAAAAAGGAAGGGGAGTCCAATCCCCAGAGCCATATTTCCCCTCTCCAGAAAGACCCCACTGCTCAGTGGAGAACCCCTGCACATAAAATGTGACAGTATGCATAGTCACCCTTACCTTTAGCTAAAGCTTCTCTTTCTTAAATCACCAAGTGGTTTATTTTCCTGTGTTTGCATCTATTTTCCCATCATTAGCATGCTTGCTACATTAAAGCTTTGGCAGAGCTGCCCCATCCCACAAAAACTGGCTGTGAGTATCGGGGCTGTCAGGTTGGACACGTGGCGGCAGCAAACTTGCCCAAAATGCCTGGGCACAGTGTCGGGGCAACACCCAAATTCCTTGCCGAGTCGTGTCTTGACGTGAGAGGAGAGAAAGTCCTGCTCCGCCAAACCTGGCCTTGGCATCCCACCTCCCATGCTTGGAAAAACCACAAGGAAAATAGTCTCGAACCCCAAGACGCTGCCCAAATGAAGAGTGAGAATGGAGTTCTTTGATCTTCATCTCCCCTGCCCCCACCCTGTATAATTAAAGGGAGCGAAGAACCAGCCCCTAATTAAAAGGAGGGAGTGGAGGACGTGGGATGCAGTGTGCCTGTGGTGGGGGCACCTGATGTGTGTGGGGCTGGGAGAAGCATGACAGTGGCAGCTGTGGGGTTCATCTGCGGTGTGAACTGTTCTGGAAAGTGCTCCTGGTCTGCAGGTGGTCATAAAGCAGAAGATGCAGGGAGAACTCAGGGAAGGGGTGAACAAAAGGATGGGACTGGAATTGTCAGTGTGTAATTGTCACCAGGAAAGTGGTGGCATCGCCGTCCCTGGAGGTGTTCAAGAAATGTTCAGGTGTTGTACCTGAGGGACATAGTTCAGTTGGAAATATTGGTGATAGGTGAGTGGTTGGATTCGATGATCTTAGAGGTCTTTTCCAGCCTTGGTGATTCTATGATTTGCCTGCTGCCATCCCACCCTGCCACAGGTGGTTCTGGAAGGATGATGGAATGCCAGCTGATGCTGGAGAGCCCTTCCAAAACCACAAATCAAAGCTGTTTCCACGTAACCTCCATATGCCTGGTATATAATTCATGTGTTCAAGGAGACACATTCGGCCCCTCCATAGCCAGTGGCCCTCTCCCCAAGGAAGATGTTCCTGCCTCTATTGCCGTCTATCTGGATCCTATTATCTCATGAAGAGAGGTAGCCAGAGGAAATGCTCTAAAGTCTCTTAGGAAATTTTTTATTTTGGGTTTTCTCCCTGTTCGCTGTGAGCTGTCCTTCATCTCCTGGCAGCCCAGTGTGCTGAGAGTCTGACCTGACATCCGTGGGGTCAAAAAAAGTTAAGAAAACAAAACTTAACAATAAAAATAAGCAGCTGGGGCCAGCAAAAGAGCAGAGTGTCAGAGGAAGACAAGGAGAAAAGGAGGATGCAGAGAGCTTTCCCGCTGTCTGAGCGCTATTCAAATTGCCCGTGTCTCTGGGGAAGACACTGCTTGCACCTATTCATTTTGAAAAATGGGTCCTGTTCCACCTGTCTTGCCATTACAAATTGAGGAGCGACAGGAGTCAAGGGAACGTTGACTTCCATCCAGGAGCAATGGACGAAGAGCAGCAGTGAGGAAGGGGAACGGCCCACCTACCTGCCTCCTTCACTGTAATTAACCCCAGTGCTAATGAAGTGCAACCAGACAGCTACCATCCTATGATGGAAAGCTTGCAAGGAGCAGCGCTAGCTAATGAGGACATTAGAGGCTGATCTCTCGTTTGTCCTCATCATATTTTTTTAATATTAGGCTAATTCCACTGTAACGTAAATTGGCACCTTTCTGCCTGCATATTCCTTGGACAGACAAAAATATTGCTATTCTTCTGAAATTTAGAACTAAATCTTGAGATTTGTTTCCCCATCCAAAACAAATAGTTTCCTTGGATTTGGAAGAGGGGCAGAGGAAGAGACAATATCTCCTCCGAAAGTCAGGAACAAGACCTGGTTGAAGTCTGAGTAGGAGGAAAAAATGTGTTTCATTATTCATTGAGCAAATTTATCTCGGTTTTTCCATTGCTGGGCAAATGCCATTCCCTACTTGCTTGGTGCAGCAGCAGAGTGATATGAAAAAAGGCCAAATATGGCAAGTAATGTGAAGAAAAAGCAGGAGTGAGTGTTGTTGGGTGTCTAGCCTTGCAGACGGACAGAGCCAAAAACCTGCTGTTTGTGTAAATGTCTTTGCTCATTTTCCTCCTGGGGTGAATTTGGCAATTATTCCATTTCCACATCTAGAGCAGCCATAATGCAAGTCTGCCCATGCTGTCTCACTGTTGTGCTGCAAGGAAAAGGAAGAAAAAATCGCACGGATCCAGACGGTGGCTGCATCCAAGTAGGGCAAAAGCTGAAAGAGGGGTGCCAATGGGAAGAACAGCCATGGCTCGGCAGAGAATGCAAGGGAAACCTCCAGTTAGAACAGACTGGGTAGAAAAGCCAGTGTTGGAAAGCACCATGTTTTTCTAGGGATGGGTCAAGCCTTGCACAGTTCTGGTCTGTTCACTGCTGTGGGATGGCAGGGGCAAAATTCTGAAGAGAGCATTCTGAAATAAGCTTCAGGCTTTGTGGACCATGCTGCTGGCAGCACCCTCTAGGATCATGCACAGCTGGTTGGTTGTATAGGCTGACCCCTATCTCTCTTAGCTGGGGCTTGACGCTGTGTTCATCCCTGACCTTCCCATGAGTAGCCACTGCCCCATGCTTGAGTTTGCAATGACCCTAGCAGCTGGCTAGATGAGGAAACCCAACCATGAGGCTGCTTTGAATGTGAACCTTATTGCCACATGGACAGGCCAAGAAGCTTGTTATGGTTCCCAGCTCAGCCATTATGGTTCACATACGGATTAAATGTTTTCTGCGTACTGTCCCAGCCATGAGTTCTGCTGCAAGGAATACTTTCCACCCCAAGCACACAATTTCTAGGTGACATTTACTTTAATGAACAGGTATCTGCAACCTTGGAAGTTCTTCATATTTCTCATTACCAGTATCCTAATAATCTCTCCAGAAAAAAAAAAAAGAAAAAAGAAAAAAAGAAAAGGTAAGACCCTTTTACACCTGACTAATTCTGCCGCTGTTATTCAGTGCTGCTTTCACACCATTTCCCGAGTCTGCCAAGACACCCTTGAACCTGTTTAGAAAAGGTTAGGATGCTAATTAAGAAAAGCTATTTTTTCTCCCCACTCCCTCTGAGGGAGAAATGTAAAAAGGTGAACAAGCTGGGGTTGGATCTATTATTATTCTTGTTTTTTTTCCTGTTATGAAAAGTATGTCCCACTTTTCCCCAGGGGAATGCGCTGCCCCTGCAGGTCCTGTGTGCTGGTGTGAATACGGGACGGGAGGTTAATTTGTAGCCCTGTGATGCACAAGCTTTCTCTTTGCACAAATATTGATCTAAGGCTGTTCGAATATCCGTCCTGACCGTAACAACTGCTGCGTGATATTGCTGCGGGAGATGGGCAAGGACATTGGAGAGGAAGGGAGTAGGGAGAGGAAAGAGGCTGGTTGGGGCTATGGACTTCTTCTTTCAGAGAAGAGGAAGGCAGCATCTTTTTCCATCCTGGCCATTGGTGATATGCCATCTTTGCATTGCCTTAGTGGTCTGAGCTGCATGGTAGCATTCAGAAGGCTAAACCCAGCCAGTGTGTCCTAGGCAAATCAATCCCTATGTGCCAATCCCAGCCAGCACAGAACACCCTCCCTTCTCCCTATCCCCAGAAGAAGAGGGATCAGCAGGGCAGCCGCTTTGCAGGAGGAGCACTGGGAGGTTTCTATCTCACCTGGTGGACTACAACTCACTCTGCACCAAAGCTCTCCCAAATTCTTTCTCTGTGAATTATAACAAAAAACCTTTGTCAACTGGCTTATTAGTTGCTCTCTTAATTGCTCCATTCTTCTTTCACTTGTGTTTTCTGGTCATTTTCTGAGCCTTGGGCTGAAGGAGTGAGTGTATGCATGGCTTATCCTTCTCAGAGTGCATTAAACTTGCATGACTTGGCCATGCAGAGTTGACACTCAGCAACCTCACACAACTTCTCCCTTCAAAGCCTTCTGTATTGAGTGACACACCTGCCTCCTGTGGCAGGCTCCAGCACAGGCTTATGCAACTGTACACTTGTCTGTCCCTATGAGATGCCAGCATCCATCCCATTAAACTCCTGTCCATCTCCATACTTCCTACTGCCTGAAATCTCCCCCAGACTGTCTCTTGTGTAATGGGTGAGGTGTGAAGGCAGCTGACTGCAGGTCTCAGGGCTTTTCCAAAGGCAAGGTCCTGTCTCTAGCCACAAATGATAGCAATGGGGAAGCTGTATAAGTGCAGGGCAAGCAGCAGTGATATTTCTCCAGAACATTTTTGTAGCCTCCTGTGGTTTGCAGGTCGGGGACCTCCACACCCATAAGCAGTGTGTTTGTGTATAAGAGCCTCAATGGGCAAACTCTCAGCAAAAAAAATTCTATTTTTTAATGCACTCTTATGAGCTCTTAGCAGCCACCGGTTAGGAGACCCATGGCTCAGAGATGCTGGGTAAAGAGAAAGCTCTTTTTGTCTGTCTTGAACCCACAGGTTTCCTCTGGTGCCCCTAGTCCTTGCTCCAGGAAATGTGAAAACAGCTCTTCTTGTGCTTCTCAGACCTCTGTCATGTCCCTTCCCAAGGCTGAGGAGCCTGTACCTTGCTAGCGCCCCTTCTTCCTTTGATCACTGCATTCAATGCTGAAGCTCTTATTCCCTACGGTTTTCATATAGGGGGGCAGAACTTGGAACTTCGTGGAGAATTCAAGGATGGGCCAATGCTTTCTGCTTTGTTCTTGGCTCTTTCCCTTGCAAGCCTTTTCCTTGTTCCTCTACAGAAATCCATGAGAGTGGCAGAAACTTGAGAGCCAAGGGGAGGAGGCAGCCTGGCTGGGGGCTGGGGAGTGATGCTGCAGGGGAAGGTGGATGGGCTGTGGCAGAAAGGCATCTGTAAGAGCCAAAAGCTAGGGCAGTGCCAGAAGAAGTGCTGATGAATCTCCAGATATAATTTTTTTTTTTATTTTATTTTTTTAATGTGGGGTGTTGTGCAGAACAAGAAGGGTGCAGAAGATGCAGGGTCTGTATGGGTGTGCCATGGTATTGACTTCTGCTCATTTTGCTATGCAGAGGAAAAACGGGCCACATGTTTACTGTCCTGCTGTGTAAAAGTCCGTATGAGAGGACACAACCTCAGAGGCGAGGTGCTGCTTTCATTCTAGCAGCATACTGAACCTTCTGCTGTGTTTCAGGGTGACTATGAGCTTTACCGGCTTAGGAGACATCCAGAAACTGGTTAATGAGGGATCTCGAGCCATTGAGTTGATTTTACTCTATTGCAACTGTAGCAACATCCTCATGGAGAGCACAATGAGCGGACAAGAAATGAACTCATCTGTAGCCAGAGGCAGGACCCCCCCTTCCTTCTGCCTTCCCCATTTACTGATAGAAATGAAGTCTGTGGTGCAGCCCCTTAAGCTGGCTAGGCACTTGAGACTCTGAAGTCCTTAAGCACATTAGCAGCTGGAGGTCCATTATTATTCATTGAATCTCTCCGGGGCCGATTGGAATCCTCCTTTTAATTGTCTACATTCCCCTCTGTCCTTTTATCAGGGAAGAAAGGAAGAAGGAGGGCTTGAGCTGCAGCAGCCAGGTTATCTCATTACCCATCCCACTCTGGGATCGGATGCGCGCTTGGATCTACTCTTCCCTGCGGTGCAGGGGGGTAATGTTGCCCCTTTTCCATATTAATGGCAAATTGTCAGCCCCCCTTCTTCTGCATATCTCCCTCAGCACGCTGCAGTTAATAATTCACATTTCATTAACACGTCTGTATGGCCTTACGTTGTTTCCCTTCTGTCGATGAAGAGATATTGGTAGGGCTTAGAGAGGCAGGAATTGAAGCAGGACAAGCTGAAACAGCTGCTGGGATCAATTGGGCTGGATGAGAAGCACATGAGCTCTCAGAACATTGGACTTCTCCGTACTTCTCTGAGTATTTGCTGTGACAACCAGAGCCGGTAAAGAACCAGAAAAGACCCTCATATGAATTGATGGCAGAATAATGGTAGAATCATAGAGTCTTCTGAACTGGACAGGACCCAAGTAAGAAAAGCTTGTATCGTCCCATGGGCCAAGCAGAAGGATTATGGCAGGGGGACTGGTATGGGCCATCAGACTGTTGGCAGCCACTCAGTCTGGTTAAAGCAATGTGCCAAGGAGGAAGCTGGGTGATGGAGAGACCAGCCCCCATGTGAGCAGCTGTCATTGGCAAGTTCTGTACAGCCCCACTGGAGAGCCTCAATGCCCCCTATTTGTAGAGGAAGCACTGAACATGCCTGTGAAGCTTCAAGCCACCAGAAGGAGCAGCTTTGAAGAAGGGGGTTAAATGAAATGCGCTCTGGGAGAAGTTGGCCTTACCAGTCCTCCTGCCAGCGTAAAGGATTTTACATCAGGAGCCTTGTCTCTTGAGCTTGGTTTTCCACACACTGAAACATTAATCAACTTTTGAACCATGTACTGTATGAAATATTCATCCTTTCTTCTTGTGAAAAACAAACCAGAACCCTCAGCTATCTTCAAAGCTGTCTTGTGGCGTTCTGTGCTCTGATCCTTTAGGAATTGCTGTGTCATTTCCACCTAACTCTATTCTGTGACTGTTGGAGACAGGGAGCTAAAAATCGCTTCCACAGTGACTTCACTAGTGTGTCTAGGTTTGCAAGACAAATGTTTTTTGACTTAGAATTTGCTGGCCAGACCCAGGCCAGTTGTATTTCTATTAAGGAGACAAAAGGGGTTTAATGCCATTTTCAAACCTAATTTCATGGCTAGCCAATTCATGCTGTGATCCAGTGGCAGGTGATTTCTATATTAAAACATTTGAAGAGAAAGCAGCTTAGATCAGCCAGCCTTGAAAGGGGATAGACCATCTTGTCTGTCCTCTCAGTGCTGGAAGGAAGGGCTTCCCCCAGGCATCCCTGCCCAATATTCTTGCCTTTTGCAAGGAGTATGAGCACAGCCACAGCACAGATCCTCTGAAGCTTCTTCAACAGCATGCCCTTGAATAAGAGCTTCCCCACTCCCCCCCCAAAAAAGAGAAAAGAAGTAATGAAAAAGGGAAAAGAAAAAATCTGTTGTAAAACGTAGTTTCTATTAGCAGACCTTAAGGCACTTTTAGAAATGTTGAGTGAATGAAATCTTTCCCTTGCCCTATCTGGGGTAAACAAATCCATCCTGTCCTTCAGCTTGATCTTGCAGTAATGTCATAATCCCACCTTTATTACATCACTGTTGTCATGGAAATAACTGTGATTTCATAAAGTCTCCATAATGACTTTACCACAAGATCCATTAGGATGGGAAGATGGATTGTGAAGGCTAGAAAAATGCTTTCTTTAAGCAAATGCGTACTGGATAATTAGCAAATGCAGCAAGGGGAAAGAACGGAAATTTGATGGAGATAAATAAATGGATCCATCTTGAATGTGGGCTATTTATGAACAATTTCTTTGATTTGGTTTCAAATAGCACAAAGGCACTGTTATAATTCTAATCAAGCCCAAAAGTCCCATACTTCAGGACATAGCGTACGTTGAACAAGAGTTAGCTTCAGTCCTCCAAAGACCCTTAGGCTTTGGAATAACTTTCTCAGGCTTGCACTGATGTCCACAGAGCATGCTGAGGTGTGGTGGGGCCTGTTGGCTGATGGTCCGGGAAAGTAGAATCATAGAATATCATGAGTTGGAAGGGACCACCAAGAGTGGTCCTGATGGGGACAGCTTATTCTTCTGCCTTTCTGTATCCCCTGGGAGTGTTTGCCCTATAGATAGGTACTTATTTTTAATTTTCAAAGAAAAATACACTGCTTGTGATGGTACTTACCGGGTAGTCCACCCCAGGCTGATGCTAGACATACATCAAGCCATGCTGGTGATGGCTTTCTGCTCTGAACTCTGTAATCTGTTTTCTCGTGTCCTGGTGCCACACTGAGCACCATCACATGCATCCCCTCATTCTGGACACTCTCATGGTTCAGGCAGCAAAGAAGAGAAGGGAGTTATGGGAACAAGATATACAAGAAATATACAAGAGGTGCTCAGCTGAGGTCTGCTGGCTCCATGCTAGAACACCTTTCTGCAAGCGAGGCTGTTTGCAATGTCATTCCCTTCAAAGCTTCAGCAAGCCTCTGGCTTCCCTCTGCAAGCTGCACCTGATCTGGGAGCAGGGGTGTAGAGAAACAGTGCTAAGCTAATTGAAGTGGTCAAGATCTAGCCAGCAGCATTCCACGCGTTAGCCAAATTGGAGCTATAACTAATCTCCAAGTGAAGACAAATCTCTCCTCTACAATCCTCTTACTGTATTTACATATGAAAATCCATGAACGTTTGCTGAATGGAGCCGTGGTGAGACTTTTGGGGATTGCTCGTGAAGAGGCTGGCAGTGCAGCCTAGAGAGGGTGCGAGGCACCAATAACACCTGGGTTCCAAAATCCCTGGGAGCTGGGTGTCTGGAGCCCAGTCCAGGTATTTAGAGAGTACTTAACTGTTCCTCCTGGTAGGTGAGAAATATTGGCTCAGAGGCAAGAAAAACCTCATGGGACTCAATGCAGATACATGATCATCAGTGAGCGTTATCTTGTTAATCAGTATTACCTAACTTAAATTGTAAGTGTTGTTACTGCTGTCAAATCCATGATAGAGATGTAACATGTATTGGCTTTGAGAAATAACAACTTTTTGTGACTAATCATTGCTGACGGTCACGTGCCGTCTCTAATGATCTCCTTGGGATGCTTTGCTGGAGTGGGAGGAGAAGGTTTTAGCCACATGTGCTGGCAGGGCTCCAGCTTTGGCTGTGATGATTAGCCAGACGAAATCCATCCCGCGCCTTTGGCTGCCTGTAATGGTGTTCCTCGCTTCATTCTGGCACTGACAGAGCCGGATAATGTGTGGTCTGAGACATCTGTTGCAGCTCATAAAAACAACACATTACAGGGAGGATTATTCCTGGTCTGGAGATCCAGAGAGCCAAACACGCAGCGAAGTGGATGATCATCATTGCTAACTGGGGATGGGATAGCTTGGCACCACCGAAATGGGCACCACCTTGCCCCTTCCTCCCATAAATACCTAAATCATCTGTAAATCACCTCTTGAAGGCCTCCCAGGTTAACTTAATGCTCTGCTGGGAAGCATCATCATCATCATCACTGTAATGACTCGCTGTTGGTTCCACCATCTGCAGAACAAGGCAGGGCAACGGAGCAGCATCCACATCCTGCAAGCATGCAGATGCTTCCACCCTCATGCCTTCTGCAATCTGCAAAGGTCATTTTGGAACTTGTGCCATTTCATCTGGGTGACTATGGGGCCACAAAGCTTTAGTGCAGGTCATTTTGGCTTCCAAGAACAGTTGCCATCAACCATAGTCGAGAAGGCAAGTTGGATGACTAGTTTGGCAGGCTTTGGATTTGAGTTTGGAAACAGGGTGCTAGCAAAGAAGTTTGTTCCTGTTTTCCTCTCTTAAAAGTTCGCAGTTAATCATAGAATCATAGAATGGCCTGGGTTGAAAAGGACCACAATGATATCTAGTTTCAACCCCCCTGCTATGTGCAGGGTCACCAACCACTAGACCATGCTGCCCAGAGACACATGGAGCGTGGCCTTGAAGAATTAAAGAGTTAAAGAATTGTTCAGTTAAAAAAAGATCATCTGAAACCAGAAACTGTGCTTTGGGTAAAATGAAGGGTTTTCGGTCAACTTGATTTTCTTGACTTCCAAATTGTTTTTGGGGTGTGATTTTTCAGCTGGACCAGCTAACCAGCAGATATATTATTCACTCTGCTCTGCTAGTGAGATCCTGAGGTCTGAAGAATATATACTGTATATTGACACCTTGCTCCTTTCTGATGCTGATCCAAGCACTGTGAAAGCTGGTAGAAAAATGTTTCTAATGGGAACTGGCCAAGTCTATGATGCCATGTTTTGGTTGGGCCTGCCAGAAGGACATGGATCTTCTTGGATGCATTGTCAACAGAGTCCTGTTTTGAAAGACACCAGCATCTCTTTGCTTCTCTGAGGTATACCCTTACACACCCCTTAGCTAACATCAGTTCATTCTGTTTGGCTGTTAAGGGCTGCAAATTCTGCCTGTTTATTACCAGGATGTTTTCAGCTTGTAACATGTTCTGCTTTTGATGAGCTCTTCAAGGAATGCTACTTCTGCAAATGTGGTGATGTATCACAAATTGCCTGGCTCCAGCGGGGTCAGGCATTGCCTGTCTCCTTGGCTACCCATGCCAGGCAAGAGGAGAAATCCTTCCACCGTCAGAAGTGTCCCTGCACCTTCAGATGCTCATGTTGCTTTCCTATGTAGCTGCCTGTCTAATTAGCAGCAAGGAAGAAACACTCTCAGAAGAAATCTAAGCATTCCTGTTCTTTGTCAAGGATGCAGTAGGAGGCTCAGAAAGGAGCAAGGTTGGAGAAGGGTGAGTGCAGATGATATTTGTTTTGGCAGGAAGAAGTTAGGTAGGGCTCAAATTGCCTTTTTTTTTCCACTAAAGGCATCCAGCTGCTGCCATGATTTCTGCTTTTAGGTTCAGATTGTTTGCAGCCTGCTCCCTGGAAGGGATCAATAGCTTCCTTTCCCTTGTGCTCCTTCCCCTCGTGCTCTGCTCACTGGAAGGAGCAGATACCTGGCTCAGTAGTAACTCTCATATGTTGTGCAAGCACATGTATAGCAGCCTCTCAGGGTGCCAGGACTAATTTTCCTTGTGTATTTTTTTGTGCCCAATCTGAGGGTCATTTCCACAATGCTCCATCAGCACCAATTAGATGCAGTCAACCCCCTGTGTCACCCCATGTGATTCCTTCAAATGGAAGGGATGGCTGACTGCTGCTTCAGGTGCAGTGCAATACACAAAGGAGGAGGTCAGGCTGGGGGAGCTGGGCAGGTGCCTCTGATCTCAGCAGCTCACAGATCAGCCCCTCTGCACCAACAGGTCAGGATTCACCTCATGGGCTGGGAGCCCTGTTGGAAAGCCTTTGAAGTCCCTCAAATGAAATGGTGGAAACACTGTGGTCCTGGTATCCTGGCTGCCGTAAAAAAGGCATGGGGATGCAGAGCCCGGATTGATATGAAGAAGGATTTCTGCTGCAGAAGTGAAAGTCCCATGTAACAGTGGCACTCAGTTCATTTTTCAGGCCCCTTTCTGCTTCTGCACTTAGGAAAGTGAAATAATAATTGGGAGCAAAGCTCAGGTTAATCTGTGCTGAGAACATGGCATTATTATAAGAAGGGGCATGGGGGGGAAGCACACAGCTTCTGTGGTTCATTTTATTTTTCAGCTTTGCCTTTGACGGTCACTGGTATTGGAAAATAACCCTTGTCTGCAACTGGAGTGCAGAAATGTCTGCAGGGCTGAGGTGCCACTGAGCCGTGGCACACTGCTTCCAGCCCAGGGATGCTGGTGGCTGCGCTCACACCCAGCTGACACAGGGCTTCCCAGGTGCCATTTAATGACCCATGGTGCCATAGGAACCCCTTGGAAGAATTATGAGGTCATAACTCACATCTGCTGCAGACAGGTTCTCCATACTTAGGGGCACCTGTCAGGAATTTATCACTAATGTATTTTTATGCCAGGCCTTATCATAAGTGAAGAAAGGCTCCAGCTGTCTCTAGTGACTTTTTAATCATCCAAAGAAGTTCTACACCTGAGGTAACAAACACCCAGTCCGTTGACTGGGGCTACTTTGTTTGATGTATTTATGGGAGATGCTTGGCTTATTCTGCTGCATCTCACATTTTTTTTTGTAGGGAGGGAAAAGAAAAAAAAAAAAGAAAGCTAAGCCTGCATGCTGCAAACCCTGCAGCACGGTAGCCTGCAAAATGGTGTATGGCTCTTGCAGGCTCTTGAAGCCAAATGATAGGGAGATAGAAGGGCATGCATGGGATGGCAATGGGACAAAAGGAGCAAGTTGTTTGGCAAGCCAGTTGATGTTATCTTTAAGGGTTTCAGTAGAGGTTCTGCTGGGTTCTGCTCTTCCAGCAGTCATCCTGCAGCTCCTGGGAGTTCTCAGAGATCCTTGGCTCAGCCCAGCACCAGATTAAACCCTGTTTTTCCTGGAAATGGCTCTGGATACATTTTATGGTTTAATATTTGTCCTCTGAGAAATATCTTCCTTTCATACTAAATGAACCTGTTGTATGTGTGGCTAATTTTAAAATTTCTGGAGGAAGCTGGAGACTCGCTTGTCTCTAGCGGGGAGGGATGCATGCCTGGAGCATCTCTCAGGCCTGGAAGCCCCCAGCACTGGGGGTGGGCTGTGTTTCCAGGCAAATGTGGTGGTGACAGACCCATCTCCTCCTTCAAAGTGGACCAACACTCTTTGCTGTGCCGTTGCACAACAAATCTGCGTATTGGTATTACCCTATGTGTGGAAAGCATTAAAGAGAAAGCACTGATAAAACTCCTGCAGGCCTTGTAGACATTCATCCACATTGGTGTCCTGCAGGGAAGCATGCAGGGTGAAATAATGCCCAGCTGGAGCTGGCTGCGGGATGCTCTTTCTTTTCCCAGCCTGAAGGATGAGACTCAAGACACAAGGGTGCTCTACAGAGCATGCTGCTGTCTGCCAAGGGAATTAAATGACTTTAAAAATATGTATTTTTGTGTAACCTGTGGATAAATGGAGGGCAAAAGCCCACTCTGTGTGGTGCACTGGAATGCTTTGGATGAGCAAACTTTCAGCCGTTCTTCCCAATGGCTCACAATAGGTGAGTCCAAGCATTCCTGTGATCATTACTCTGCTGCCATTCCCCCAGCCCAAGGGAGGGAAGATTTAGGTTAGATATTAGGAGAAAATTCTTCACTCAGAGGGCAGTGAGGTGCTGGCACTGCTGCCCAGATCTGTGGGTGCCTCGTCCCTGGAGGTGCACAGTGCCACGGATGGGGCCCTGGGCAGCCTGAGCTGATAGAGGGCAGCCAGCCTACAGCAGGGGTTGGGGCTGGGTGGGCTTTGAGGTCCCTTCCAACCCAAACCATTCTGTTATTCTATGAAAAGAAGGCAGGAGGATTTGGGGCTGAGCTCCCTGTTGTTCTTCTCTGAACAACTGAATAAAGAGAACTGCCTGGAAAAATAGAGGAGGCATCCCCTGCCTGCGAGGAGGCAGAGACATAAAAACATTCCCCGTTGACAGCATGCTGAGTTATTGCAGCCTCCGAGCTGCTGGATGGAGCTGAGCACCGTGCAGTGGGGGAGTCACTGGGGCTGTGGAAGAGCAGGATGGGGGAGCTGGAAGGGATGTGCGCTGTTGTCTGCTAAGCACTGTGCTGTCAGCTCTTGCTGCTCTGAGAGTGTCTTGCAGCATCTGGTGTTGTTTCCTGCCATCAGTTGCGTGGCTCTATGATGTTCCCTGTGTTTGCTTTTCCTTTCTGGAGAAAGTTTCCATGCTTAAGGCTGCCAAAGACATCTTGAAGGCAAAAAGTTGAGCTCACCCAAAGGCTTAGAAACAGAACGGAAGAACAACATGAATTCACTGTTACAAAGCTTGTTCTGGGAGGGGGATGGTGCCATAGTGATGGGGATGGGACAGGACTCCCTCCTGAGGCTGTTGTTGTGATCTTGGAGTGTGCAATTCCATAAATGGCACCTGGAGCCCAAATAGAGCCCAGGGCACGTGAATGCTGCTAACAGCACTTCCTCATGCTGAAGCCAAGAGATGACATTGCAGAAACAGTCTAGGTCAAAATAAATTGCTTTCTGGCATTCCGAGATTATCTAAGCCCTTCTTTTTCCCAGGATGAAAGGGAACAAAGGCTCTTCTCTGCTCCGGAAAGAGCTTAGGATACTACTTCTGTGAGCAACAAGAACTTATTAGGGGAGAGGGTAAACAAAGAGATTTGGGGTTAATTTGCTCAGGAGGGGGAGGAGGAAGAGCATGATGCTGTTCTTAAAGCCTGACACTTCTTCTGACAATAGCAGCAGGTTGCCAACTGAGCTGTGCAGGCAGCCCTGGTGCCTTTTCAGCCTATTGACTGGCAGCCCTTGGTGTTTCTCTAACTGCACATTGATTTCGCATGGACTTGCTTCCAGCTCAGACTGCATATCCCAGAATCATCTAGAATCATATAATCATTTGGGTTGGAAGGGACCCTTAAAATACACATAAACGGCAAAGAAAGGTGTGTTTCAGAGCAGTGCACTGGGCATCTTCTTCTGAAGTTCCATAACATAGAATCATTAGGTAAAGGGAGAAAACCAAACATATATTTCTTGAGACCTTATGGGCCATAAGACCATACTTGAAAACAAGTGATAGTGCAAACTATTCTTTTCAGAATGCACATAGTTCCTCGTTATTGCTCTCTGCGGAGAGCCACTGTGTGAAGGAGAAGTTCTTGCTCTGAGCCCCCAAGGTGGGGTCTGAATAAAATGCCCCTTTTCTGCCTGAACTCACCTTGGTGAATGCTTCCTCCTGCTTGAAAAGAAAGGACTTACGGCTTGTTTTCCTGACAGGTTGCTGCCCAGAGCAGCCCAGGTTGTGTATGCTGGCCAGAGTGGGGCAGGTTTAACCTTTTGCTGGAGGGGAATTTGTTGATCCCAGTAGAAATTATCTTTTCAACCCATGCAAACTTGAAAGCACATAATTATCCATGGAAAAAAATTGTTATAGAGAGGAAAAATCCCAAATGTGTCATTTTTACTTTTTTACTTCCCCATAGATTTTTAATAGCACAGTAGAGCTGTACGTAGAGTCACAGAATGGCTGGGCTGTGAGGGACCTTAGAACCCACCCAGCCCCAACCCTTTGCAGTGGGCTGGTTGTCCCCACCAAGTCAGGCTGCCCAGGCCCCATCTATGGCAATGGGCACCTCCAGGGATGGGGCACCTGTTACTCTAGTGCCTTCTGACACAAGGGTCTTCTTAGAAGAAAAGGTCCTGTTACTACCTTGGTTTTAAGAGTTACACATCCCTGTGTACCTTGTTTAGTGGGCATGTACCAACGAAATCCCACTGCCCAAACACAGAGCTGTGCTTTGCATGGCAGGAGCATCCTGGCCATGGTTGCTCCTTGGGTGGGCTGTCCAGATACCACATGTTGTTCCTTCAGATCCTCCACGGACACGTGCTGCTCAGAACTGTCAGTTCTGTTTAGTTGTCAGTTTTTGATGAATAATCACCTGAATGGGTGATTCCCAGCTGCTAGCCCGGGGGCTCAGGAGCTCCCACACTGGCAGAGGATGTGGGATGTACAAGAGGAAGGGTTGGCCTCCTATGCTGCTTCCTCATGAAGTCCATCAGTGCCTTGAGACAAAAACTTGCTGAGGGACAAGAGCTGAAAGTCACCTACCTGGGCTCCCATAGCCTCCCCATTCCTATCCAGAATTAATAGAGAGAAAATTTCCCTAGAGAACATCAGTGTGGGCCAGAGAGCATTAAAATGGAACTTTCAGCCAACTAATAGCTGTAATTACAGCCCATCCTCTCCTATGTGGTGCTGACTTCCCCATGTAATTTTCTTTTAATTTTCTCTTAATAGGTACACGTGAGAGATGAGTGGTTCAATGCGCTTCTCATGCTTAATGTGAGGTTGGCTTCATGTTAAAGAAGCCTCATGGACATGTGGCCATGCTTCATCCATCCAGGCAGCCCTATCTGTGGTGGGGAAATGCAGCCCTTCAAAGCATACACATGTTGTAGGCACCAGTGCTGCTTCTTAGCTCTTCAGAGGATGGAAAAGGCTTACTGGGAGAGGGAGAAATGCCCTGGTTGGATGGCAAAAGTAGAGCAGACAGTAGGGCCAGCTGCTGGCTTGCAACAGAGATGTGCTTTTCCTCCTCCTCCTCCCAGTCTGCCCTGGGTGTTGGAGCATCCTTCATTCTCATTTACTTCCCCAGATCCAAAATACAAAGGTGGCATCATTTCCACCATCCAGAAGAGTCCTTTCAGGCCAGCTCTGACACAGAAAGGAGTGCAGTCTTGCCCAGCCATGCTGTGCTGTACCAGTTCCAAGGGATAGAGGCGGGAAAAGGCAGAATTGGAGGTTTTCATAAGCATTAAATTAAAACAGTGCATAGAGTCTGTTTTGGTTCCTGGGCATGAATGTCATATCAATGCTCCACTCTGCCTGCTGCCTGATAACAGCAGTACCCACTGGGTAGGCTCAGCCTTTGGTGCGGTATGCAACAAATAAAAAGCAGGAGCCCAGTAAATGCAATTTCAGGTGCCTCAGCCTCTCTAGTCACTCTGGCTCTCTGGCTGCCATGCAATTAGTTCTGTAGAAGGATGCCTCCAAAATGTCTAATTGAGCTGCATTTCTATGGGAGTTGCAGGCGGTTGGAGCTGAGAGTTGTGATTGCTGTGCACCCAGCAGGTCCGCACATACTTTGGGATGGGTCCTGCAGCTTGGTTGCCTTGGACGTGACAGAAAGACCTAGATCAGGGCTGCAGAAATGCACCAGGAAGCCAGGAAAGGGAGGTGAAGAACATTTCTGGGGACATCCGTTTGGGGCAGATGAGTGAGGCTATGCAGATGGTGTCTCCCCATTGACTATCTGCATGCTCAGCCCCATGGAGTTGTGAGTCCTGAGCCCAAGAGGAGCAGGGAAGCACAGGTTGGATGCAGCCCCTTCTCCTGAGTAAGATGCAGAGCTCAGTGAACCACCGGAAGCTTCCTCTACCCTGGCACCCTGCACAGAGCATCCCCCTCAACGCACTTGTGAAGTAATTAGATAACTGCTGCGAACAAGTATGTGTGCTTAATAAGCATGCTAATTGGTATTGACCAATGTGTGGCATGTTCTTTGTCAAGTGCCAATTAGAAGTGCCTAAGAAGTGCTGGAGAAGCGAGTGGACGACGGTGATTAGATCTCAGATAGGTATGTATGCACTGCTAGAGAACCAGAAGGAGAATCACCTGGCAGAGCAGCCAAAAACCCTATTCCCACCCAAAAACAGGAGCAGGCACCGTGCAGCTCATAACCTGCTGCCCATGTCTGCAGGCGTTCAGCTGCAGGGTGTCCTGCTCCTCAAATCTGATTCTTGCTGTGTGTCTGTAGCAGTCTCCCTGGATACTCTCACTCGCCTGGATTGCTTTATTTATTGCCATCATTAATTAATTTTATTTTGGGCAGGAAGGACAAATCCTCTGAGACCGTCTGCGTGCTAGAGACCATTACTGCATTGGTGTCTGAAAGCTTCGGTGCACAAAAACCCCTGGCTCTGTCAGCCCTGCACAATTAATTAACCTGCACCGCTCGGAACTGCAGGGCGGACTGTCTGTATCCCACTTAGGGCTGGCTCTTGTCCCTGTGCCCTGGGGTACAAGGACCAAAAAGCTGTACCAGATGCACTGTGTCTTCCCAAAATGGGCACCATGGGGATGGTGTGAAGACGTGTGCCACTCCTGTGCAAGTCCTTGAGGTAGACCTGAGGCTGAATTGGGTCTCTGCTGCCTTTCTTTAGTGCAGTAGTGCCGCATTACCACAGCTCTGCAACATCTCCAGGGACGGTGACTCCTCCATCCAACCTGAATGTTGCCCTGGTGCTGTGAGGCCACTCAGTGGCTTTGCAGCCAATTCAGGTCAACTTCAGGTGTGTGCTTCCTCGCTCCCCACCCATTGCTCGAGGTACGTGGTGCCCTAGAGCATCACTTATCTCTGTGATTGCTGCCTTTCTCCCTGGGATATGCAGCAAGAGAGGACAGAAGCCCCAACAAATGAGGCAGAGCAGCTTATCTGACCCCAGATGAAAGAACAAACAAAGTTTGTCTTGTGGTCAGGGTGACACTTTGCCACAAAAGGAGAGCAGGGAGAAGTTAATTAAACTTTAAAGAAGCCATTTATTAGGGGAGGAAAGTAAGGCATGCTTTTTCTCTAATACTGGAGTAAAGCTCATTACAGAGGGAAGCCGTTCTTCAGCAGTTAATAAACTTACCTTCCTCCACCTAGCTTTGAGGAATGGTTAATGGAGTGTCCATAGCTCATTTTAATGTGCAGTTTTTCAAGATACCCACGGCCCATTGGCTGCAAGAGTTTAGAAAACAGCTGTCTGAAAATGAGGGAGATCCCACCTGCACTCCCCACGGAGGATGCTGCCTGAAGAGGAGGCTCACATGCTTGCTGACACCCTGTGCATCCATCTGGCTGCATCCCCCCAGACTGGGAGAGCAGAGTGATGGCCCGATGCCTGAATGGCTCTGCAGTTTGTGTGCTGCCCCAGCCTCATGCTACCCATGTGCTCGTCTGTCACTGAAATCCTTTTTCAACCAGTGGAAGCCCAGGGGACTATGCTCTGGCACCTTGCTGCTTGCCACCTTGGGAAGGGACCTGGATGCTGGTCTGGGATAAAAAATGAAATAACAGCATTTGCTGGCAACGCTGAGTTAATACCAAAAAGATGAAAATACAGCCAGCCTCCAAGAATAGGAAGAGGACCTTATGATACTTAGTGAGCGGATAATAAAACGGCAGATGAAATTCAAGGCTGCTAAATGAAAAACAATGCACAGGGGAAAAATCAGTCTAACTTTGCACACAGAGCGATGGGCTCTGAACTAGATGTTACTGCTTGGAGAGAGAGAGCTGAGAGTCATGCTACAGACATCTATCACAGTGACAGTTCACACTCCACGGTCGTCAAAAGCCCCGCAAATAAGATGATGGGAGTTACAGGGAGCTAAGGGAGGGTGAAATGGGGAACGTTGCTCTGCTGCCTAATGAGTGGCTGGTGTACCCCTCCTTGAGCAATCTGTGAGCAGCTCTGGACCTCCCATCCTCAGGAATGGAGGGGAGAAGCTGAGAAAATTATCCACTGCAGACAGAGATTGATGGAGGCAGGGATGGATATGAAATCACATAGAGTGCTATGGAGCTGAAGAACTGGCGCTGATTGCTTGGCTGAAGTACTGGGCATAAGGACCATCAGAGAAGCTACCAAGAGCCAAGAGAAGCGGAGACTTTCTCCAACGCAGTCCAGCTCTGAGCTGGGAGGAGGCACGTCAGAGCCCAGCCACATCCAGCTGCCAGAAATACCTGTGCGATGGCCCCTTTATGGCTGGGCAGACAGGCAGAAATTCACTGCCACCACTTACCCAAGAATAATGAAACATTTCCTGAGACAGCAATAAATCTCCTGCCATGACAACACTTACAGTGCCTCTTCGATCCTGGAGAAAGGTTTTAAAACTCAGCAAAGTGGGAGTTTTTAGTGCCTCCGTGCTTGCTTCCAGCCATAATAGCAAGTTTAGGAGTGAGCAGTGCTGCATGGCCCAAAGTTGGGACTGAGGTTTGAAGGCAGGACAGCTCCATGATTATGAGCACAAATCAAAGCCCTAGGCTTGAGAATCTCCTGTGTGGGGGGCTGCAATTGGCACAAGTCATCCCACTGAAGCCTGAATAATGGGAATCCAAAAAGCCATTGCTTACTGATGCTGAGTAGTATTGAGCTGGGAAGATGGCCAGAAGAGAAACCCAGTCAAAGCCAGAGAAATTCTACCACCTCTTTAGTCAGGGACAGCTATCCTGAAAAGAAGTGCTCTTTGCAGTCCTGGCCATAGAGGGAAAAGGAGGGGTTTGGCAGAGGAAGAAAGCTGATGCTGGAAAAAGGCATGGGGAAGTGATAGGTCTTTAAAACCCAACCAGCGAACCAGTGTGGTTGCAGTGGTCAACTTAAAAGATATCAGCAGAAACAAAGTGGGTTTCAATCTCTAGCTGCTTGGGAATGCCTGAATGGGAAGATGAAACTGGAGGTAATGGTTTGCTTGTGCAAGGGTCACGGAAGTGCTGGAAGCATGGCAGAGGGCTGCTCAAACAGCTGGCTGATGAATAGCAGAGCATCACAACACATTGATGCCCAGCAGAGCCTAGACCATAACAGTTCCGTCCCTGTTTCTACCCACCCTCCCTCCCTTCTTCCCTTTCTCTTTCCCTTCTTTCCCAGACACCCTAACAGCTATGGGCAGCAAAAGAAGGTGGGTGGGTGCAAGGGTGGAGAAGGAGACATCAGATGGCAGCAATCAACAGAAAAGATCAACTTAATGTGATCAGCCCTCATGTTGTTCTTATTATCAGCATCTTGGGAGTGTGCTTGATCTAATTAAATCCTTTAGTCTCTAAAGGACCCAGCTGAGGTCTGCATCCCATCAGCAGCTGCTGGCAGCATTGCTTTCAGGTTGGGGCAGGCAGAGAAACATGAAGTTCCTCACATCATTGCTCTTATCCAGGTATATTTCTATCAACTTTTTTTTAACTTGCTTGGCTCCTCTTGGGTGGAGAGCAAAGAGTTGGTCAATAACTCAGGAGTGAGGGCTCCGAGTATTGTCATGCCATCATTTTGTTTGTTTTGCAACACTGTTCTGTCCAGGTTATAGAGGAGGGAATGGTTATTTCTAGAAGAGGTCTTAATCCCACTTTGGAAAGAGTGTCCTCTTTTGCAAGACACCGTCATCTTTCCAAACCCTCATGTGTTCTGAAGGCATCCGAACACAATGGATTCCTGCTGGCTAGAGATAAGCAGGGTCTCCCTACTGCTGCACAGCCATGTATTCACTGGCTTGCGGGGAAAGCATTTCCTTCAGTTTCCACCTTGGCTTGCTAGGTCTTTAAAGCAAAGCAGGAAGAAAGGAAGAGCTCAATTTATGCTTTTGGTATCACTCAGTAGTTTATATGCTTTTGGTAAAGCTGTGATTGTTATCAAGGCTATCGAAATCTCCAGAGTCTGAAAATCAAGGTGAAAGCTCACTTTCATGGATTATTTCCAGTCACTTTTCTTCTGCCTCTGCTAAAAATAACACAGGAATGGCTTTCTTCGAGCTTTCCTATTCCCTTCTGGCTAGAACAGAGAAGGTCAGGAGCCTGAAAGTGAAGAAATAGTGGGGGGAAGGAGTTATAGTGACTGGATGAAATTGCTTGCTGTTTTCCCTCTGATCTGAATGTGGTTAACTTTCCACTGCCTCCCTGCAGCTCATTCCTATTCCTAAGGCTGTTTTCCAGGCTCAGTGCACAGAACATCTTGGGTGTTATTTCTAATGCCAACTGAAGGCACTGAGCTGTCCTGCAGTGCAAACTTCAGCCAATGCGACAGCAAAAGTTGGATGTTTCAGTCCTTCTGGAGCAGAAAGCTCACATTTTTATCCATTTCATTATGAAAGATCATTAGAAACACACCTAAAGCTAGAAATGGTTTTGCCAACACTTGACCCTCTATGCTCTAGTTCCCTGATCCAAGACCTCAGGGCAACGTGAAGTCATGGCCTTGGTGTTGGAATACATCTGATTCATGGTGAGACTTCCAAGTATTAGCCATTGCATAGATTCACTGGATCATGGTGTCATATAGGTTGGAAGAGACCTCTCAGATAGTCAAGTCCAACCACCAGCCCATCCCCACCTGCCTGCTGGGCTATGTCTCTGAGAGTCAGGTTGCTTCTAGCTCTTTTGGCATTGTAAAGCTCTTGATGTTCTCGGGCTTGCTAAGCTTACACTGATTTTTTTGTAAGAAAAATAGAAGCTTTTTTTCGGATGCCGTATTGCATTTCTTGTGTTACAATAGCTTTTCCTTGCTGTAGCCATGGGTTTTGTTAATTACTGGCTTGGTGTCTAAATTTGACTCTGAATTGTTGTATCTTCATTGTCTGAAGTGTTTCCACATGATCTAACATGAGATAACTGTTCCACATGAGATAACCAGCTGTTATCTCAAAGTGCATGTATAGTCAGGAGAGAACTCATTTAGGGCACAGGGAAACGGCAAAATAATAGTTTCTTCCCAGAGAAAAAAAAAAAAAAGGAAAAAAAGGGAAGAAAAAAGCGTTGTGCTAACCACAAGTGGGAAGGCATTACAGACGAATAAACACAGATTTTACCCTACTACAGAACCAAGTCAACTTTAAGATTTTCAGTTATTATTTTTTCAAGCAAGGGGGTAATGCTGTTTGTCTCAGCTGTTCATTAGTGGTATTAATAATGATTGATCATCTTGTGTCCTTTCCTATCTATAAACTTGCATGACTTTCAACATCCTTCCTTAAAAAGTGACGTCTCACCCGGTATGACTCAGGGGAAAGGGTGTTTCTGCACCAGGGATGGCTGCTCTTGGCCTCCGGCACTCCAAGGGCTCAGCTCCATGTTGTGCAATCCCCACAGCTTGCAGTGTGAGCCCTAACCCCGCGCAGGGTTACCAGCCCAAAGATGTTAGAAGTGCCTGTGGGCTTTCTGCCATCTAAACGACCACTTGGAAGCAGTGCCAGGTGCCAGGGATGGTGGCCAGACAGGGCAGCTCCAGGGCTGTGTTAGCTGTCTCCTCCTGCGTCGCTTAAGGAATTAATAATGCAGTTATTGAAATGCATCGTAGATTCCTTTGCTATGATTTGAGCTGCACCCACGCAGTATTTCCAAAGAAGGAAGCCAGACAGGCACCTGCAGAAGACATGGGTAGTGGTGGAGTGAACGGGTGGACCATGTTCCTCTGGTCCCTGATATTTATAGAAGCTTAGTACAGGGAGAAGTTATGCCTGAGAGCCCTTGAGCAGCATTCAGAGCAGCATTGATCAGACCTTGTCTGGCCCTGATAGTGATGGGGCTCCTCCACTTTGGGTTGGGTTGCAATGAGATATAAGCTTAGGGTGTACAGAGAGGACATAAGGAAGGCACTGAAATAAGCAGTGTTGTCTTAAGCTACTGTGATTTGGATCACGCTTAGAGCAAGAAAAATATTGTTGCAATGGGTTTTTGATGTCATCCTGGTGTGAAGGATGGTCCCATCATGGCAAGCCACCTGGGCAGCCTGGCTCCTTCTCTTCTCTGTAACAGCATGCTGTAGATGTACTGTGAACCCAGGGCCCAGTTCACATTTACATGCTTAAATCTCAAGCGTGTAAAGCAATCCATAGATGTCAGTGGGATCATCATAGGCTGGGAATTAACGATGGCCTTAAGTGGGTTTTCAGCCTGAGATCCATTCATCACTGCTAAGTGGTCACCAAGCAGTTCGCGTGCACTCCGTGAGCCCAGCCCTGCTCAAGTGGTCACTCCAACTGCTTATTATTCCTCCTCTCTCGCCTGTGACTGATCACCCAGATTATCCCCTGTTGTTTCTGGACTCTGATTAGATTCCTGCAATTTTTGAGGAAGTGGGATAATAAATAACAAGCCATGAGGAGTGAATATCAAGTGCCTCTGTTTGTGTGAAAGGACACTTTTTTTTTTTTTTTGGCATGTGGAAATGAGGATTTGTCCACTGTCCCTCCCCCCAGCCCCACGTTTTTATGAGTTTAGGTGCATTTCCCCCTGCAGCAGCCCAGCTCTTGCAGAATCAAGTGCAGCCTGCGTTAGCCAGGAGGACTGGCAGCGTTTGACCCACTCCAAATCCTTTGAGAAAGCTTTAAGAGAAGGGAAAAACAAAGTACAAAAATGACAAACTGATCTTTTTTGTTCCAGAAACTTTCTGCCACCAATTAAACACAGAATTGAATATGGCCAGCCAGGTAGAAAAATGAAATAAGGAGCAGGTCTGCTTGATGTTGCTGCTTTCTTCTGCATTTTTCTTGCGGTGCAGGCGGGCTGCCAGCACTGATGTGTTGCTGGCTGTGTCAGCAAGGGTCAGGAATGCTTTTTTTCAGCTGGAGCTCTCTGCTTCCATCAGCCACTCGGCCACAGTCACCTCCCTGTGTCACCTCTCTGCAATGTCCTTTGAAGGCCGAGCATCACCTTCTCAAAAGCAAGCACAAAGTGAGGTCTGCTCTGCAGCTCTGCTGGAACTGACAGGAACATAAATCCCCTTCACTTCCCACCACAAATCCCTTCTCTGCATACATGGGAAAGGCATTTTCCCTTCAATTTTCCTTCTCTAAGCCAGGAGGAGCGTTGCCATCTGCGGCCATCAGGGTTGGGATTCCCATCCAGGTTTTGGTCTGGCTGTGGGCAGAGGTGCCACATGAAAGCAGTTTTGCAGGGCTAAAGGCTGTGCAGAGCATTGCAAGGGGCAAAACTGGAGGTGGTGGCATTGCTCCCTGAAAGCCAAACCCCATCTCCTGTCTGTGCCCTACTAGCAGTGAGTTACAGTGCTGGTGTGATGCTTCTTGGCACTCCTTCGCTCAAGACTCTGGGTCTGTGCTTGGTTCTGACCCTTAAGCCCCATTTTGGGTGTTCTACAAAGTTCTGCTCTGCACTGAAGAAGGACACCAGAACTCTGCACCTGGGGAGGGGCTCTTCCTGGGAGCGTGGGTGTCTGTGTGCAAGGAGAGGAGGCGGTCTGGTTCCAGCAAGGAAATCAATATTGAATGCGTGCTGTCTTCCTTTTTTTGGTCCATGGCCAAGAAACAAGAGACAGATCACTTTTTTTAAGGGCAAAGAAGGCAACGTAGAAGTAATATTGGCTACTACCGGTGTTAGAGAGAGCTGTCCCTTGGAGATGCTGGCTCAGATGGTGCTTTCTCCCTATCCACAGATGAGAACAACTTCAGAACTTAAGCCCAACACATAATGTCAGAGAGGGAAATGTTTAATTGTCCTGGCTCTGCTGCAGGCTGATAAGCCCACATTGATTTTCTGTAGTGAAGTCTCCAGAGTGTACGTGTTGCTGTGTGTGCATGTGCATGCGCAAATATCTCCTGCTCCCTTGGTATTCCTGATCTCCCCATTGCATGGTGAGAGCTTGATGCTTTCTCCAGAAAGTGGCCATTTGCTGTGCAATTATGGGTGGTTTTACTTTCTGCTTTGTTTTCTCTCCTTTTCCCCCCCTTTCCACCCTTTCCACTTTCTGCAACAATCTGGGGAGGGCTCTCAGGGCAGGTGGCCCTTCAGCAGCATGTGTCCCTCAGCATGAGGTGCACTGTGGAGGTCACACACTCTCCAGTCCAGGCCATCAATCCCTATTTCTGCTCAGAAATGCAAACAGATGAAACAATGCCAGAAAACCTCAGGTCCCAGTTGAGTTGTTCTCAATGGCTTGAGCAATTTTGCACTGGAAAAGGATAGAAAAAATGTTTGGTTAACTTTTTATCTATTTATTTTGAGGGTTTATTGGAAAGAAACTCAGCAATAAGAGGTGGTCCAGCAAGCTTTATAGCTCATCTCTGAAACCTACGAGCTCTGGAAATTTAGGATATCTAGCTGGAAGCTGGTTGCTTATCTCACATGAGCCTCCCAACCCAATGAGGTGTTCCCAGTGTTAATTATGAAGCACCAGTCCGTATGCAGTGATGGAGAAATGTCTAGAGGAGCTGAAGAGAGGATGAGCAGTGTTCTGGTGGAAAAAAATAAATAGGGAAACTCTGACCTCCCTGGAGATGTAATAGGCTTAGCGGGCCCGCCTGACACATGTCGGATAAAATAAAATAAACAAGTAACCCCCCCCAACGCCGTTTGTAAGGAGATTAGCGCAAACACAGTGAAATTTCTCCAGGGACCATGTGTGGCTGAGGCTGGAGCCTGCAGCTCGCCGGTCCTTATCGGGTCTGTGCATTCCCATCGTCCCCCCAGGGCTGTGCTAGGGACACATCTGTGGGGCTACTCTGTGGTCACTGTGTGGCGGTCCACATCCCCTCGCCAGTAGCTCGCCCACTGGAAGTAATGTGACATGACGGTCTCATTTGCCATCTTCCCCTCTGGGAAGAGGACCCGTCCCTGGGCTGTAGATTATCCTCTGGCTTATTACAACATTGTTCTGAAACAAATCCCACGAGCTTCTGCCTCTGATTGCTTTTCCATATGTATAGGCGATCATCTGGTTGTGCCAAGTGGGTTACGTCCAATGCAGATCCTCAGCCAAGCTTGAAGTGATGGCATCAAGTGGGGAGCAAGGATGGAAGAAGCCCCCTCATACTTCAGTGATTTTGAAAGGCTGTGGATGTGTTTGGTTTGGTTTGTTTTAATAGAGAAGTCTTAGGTTCAAATATCATATGGAGGAGATAAGTGGATGCACGCTCTTTTGCAACTCTGAAAACAGGGTGAGTCTACAATAAAGGCACTGAGGCACTGCACAGGCTGCCCAGAGAGGTGATGGTGCCCCTGCCCTGATGGCACCCAAGGTCAGGCTGGATGGGGCTCTGAGCTCCTGATGGGGCTGTAGGGGTACCTGTTCACTGCAGGGGAGTTGGACCAGATGGTCTTTAAGGGTCCTTTCCAACTCTAATGATTCTATGATTTTATGGTGATTCTATGATATCCAGTCTGTAACTGGGGACATTTGGTGACACCTCTGGAAGTGCTTCTCGAGGGGCTCATGGGACAGGTGGAGGGACATGGCTGTCAGTTGTCTTGGAGGTCTGTGGTAGTGTTTGTGAGGTTTCTGATGAGCAGCCTGGGATATCTGGGGTATTTGTGGTGTGTTTGGAAAGAACACTTGTGGTACTGGGAAAGCTCAGGTGAATTTTGTGATATTTTAGTATTCAAGTCCAGAAGAGAATCTGGAGAAAAGCAGCTGGGCTGCTCGTCCCTGTTACAAAGGGACACACTGCCATCAATTACTCTTTAACAAGAGCCTTGGGGCTGGGCTCCATTTCTGCAGAGTGGGTTTTTGTTTAATAAAAAATGCCATGCATACAAATGAAAAGATACACTGCGTTCACTTCTCCTACCTGACATTTATGATTGCTTCACCTGCCTTGAAATAGGAGCATTTACTTGGCCAAAAGGGATTACAAGGACCCACCTCAGTGTGATTTCCAAGTAACTACAGGGAGGACAGGACCACCTTGCTGGGATGAACACTTATTGCCACCAGAAACCTATGTTTCCAAAGGGAGTTAGATGAAGAATCATCATAGGATCATCAGAGTTGCAAGGGACCCTTAAAGGCCATCTGGTCCAACTCCCCTGCAATGAACAGGGACACCTACAGCTCCATGAGGAGCTTAGAGCCTTGTCCAGCCTGACCTTGTGTGTCTCCCAGGCTGGGACACCACCACCTCTCTGGGCAGCCTGTGCCAGTGCCTCACTGCACTGATGGTTGGAGTTTGGAGAAAGTTCCTGTGTCCTGGTAGTCCTTGTCTCCTAGTATGTCCTCCTGTAGTTGGGATGCTTCAGTACATCTACGTCTGCTGGGATTTGGGTTAAGGTCTTGGAGGTGCAGTGGGGTATCCCTCTTTGCTTACTGCTGCTGGTGTTGTTACAGTGAACAGCTTGGTCTGATGATTTGCTCTCAGGGAGTTGCTTTTGTTAATTAATCCCCCCAAAAAGAGAGAGAACATGATATCAGCTGGGACCCGGCTACATCTGACACCTTCATCCTCCTGCTGCTTGGCCAACCTGTCTGGTAAGCATGTTTGATGCCTCTGTCTCAAGGTGTGATGGATAATTAGTGCTCGCCTGCTGCCAGGTGCTGGGTTCTGAGCACATCCTTTGCTGCCCAGCACTGCTCCAGCAGCCAACCCTTCCTGGCAAATAGGTTCCCTCTCTGTGCGTGTGATGCGTTTCTCTCTTTGGCGCTGCTTGCTCAGCCCATTTCATCGGCATGTTTGCTCTGGTTCCCTGACCTGCGCTCACAGCTCAGCATCCTCCCACTCTCTCCTTTGCCCCTGCATCTCCGGGAGCCTGCAATATTTGAACAAGAACTCAATTAATTTTCATTGTCAGTGCCTGTAATTAAATGTGAGGAATGTGTTTTCCTGCACTTCTCCCCAGTTTCTCGTCCTCATCTTGTTCTCGTCTCCCTGCCCCTCTCCCTCCCTTCCATCGCATTGGGTCTCGCAGATTTTGGAAATTCAGAACCATCTGCTTCATGCCGATGGGAAGATACCGTATCACAGGCAAAGCAGGCAGGCCCTCAGAGCCGTGGCGTTAATTAATGGTAATCCCTTAATCACAGGGTTATGCCAGAGACCTTATTGTCCATTTTGTCCTCTCCTGAGCGACGTCAGACCCATAACTGCAAAATTGACTGCCCAGCACCCAGAAAGGCACCAGAGATGATTTTGCCTCTATTACGTGTATTTGAATAACTAGGTATTATGATGCATTTTTCCCCCTCTCTTTCTATTTTGGCTTCCACAATCTGGAGAAATCACCCTTGCTGCAAACACAACAAATTATTTCTGAAACTTGGCGGTAGAGTTTGCTGGGTGTGTTTTCTTCCCTCCTGCCCTTCCCCCTGGCATCCACATTTTTATTCAGAGAGGAGGCTGAGCGCTGAAAAGCCCCATTTCACTTGGACAACTTATCATGTTTGATCTGGAATTGTCCTGAACGCTTTCATCCAGTTGATCAAAACTGTTTGGCTCTCAGCTACTCAACAGAATTTTTTTTATTTATTTATTTATTTTTAATTTTTTTTACATTTTGTGTATGTCTGTTCTTCAACAGAATCAAGTAGTAACTGGGGAAAACATCAAGATCACATAACTCCCACAGAAAATTGCATTTTGGTGAACGAAGCCATTTTTTTTTTTCCCCGACTGGTAGTTTGAATTAAAAAAAGACTACTGAGTAGCCATGCCTCTGGTGTCTGTGTTTCCTTTCAGGGAAGCACCTGTGCTCATATAGTACAATTGGGCTGCAAGCATTAAGGTCACCACAACCCAACACCATCCTTTCCCTCCATTATCCCATCAGCACACACTGAGCTTTCAAAGGCAGCAACCCAACAGGAATGGCAATGTTTTGATGGCCTACATTTCATCTGAGTCACTTCTGCTGTGCCTTTCTTCCCATTAATGTGCTCCATTTGTGTTACGTTGCCTGGCTTTGCATTTCCCATTGTGGCTCAGCCTTGGGCTGAGGCCAGCACGAAGAACATCCGAGCTCCAGAAGGAGCCTGTTGGTGTCTTCTGCTGGCTGGTCTCCAGGGGAGGATGTTACTCCTGGATCACATTGACCCAGATATTCAGAAGACCAGGAGATCTGCCCAGCATGGATCCTCACAGAGGAGATGTTGGCTGGAAGCATCTTGCTCTGTGTGTAGCAACAGCTGTAACCCCTCATGTGGAAGAGAAAACAGTGGAGGAGCAGAGGTGCTCTGGTATGTGCTGATGCAGCGTGTGTAGTAGCTGTGATGTGGATGAAACCTCAACTGTATTTAGCCTTAGTTTCACATTACTTTGGATGGGTGAACTGGAAAGGGAAAGAAACGAAAGGGGAGTCACAGATGCATAAAAATTAGAGATGGAAAGGACCTGGGTCACCCACTCAATACTTTCCTGCCGCAGGATGATTGTTCCTGGACGGAAAGCTCTGCTCAGAGTTATGGCTGGGAATACATTAACCTTTAAAACAATAGCATTAGAATGTTACTTATTTTCTTTAACCTAGGTGCTACATTCCTGGTAAATGTGAAGCGTAGGTTGTGTCTGAGCAGTGCTCCCCCGGGAGGAGTTCCGGGGGCTTTTCAGGGGCAGGAGAGCTGAGCCTGCTGTGGCTCAGGTGAAAGCAGCATGAAGCCGGAGCAAAGCTGGCCAGCTGTGCTGCATCCTTCCCTACCAGTCCTGTTCTCTGTTCCACCCATAGCAGCCGCAGCTTGAGCTGCAGGAATAGCTCATCATGGTACAAGGAGAGGAGAAGTGTTGCTGTGTAGACACACTTGTCTTTCTAACCTCCTGTGTACAGTGGCTAAGTGATGCTCTGAAGCTGAATTGCAGGGGTCCTGGGTGATTTTATTTCCTGCTTCTCTGGTTGTTTCCTGGAGGGGAATGATAGGATCACCTCTTCTTGTTTCGAAGCAGGACATAAAACATCAAGGGGACGCATCTCCTTGAGTTTTGTCAGTGATCAGGAAGACACCTCAATAGCAGTGATTTGCCTATGGCTTTCATAGTGGTGCTCTAAAATTTCTATCAGAGTTTCTGTCTGTGCTTCACGTGCAAGGAAATGGGAACACTGAATGAGAGGAGCTTCTTCTGGTGCCTTATCTAAAAACATTGCTGCCCTCCTGACCCCAGCTGCAGACTTTAGGGGCTGAGATGGAAGTGACCCTACTATTGTCCGTTCTTATGTGTTACTTTGTTGCCACTATTTTTTTGCTTCCCATTTGGACTGTTGTCTGCTGCTTTTCCAAGCTGTTCAGCAAGATGCAACACAAAGACACAGAGAGATGTATTGTTATTATTGGTGGTTGTTGTTCCCAAGCCTTTATTGATTTTTATGAAAGAAATAATAACAACGTGCAGGAGGTGTCCAGCTAACAAAAGAGGTCCTGCAGTACTCATCTTGAATTAAATATATAGAAGCAGAATCCAACTGGGATATTGACAGGCAAATACAAAGTGTTGCGATTCAGCACAGTGCTGGAGTGGAAGTGGGACTTTGCCTTGCTGCAGCCCGCCTTGGAGAGGAGAGACAGCATTGTCCTTCCCCACAGCTTGGCAAGAAACGTGTCCAGAATGCCTTCACCCAAGGCCAGAAATAGGCATGTCATCAGCAGGAGGGAGCTGGCACCCAACACCAATTTTGCCAATAATGTGTGGGGAACTGAGATGCCTCCATTGAAGAAGGAGTGTGATTTGAGCCCATCCCTTTGTAATGCAAAATGGTAACTCAGTCAATCTATCATATCTGGACTTGATGTGGGTGAGCAGATTATTTCTCCAGACCGTCTGATGGTTGTTTTTTGCTTGACTGGGTTTTTGGTGTACATCAGCTCAGCACAAAGGAAGGAAAGCAAAGCCCGTTCTTTGTGGTTGGTTTTCTTACCAGTTTCGCTCACCAACTCATTGGGTTGGTGTGCCCCAAGTAGGAAAGGATGTGAGGAATGGTCTGACATGGCAACCACCCTGAACTTCATCCCCTTAACTCATTTCTAATAGGGATCTGCAAAGGTTCATTCTCTCTTCTCTACCCTTAATTTTGCATTTTCTCCTGTGTGGATGTAGCCTCCAAGATAGAGTATTTGCTGTGGGAGCGGGAGTGTCCTGAAACGACACAAAATGTCACTGTGTTCCTCATGGGTCTGTTGCCTGATTCTGTCTGTAGCAAGACTCACACAAGGTTCAGGTAATCCTGCAATGTCAGAATTTGTCTCTCCCTTGACTTTACAAGGAATTCCTGAGCATAATATTGAATCACAACCATATCGCTGCTCTTAAATCATTTCCTCTAGCAAAACATCACTCCACAGAGGAAGTCCTTTCAGTGGAGACAAAAATGAAAGCATTTATCGGTTTGAAAAGATCCCTCTGTGTGCCAGAATCAGTGAGAGAGAACGGAAGTGTTTCTGCCTCTGGCGATGCCGTCGCGAGGCTGTTTGTCATCCCAGCACAAGAAGAAGCTGAGCACACACAAATATTAAACTAATATTTTTGGTGCTTGGTAAGTTTTGATAGTCAGTTCCTGGTGCCTGAGGCAGCAAACGGGAATGAGGTGCAGTATCCTTAAGCTTTGTATTCATGGCTGAATTGACACTCCTTTTATATTAGTATAAAAGGAGTACGTATAAGTATGTATGACTCTTATTATTGGTATTTATCTCTAGTGTGAGAGAGATGCTAATGATAGCTGGTAGCAGTACCCACCCAAGACTGCGTAGTGAGAAAGTAGAAGAGCACAATAAACCAGCTTTGGTCCACGAGATGCTGCCTACACTGAAGAGATGATGTGGCAATTTTTTCCGCAAATGTGAATGGAGAGACAGCTGAGGTCACATGGGAATCCTCATCTTCCAGACCTTCCCATTTCAGTGCCAAAATCCTTCTTACAGAGGTATAGGACAGAAAAACCCACTGGAGAAAATGAAGCTGGTTAATCCTCAGAATGTCGAGGCTAGAGCTGAGACTTCTGCCCAACATGGGATGGAAGCCCGTCCTCCCTCTAGACCTGCTCTCAATTAGTGCCCTCAGACTTGACTTGGAGGAGGCAGGGCATTTTTCTTGGAAGGAGGAAAAGGAAAATAAAGGAGGCTGTCAACCCCGTGACCCTGCTGAACAGCCGAGACCACCCCTTGTGCTCCAAATAGCCACGCTGTTGGCTGAGGTGTACTTTGTGGAGAGTGTACCAATTATGTGGGCTTTTTCAGCATCCGGGAGCAGTGTGAGCTGTTATTTTCTTGAGAGAGTGAGGAAGAGGCTGAGTGGTACAGGAGGTTACAGAGAGTATCTCAAGGAAACTGCAGTTAACCCAAAGTTAAATTTAACTCCTTGAGAATATTGGGAGCCAAAGTTGAGTGTTGCATATGGAGGGGAGGACATGAGAATGGGCACCCTCCCAGCTCGATGCATGTGTCTCCATGGAGGAAGCTTCTGCAAAGTCAAGCAAGTTCTCAAAGTACTTCATATGTGGAGCCTGGGACAGATGAGCTGAATGATAAGGAGGAGAAAGGACGAGAAGTTCTGTCTCTCCCTCTCTTCTAGCCATCTTTGAGGGTGACTCATCCTCCCCAAATTCCTGGCAGTTTCTCTCAGTGACCAGCAGCTCTATCTTGCCTTGCTGACTCATAACTGCTGGAAGCTTCTCTGGGTTCAGAGTAGGAAAATGTATTGCCTTGGCTTTGATCTCACATGAAGTTGTTTTATGGGGGCAAGGAGCAGCCCAGTAGAGGGAGGGACAGTAGTAAGAAAAGTTGCAAGGAGGGTGAGAGAAAGGTGAAGGAAAAGGAGGTAAAATCCAAGAAAGAAAATGCATATTCGGATTTTGAGTGACAGGGGAAAGTATTTAGCTGATCTGAAGCCAAACAAATGAACAGCTTGATGAATGATGCAAATCTATGCACTGTGGTTGGTTTTTTTTTATTGCAGCAGTGATATTAGTAATAAAATTAATACCAGTAGTTAGCTAGGGCTAATAACAGTACAGATTGGATTGGATTAGATTGATATTACTTCTAATAATCTGCTATTGTTGCTATTGCATGGTAAGAAGAGAGATACAGTGCCTTTTCATTAAAACAAGGTCCCAGCACTTTTGTTCAATCATAGACACAGCCGGAGATGACTAGTGTGTACCCCAGCAATTAAATCTGTCCTGAAGGCTCTTTCTAAATGAAAAAAAAGAGAATCCATTGCTTTCTTGAAGCTGTTTCTGGAATAATTAAATGGGATAACTCAAAGGTCTTAACACAAATGCTTTCTCTGTCATTGGGTGAGTTTGCTGTACTGACCTTGACTCTTGTTGACTTGTGCATGCCTTCCCAAGCTACTAGCTCAGAGAAACCAGCTATGTGCTCATAGCAGGTAGCGTCCAGGGGGCTGGGTAGGGGCAGTCCCTGCATTGCGACAGTGAGGAGAGGGGACCTGGGAGGATCTAGTTGAGTTTTCAGGGAAGAGCTGCCCTTCAGGCTCAACTGGGGAGCATACAATGAGAGCTGCTGGTTTGGGGAGGCAGCTGTTGGAGCAGCAGGGCAGTTTCCTGCCCTGAGAGTATCCAGGGACTGTGGAGAGTCCTGCGGAATGCTCCCGTTGGAAAATCACTGCAAAAAAAAGCACCAAACAACCCAAGCCATGCTGCCACCCTTCATGCTCCTAAATGCCAGCAGCTTCAGCTTTGAATCGTGCAAAAGCTACTGAATGGACTCTGTGGTAATTTTTGAAGTTCTGACATAGGGTTTCCTGCTGGGACATCCTCAGAGTCTTCTGGGCAGTCCTGCTGGGAGCCCCACACAGAAGTGCTGCCTTTCGTGAGCTGGGCCAGGCTAAGGGTCACCATGTCCCAGCCCAACATGCCCAGCAGCTCACCTCAGCAATCTTCCCAGTCAGCTTATGGCCCCAACCAGTGAGCATTTGCAAAAGCATCAGCTAAGAGAAAACAGCATCTTTAGAAGGAAAAGACTCACCGGATTTTATTGAATTTGTTCCAAGCAGTTCTACATTCAATCACCCAGAAACTGTCTCCCTGCAGGCAACAATATCTCTTACTAACGAGTATTTGCTGTTTGAAATAGCCTGTCTTGTACTTCACAAGTTCTGCTCTGCACCTGCTCTGCGCCAGGGCTCCTTCCTGCCTCTCAGAAAGAAGGCTGGAGCTCTGTTTGCATGTGGATGTAGGACTGTTGCAGACAGCCTTGTCTTGCACAATGCCTGCTGGCAGACAGAGTAGGTGATAATGCTGCTGCTGAACCACAGGTACTGCCCTTTCCACCTGTGCCCCATGCAGCATCTCCTCAATGTGTGTCTTGCATTCATCTGCAAGAGTTCATTAGCAGGCTAATCTGGTGAGCAGAAAGAAAGGGGTGGGGGAAGGAAGTGCAGGGTGTTAATATCCCAAAGCATCACCTGCCTTTGCCCATCCTACCAAAGCTGGGTGCAGGCTGTTCAGAAAGCATCTCAATGGGCATCCAGCCCTGATTCCCCAGGAGGGGTATAACCAACCCGCAAATAAGGACAGGCACCCCCTCCCTCACATCCACATCTACTGCTTGGGGGCTGCCAATTTGTAGCACATCCAGTCTCAAAATTTAAAGGCAGATGGTTGACATCAGCATACATTACTGTCCAAAAAGGCCACTGGGAGGAAGAAGGGATTGGAGAGGGAAGGAGAATAAGAGAGAGAGGAAGAAGGAGAAGCACCCTGCTGTGGTCCCCAGAAGTGGTAAGTGCATACTGTGCCAGGCAGGCATCACCTGAGCAAGTTGCTGAAGCTTCCCTATGATGCTGGAACATAAAATTGTCCTTTTCTCCCTCACCTGGTTCCCTGCTGGTCTCCTTGGGTCTTTCCTCTCCCCAAAACTCCCCTCTAGCACGGACAGGGCTCTGTGCGCTCTTCAAAGTCTAACCATACGTGTTTTCTATGCTTCTGGAATCTAATTGAGATGAATTATCAGTCCAGAACCTTATCTCACATAAACAACTCCACAAAAGCTGCTGGATTTTAGAACACTGGGAAGTGGGAGCTGTTCCTTGTTGGGCTTCCTGGGCAAAGCATTGCCAGCATCTTCCTCCCAAACCCAGTGGAGCACCAGTTCTGCAGTGAGCTTTGTTGGTGCTGCTCTTACCATCCTGTGTATCAGATTTGCCCGTGCCTTCCCTTCTCTGCAGATCTTAATACCATGCTCCTCACCCAGCTGTGTCCCATTTGTAGAGCACTCCTTAGGATGGGTGGGAGGTGCTGTTCCCATATGGCCTCTTTGGTATGGGTCTGGTGCCACAAGTGCATGCTGGATATGGCCACTGCTGGGACAGAGTCCCTCTAGCACGCACATGCCCTAACAGAGAGTGCTGGGAAGGACTGAGGAGCTCTGCAGACAGAGTGACAGATGGAGAGAGGTGCAGCCTCAGAGCTCTGCATGCTGTCTCTTCTTAAAATGCCAGCAATGTCTTGTCGTTATCAGCTAATGCCCTCTAATGGGTCCATTAAACAGCTCTGGCTTCACTCATGATCAGACAGTACTACCTTTGCTTGCTGCTAAGGTTCTATCTTCTGCCCCTGTGTGTGCCTGCACCCAACCCTCTGCTAACTCTCTGGAGGAATAGGGATTGGGGTGATCCAAAATCAACTGCTTTTCACCCAGTACATGGCTGGCTTTCTTGGGAGTTTGGGGAAATTTTTAATAGTGCTGATTATTGATAATATGTCACTGGGAATTTCCTTAGCTCTGCATAGCACAGGTGCTAAAAATACAAGGTCCTGCTCTCCAGGGTGTTAGGGAATGTGGAGGGAAAGCAAAATCTGTGGGGTGATGAAGGCATGGAGAAATGCTGGGCATGGCCAACCAAGAACGGGGTTAGCATGGGGCTAGGTGAGGCCAACCTTTAAGAGGTTAGAATGGGACTGGCTGAGGCTCCTGGAGGGCCCAAAGAAGAGAAGGGAGAAAAATTGGGGCTTGCTGCAAGCTCAGGGTCTGTGCTAAAGGGGGGATGGAACATCATGATTTTGAGATTTACCACTGGAACTTAGGGATAATTCATCCTCTTTCTCCCCGGAGATGGGCAGAGCAAAGCCCTGTGGGATCAGTGGTAGATGCTGATTTTGGGTGGTCACAGGAAAGCTAAAGGCAGGAGTAGATGAGAGATGGTGATACGCGTGCACCAGTCCATGGGATATTTGTAGTGAGAGGCAATGACGGAAAGAGCCCTTGAGGCAATACAGCCCACTCTGCAAACTTAGCAAGTGCTTTGCTTTGCCGTGTGATGCGTCAGCTTCATTCCTAATGACCTGCACCGTGGCAGGCGGGCCTTCGTCTTCTCCTTCTCGTGCTGGGCTGTGTGCTTCTGGAGGTTTGTTTCCTTTGTGCTGTGCTGCTGTAATGTCACGCCAAGCTGCTAAGCCCAGCTGCAGTTCTGACAGATGATGTACCAGTTCCCTCTGCTTTAAAGCTGACATTTTCATGAGCACTAAACGTGCACGCTTACACATTCTGAAAGGGAGAAGAAGCCTCTGCTCTCTTCTTTTTCGGTTTTTTTTTTTTTTTTCTTTTTTTTTTCTTTTTTTTCTTTAGCTTCATTTTGGAGTTGATGAAAGATGCTAGGTTAATAACCCTGGAAACTGGAGCCCTCTATCTGCTGAACGTGTGTGCTGAGGGATGCCCACCAGCAGCATCTCTCTTCATGGTGGGGATAGATGGGGAGCAATGATCTCGTAGAGCAATGTGCTTGGAGTCCAGTAATATGGATGGGGAAAAAAAGAGGAAGAAATCTGAAAGTGTCATCCCCTGCTGATGTTCTACGTGCTTTTAGGCTGTGGTGGAAGAAGCCAAGGTGAATTTTTCCTTCTATGTTAATGGAGTAGGATCAAGATATTTATCTTAGAGGAAATGCCAAGAAAAGGTCGGTTGTGTTTAGAAAAGGCAAAAAGGTACAAGAAATAGTGCTTTCTGCTGCCTTTGCTCCTGCCCTGAGGCGAGGGAACAGATCTGGTGACCCTCATGCCCAGCATCCCCGTGCATCCTTTCCTCTGCTGGAACTGATGCAATCCCAGGCTCCACACAGGATCTTGTGCTGGAGGAGGCTGTGGGGTCTGTGGATATCAGGTCAGTCCAATATTAGACTGGGAGCATTATGGATCCTTTTTGTTGTATTTTAGTACTTGTAGGAAATACGTTTGTTTGGGAGGTCTGAACAGAAGTGGCAACAGATGCACCGGGTAATAAAAACGTGAAAGCCACTGTTGTGCTTTCAGGAGGGGAACAGAGAGGAGAAAAACTGCAGGCAGCAGAGATAAACACAGGCGGAATCACGGAAAGGCGACATTTAATAGTTCACTAATCACGTTCTCATTTCCAAGGTACGATACCCCTAGCACTGAGTTAAATATAGCATCTCTTTACTTGGTTCCTCTTTAAAAAACACAACAACCACCTGCCACCAGCAACAAATTGAGCTGGCTGAGCACGTGGGTTGGGACCAGTCCTGCTGCTCTGGATCCACCCCTAAACCATCACCAGTGAACCTGCTGCTTTTTCTGCCCCGTTGGGGCTCAGTATGTTCCAATGGTTTGCGTGAGATGCGATGAAGGAGAGGAACAATGCTTTAACGCGAATACATTGGGCAGCATTTGTAACATTTGCCCAGAGGACGTTTGTTCCCAGTACTGCTATTTTGGTGGTGGCTCTTCACGATGATTAATTTAAAGTGCCAGCATCGGGAATCATGGGAATGTACGAGAAACTCAGTTTTTCTTTTAAAATAGAAGTAAGTTTTTCTTTTAAAATAGAAGTAAGTTTTCTTCCTGGTGCTGCAAAGAAACCATGGAAAGGTCATCTTTAAAGGCAGGCAGACCCCCCTTTGCTTCTCATCCAATCTTCAACTTTCCATTTGCTTTCTTAATTTGGAGAAACCCTCTCGTTGGGAGTGCACCATATGGCTGCAGATCCCCGGAATGGAAAAGCCGATGTCATCCAACCTTTTGCAGCAGATGTCCCCATTCCCCACAGCCAGGGTGCTCCGTACCATCACGCATATCACACTGAGGGCTTACTTTCCCCTTGCTCCAGGAGCCATCCTTTGGGTCTCACCTCCCATGGGCTTATCATTGCCAAATCCCTTACAAATGTTCTGCGTTGCCTTGTTTTAACCAGTGGGTGAGATACTCTCCAGTTTATTGTTTTGACATGAGGGTGGCATGCCTCTTGTCAGTCATGCATCATCTTGTGTGCACCCATGTGTGGCAAGCTCTTGTGCAGACACCTAGCCTGCAGTGAGCGGAGGGCTCACCATTATTTACCAGGAAAGGATAAACTACGGCATTTATATAAAACATATTAATAATTTCGTCCTTTCCCTCCACATTTCCCAAATTGATTTTTGAACTGCTAGCAGTTGTATTGCAATAAATATAGTTGAAATCCATTGCACATAATGGTTTATAAATTGTGAGTCATAATTCAGCGGGAGCTCTGGATTTGGGTTGCTGGCCGCCGCCGGTGCGTTCCCGCGAGCGCTTTCCTTCCTCCAGCCCCTGAGCCTGCACAACTCTCCAGTGGAGTAATAAATTGGGAATAATAGAAGCTCGGCTAACTACATTTCACTTGTCAGTTTGAAGATTCCATGCTGTGCGTTAAGTTCTTGCAAATAGTCTGTGTTAAAAAAAATAAACTAACCCGCAGCTCCCTGCTACCAGCTCCAATTTGCCACTCCCAACAACAGCATCTCACTATCACCACCTGAAAACAGCTCTGCGTGGCACTGGGAATGAGGTGCTGGTCCCACCTCCTCAAAGTTTGATGTTGGAGAAGATGATGTATTTAGGCAGAAGGAGCATCTGCCAGCAGGGCAGAAGATGCAGAAAGTCTCAGGACACATTTGCGCATCCAAGAAGGGTGAGTACCCTGCAGCCCAGGGGTAAGCATCCCTCCTCTATCCCTCCCTCCCCAAAATGCAGCAGCAAAGCCACAGAATAATCCCCCTTGGGCAAAGAGAGAGAGCCAGAGCTCAGGGCTGTGGCCAGGCAGGAAAATCCATATCTGCTACAGATTTATTATCTGTTGCGCAAGATGCAGCACAGATATTTTTAAAAAGCGGGCCCATTAAACTCTCCAAGTAGCTGGCTCACCTGCTATTTTAACAATGCGTTGTGACACCAGCTCTTTTATGGGTATTCCTCCTGGACTTGTTAACTCTAAGCTGTCGCATCCCATTTTCAGGGAGGAAAATTCCATAGAGGTGACCATGCTGGTCACACTGAAGTGGCTTAATGAGTTTTTATGGGTACACAAGTCCAGAAATTTGGAGTGGTAAAATGGATAGCTTAGGAATGGTGGAGGGCAATTGCTATTCATCTCCATGAATGAATGGCTGGAGGAGTCCTCCAGGATGGAGCACGACACATTTCAGCAAATAGAACCCAAATGAGCCAGGTTTGGAGGTATGACAGCATTTAACCCTCTGCAGTGCCTGTATGGAGGTGGTGCAGAGGTTGGAGTGGATACAGGCTTTGGGACAAGAGCATGCTGCCTAAAAGAAGCATCTCGGAGCCCATATGGAATCAACTGAGCACTGAGGGATGGGTAAAGCAGCTCCTATAGAATGGCCATGAGGGTGAGTGCACAGTGCAGGTGACTTGTCTACACATTCCTGGAGTTGCATTGAGAACGATATAAAATGGAGGGCTTGATGGAAGGGTGAATTCCTCTATTGGATCTGAAAGGTTCACATTGCCACTGATGATGGCAAGGATTCTGTCTTCCTATGTTATTTTTATGCTAAGGTCCTGCCCAGCAGAGCCGTGCAAGCACCTTCTAGTTTTCACCTTTAGGAAGGAAAAAGGAAATCTTGGGCCAAATTCCTAGCAGAGCATCCTGCTCTCTCACTACCTCACTCCCTTCTTTATGTTACAACAGCAGCAGAGATCTGCCTGGAAAAACTGCAGAAGTAGCCAAGAAGAATAAACACAACTGCCTGGCAGAGATAATCAGTTGTTAAAACACTCCTACTGCGCTAAAAAGTAATTAAATGAAATTGGGTTTAAACCGGAATTAACCAGAGTCAGTCGTCCCCCCTCCCATCCTGTCCATCTACCAATTGCTCCCAGTCCTTCTGGACAAATGTGATGGGAGAAAAACAGCAAACTCCTCCCATCCCCATCCCCTGGAGCCCCCTGAGCCCGCAGCCTTGCAACCCTCCCAGGCATTACAAGACTGGGAGCTTAGTTTTCCAGAAAGATGCAATGGGGGGTCCTTCACCAGCATGTTGGAAGCCTTTGTGAAGGTTCTGTGCCTCCTGATCTGTCCTTGAAACACTTGACCCTCTGAGTGGCTGGGAAGTCGTTCTGGGTATTCTACCCATGGCCAGAGATTGCCAGGACACTAACAGCTCTTAAAAGCAGGTTGAATGAGACATTGACAGTGTTTTTATTAAGGATATTATCATGAGTGGTGATGACAGGGACTGCAGGAGCAGTGAGATTTCCAGAAGCACAGGGTCACATATGGGGAATGTGAGCCCAAAGTCCCAGCAGGAAGGCCCAATCCAAATAGCAGCTTGCATTGCTGATTTTTGTTCCTGCTGACTATTCTGGGTACATGTACTGAAGTCAATATTTGCAGATACTTGCCCATTTCAGTGCTTCTGGTGAGTTCCACCTCATGCCATTGCTCTCAGGTCTGAACACCAAGGGCAGAACCAGCCATCCAAATTTTCCAAATGGCTCCATCTCTGTTGAGGCACCAGGGGATGAGTGTATTTGAAAATTCGGCTGTCCCTTCCCATGCTCCATCCTCCCAGCATCTCCTCTCCACTGGCCTTGGCATCTTTGTGTCTCCTCATATGAAAGTGGCACCCACGTTTCCACCACCTATCCGTATGTACCACTGGGCCACATAGTGAGTGTTGACACCTCTGTGGCTTTGCCTTGGGATTGCATTCCTGTGGATGCCAGCCCTCTGCCCAGCTGCTGTGACATGCTCTGCTCAGACTGCTGCCGATAAATGGGCAAATTGCCGGATGGCTGGAAACGGCGAGCACTGCGTCCCCTGTAATTTGTACCGCCACACAGCTGTTTGTGGAAGTGAAATACAATCAATGGATCAGACCAGAAGGCTCCAATTTAATCTCTGCAAACACTGAAGAGTCAGGATTTTCTCTTGTTACTTTTTTTTCAATGCCACCAAAGCCCAAGCCCATCAGGCTCAGACAAAATCTTTGAGCAATTTCCTACCTTTGCACTTTTTATTTGTTTCCTTCTTTATGATGGAGCTCTCTCCTCATCTGGAGGGTCAGTGAATGTCTCCTGTTATCTGCCTCTGACGGAAATGCTGTTCTGCTGGTTGATGAGCAGCATGACCAAAGGTGGCCCATCCATCACCTCATTCACCCAGCCATCCTGCATCCTTTTGCTGATTTCTGCCTTTTCTTCCTCTCGTAACTACGTTATGGCTCTGATCTCCTTAATTCAAGACCAAGAAACCTCCGCTTGTCCCTCTTGCCCTCATCTGCCAAGCTGGGGGATTGACTGGGACTATGCTCTTTGCTCTGAGCACTTCTGAATCTTTCTGGTTCAGTCTGAGTCCAAGGCAACCTGCAGCCAGCTCTGCATTCCAAGGAGGTGCCACTCACCTGCAGGCTGTGCTCTCCAGTATGTGCAGATGCAGAAAAATCTACCACGGAACAGCTGTGAGATGGCCAGTCTTCACAATTCTGTGTTCTTCTTGTTTCTGAGTGTTTTCACCTGTCACAATGAGTTGGCAGTTCTTTTGTTTTCTTTATGACCACCAGTCATGTTGATCTCTCACCATATGTCTTTGGGCCTGAGCACAGTACCCGAAGCTGGTCACAGCACTGGCTTCTTTTATAGTGATTTTACTGATTCAGAGCCTCAAAGAGGCAAAAGTTTACTTTACAGCTGTCTGTAAAGCTTCCCCCATCATTCTTGGGAACTTGGGGTGCCTACATGGGCCCCAGGAATGTTTGGCTTTGCTGCTGTGTGAGGCACAGCACAAGGTCAGCCTGGCATTGCAGACGCTGCTAGGTTACAGAGATAATAATTCATGTCTCTACCAGCAGGTCACATATGAAATTAATGAATGGCTTCTAAAAACTTTGCAGGCTTCCTTTTATTAATATATTTGGGACTCCTCTTTTGCCCAGCAGGTGTCTGGGCACAATTAGGTCATGCTTATCCAACCCAGAAAACACAAAACTTTCCCCATCCCATCACCCCACAGCCATGGCATTATGCTTTTATAGAGGGTGTGGGCAAGATTCTGGGGGGCCTGGGGAGGTTTTGGATGCTGCCAGGCTGGACTGGCTGAGAAGGGAAAAAGCAGCCTGTCCTCTTCTAACGCAAAAGCCCTCCTCTCCTCGAAAGAAATAAAAGCCAGAGTGAAATGAAAGTAAATGCCAGAGGTTTAAGTACCATGCTACCGAGTGTGCTTTAAAGGTTACCTTTCAGGGGGTTGAGGAGAGAGCGAGTGACAGAGAGGGAAGGAGCAGGAGCACTTCCCATTGCAAGGGCCACTCCAGCGCTTAATGGATTTTATACCCCTGTCTGCTTCCTCTGACATTATTAAAACTGTTTTTTCTTAATTTCCCCCCACCCCTTCATCTGGGACAAACTGTCACCATGGCAATACCCAGTGTGAATGTGTATCACCAAATGGGAGCAAGGAGGAAGATTTGGGGTAGTTTCAAAGCAGAAGGGAAGGAGCTGCAGCTGGCGGCACAGGTGTGTGTGCCAGGGGCACAAATTCTTCCAGAACAGGGCTAGGAATTTCCTCTCTGTGCACCACGGCCAGGTGTCAGATGGCCAGAAAGGATGGGTTGAATGAAGAGGGATGCACAGTACCAGAAAGACAAGCCCCTGTAGGCAGGCGCAGGGCTCTGTGCCATGTGCCATGTATGCATATATTTATGTTTGGGGTTAGCTTTGTTTGCCCTCCCCAGCGTGGTACCCCGGAGATGCAAGGCCATGCATGATGCCTGAAGCAATGGCTTAATGCTGAAAGTGCTTGATTAGGACTCTATTGGGTTGGCTGATAATGCCACAACAATGGGGGGGACAAAATGAAAGCAAGACAGAGATGGAGATTTAATTGGATAATTCTCACTGAAGCATCTCTGGCTTAACCAGCCAGAACCCCACCTGCATCTTTCCATTAGTTCTCATGTTAACAAGGTCTGCATTCTATCAGGCGGATGGCGGGGTGTGAGGGGCAATTAGAACTGGCATCACTACTTCCATTCATCCCCAGGAAGCAAAGCACTGCTCTTTAGTGAGCACCTTGAATCGTAGGTACGGATGGCTGTAGAGCTATTGCAAACAGCCTTATTTTGCCTTTTGCCCTGCTTATTTTGCCTTTTGCTACAAGTAATAGCAAGGAGCAGGGTGTTGGGAGCAGAATGGAGCAAACAGGACAACCTAAAGCATCCGGGCTGTTTTACTTTTACCCCATGAATCATCCAAAACAACCTGAATGGATGAATTCCTTTCTCCCAAGGCTGGGCTGAGTATGGGCATTGAGCTGAGTGGTAAAGACCTACAAGAGTCATGGACAAATGCTAAACGTAACACACAGTGATATATATGTGTATCACTAGCAATTTCTGGCATTCTTCCCATCCCAGACAACCTAACCTTCAGTTGGTTGAGCTCTATCCTGCACTGTGAGCAGTGGCTGGTACAAAAGCAGCCAGGCTGTCCTTGGAAGCACCAAGACGTCCCCCAAGTTTCGCTCTGAGTGTTTTATTTATGTCCAAGGCCCTGTGCTGGTCTCTGGGAGGTTTTCAGAGCCCTGCCCTCTGCTCTGACCATCAGCAAACATGTTCTGAAAGATGTCACTCTGCGGGGAAGTGGGGCATAAATGTGTCTGTCTGAAAGGCCGTGGGATCAGGCTGGGGGAAGCAGATGTCGGGGAGGTGGAGGAAGGTCTCAGGTTCTGCCAGCTCCAGCATCAATAACACTCCTAGCAGGGAGCAGAGGCTTGTGGATGAGCTGAACTGAGCCCACCCCTGCCACAGAACCCCTACGCCTGGACGTTTTTCATGTTGGGAGAATCTGAATAAGTGTTGGGAGGTGAGGGCTGTCCTGCCTTGGAGCCGTGGGGTGCTCTTGAGGAGGAGGATGGTGCTGTCTCACCAGCTCCCTGGCTCAGACTGGAAGGGACCTGTAAAATCCCCTGGGTCTCTCAGCCAGACGGAACTTCCAGCCAGATTTCCTAAGGAAACGAAGCCTGCACGGTCATGCTGTCTGCATGTGAGTTCCTGTCTGGCTGCCAGCACCCATTCCATCCTGGCCAAACCTGTGGCCGAATTTTGGGCAGCCTGGAGAGAACTTGAAGTCTGGGAGGGGACAGGTCCCACAAGCCCCGTGCAGACTCTGGTGAGCAGAGGGACCAAATCTATGTCCCGGCAGAGGCACAGCATGGCATCAGGAACACACTGGCATCAGACACCAGAGACTCACCAACACTGCACTGTCTTCACAGGAACCCCATTTCCAAGCATCATCCCCAGCTTGAGGTGACTTTGGCAGTTTGCTGGCTGCAAACCAATGCACCGGAACACCTGCTGCGAGACCCCAGCCCTCTGCCCTGTGCCCTTCCCAGGCCCATCCCCAGCCACTGCTGGCAGGTATATGGCAGGAGGAAGCTCTCTTTGCTTCTGAGCACACCGGAGTCGCTCAGCAGAGGATGTTTGCAGCGCTGGGCAGTGACACACATTGTTAGCGAGGCCAGGCTGAATCAAGAAAAACAAGTGGGATGACACTCAGCGATCAGTAATTCCTCCCCCTCGCTCATAACTCTGTCAGCCCCTTCAGCCGGACTGTCAAAATACGTTTGTCACAGAACAATTCCTACTCTATTTTTTTTTTTTCCTCCCCTTTTTCAGACTCTGGCTGAACTCATCCGTTTGGAACAAAACCCAATATTCATTTCCTCTCTGGGCAGTTTATTTTATTATTGGCTCACCTGCTCCCGAGCTTGAAAAGCTATAAGACTAGCTGGGTCTTCAAAATTAAATTCTGTTGGGGTTTTGGTGTTTTTTTTTTCCTACTCTCACTTATTCCATGGCTGGAGGTTACTGGCAGGGATCTGAAGATGTACTTGGCAAAAGCACTTTCTGTCTGGGATGGGGATGAGCAAAACAGGAAACCTCTGCAAACCAACACCTTTTGAAGGACTCAGGCTGTTCCAAAGCAGGATAGATGCTTCGATGCCACCCCTATCCCCATCCTTCCTGCCTCCAGCACCAGTTACACATGCAGGAACTGTCTGTTTTTTGTGGGAACCCTGTTGAGATGTTGCTGTCTGTCACTGCCACTTGCATCCCAGCAAGCGCTACAGGCGGTGCAGGAGCCAGGAGCTGACTTCATCACTTCTCAGCAGGAAATGGGCTGCCAGCAACTGGTATTCTCACTGACCTCATGCCGTGGGACCTACATCCCATCTCACCTGGAAATGCCAGATGTGAGACAAAGATGCATTCACTAGAAGGTTTGCAGCCTGGATGTGTGCCGCACAGGGAAGTCTGTTCCTTTGGGCCGTGATGCCTTGGTCCTGCAGTGGGACCATATGGGAGGACCCTGAGCATCCCCAGAGCGATGGATGGATCCAGACCTGCCCAGAAGCCATGTGCTGGAACAAGAAAAGTAATCACAGCTGAAAATGAAAGGAAGGGGAAGTGTGAAGCAAACCTGGTGGGTGCCAGACAGACATCCCCCAAGGTGCCTCCCACCCAGCCCTAGGATGGCAGCAATGGCATAGTGGGAGAAGCCAAGGGCATGGTTTAATTCTTTTAGGGGTAGGAGGAAGCAATTTCCTCACTGAGAGCACCTGGAGGGCGCAGCTGATGGATAGGACTCTTCCACCCGCCATGGGCTGAGCACGAAAAGCTCAGGAGGGATTTTTCCTGGGCTGCTCCATTAACACAAACAGACAGCAATGCTAGCTGCTGACACTGGGGTTAATTAAATCCATCTCTCCATCAATTCTTATTCAACTATTATCGATGGTCATTAGATCAGTGACAAAGTGACAAGCAAACCGTAATAGACTCATCTTAACTCTTGTGGTGCTGGAGGAAGATAGGGGGACCAGGTAAATGTATGGGTTGCTCTCAGAGCATCACAGCTCTACTGGAAGCAGTCCCTTTGCTGCCACAGGCCTCCCATAGCTCATGTGGGCACCCACGCTGGTTCAAAGGGTGTCCAGGCACAGTGCCTCCTCACAGGGCTCATCAGTTTGAGAGACTTTTGAGCCATCTTTGCCTTCCTATGGACTTATAACTTGATGGGAAAAGTGCTAATAAGAATTTGGGAAGTGTGTGCTGGCAATTCCTTGTGCCCTCCCACATCCTCCATTCCAGGAGACTCCCAGGAAAAGCTGCCTGGTTCTCTCTCCTCTCAGATAACAACAGAAATGCATACTGAAGTCTGCTAAGGGGCTGCAACATATTTTCATGCCTCCACTGCCACAGCTCTCGAGACAAGGTCCAGCTGCTGCAAGGTGACCCTCAGCTTTCAGGTGGCTTTGCATCTGGCTCCGGAGCAATGCTTGTGCCCTTCTGCTCAGTAAAGCACTTCGGTCTGAAATCCCTTCCCTAGTATATGCTGCCATTATTCTGCAGGGTTCCAAAATCTTCTTGTGCTCCGCAATTAGCTTGGCTTTGCACTGGCTGCTAACACCCTCAGAAGCTGGAAGGTGCATGAGAGCAAGCGAAGGCATCTTTGCAAATTAGAAAGCTGTTCGTTCTGTGGGAAATGTGAATGAGTGAAGCAAAGGACCAGAAAAACAACAGGCAGGGCAAGGCAAAGTGCAGGCCTGTGGATGGCAAAGCGGTCCTGCCACTGTAGAAGTACCTGCTGTGTGCTCAGGTCCCGTCCTTGCTTGGCATTGCAAACCACACGCATCCCTCACTTCTTGCAAAATAATTGCCATTTTCATTTGTGGAGGGAAATAATTACTTCATTCATGACATGAAGTCAATTTTTGTCCTGAACCAGGGGGAGCCCTGGGCTGACAAAAGGAATTTCAGAGCGAGTGAAAACAAGACTGGCATTTGTAGACTGCAATTAAAGGCGAAAACGAGCCAGCGCTGGGGGGTTTCTCCCCTTTCTGTTATTGCACATCGAGTCAGATCGCGCGTAAAATGGGCTGGCTGCTCTGCTCAGAGCCAGCAAGAGGAAAGGTCTACCTTAACTTCGTTAGCTCTACTAATAGCTGACATGCTGCCGTCCAAAGGTGTGCCAAGGGAGTGGGGGCCCTTGGGATGCTCCACCACAGGTGAGGGCAAAATGCTGCTGGGAGCTGGGAGCTCATCATGAGGGCACGAAATCCCAAATGGAATCATAGAGAGGCTCCTTTTGTAGGGCTCGTCTTGCCTAGGGCAGCCCCAGCCAAGCAGGGGGCAGCCAGCCCCGCAGGGATACCCTCGGAGCAAAGGGGAGGACAGGACCCAGCCAGGCCCATTGATGCTGAATTACGTGGAAAAAAGGAAACCAGAGGTGGGGTGTGTGGGGGGGGTGCTCTGTAAACATATCTGTTTTTCACCATCCGCACCAAAATGATTGAAGCTGGTGTCAAGGGTGATATCCAATAGAAAATTGATGAAACATTGATGCTGGGGGATGAATATTTCAGGAGGAGCTGTATACCTCATGCTGCACTCTTCTTCAATCTTTAAGCAGTGCTGGATAACCTTGAGAGGGGTGTTCATAAGTTTGTTTGCAGCGACGAGGGGGTTCAGATGCTGTCTCTGTGCACTGCTTGCAAGAAGTTCCACATCCCCATTGATGGAGCCGCAGGGAAAACCCTTGAGGCTTATACCTGCTGAGCCCTCCTGGTTGCAGGAATGAAACACGGTCAGGGTGGGGACGGGGGGGGGGACGGGGGGGAAGCCAGCAGCACCTGCAGGGTGGAAGCATCCCTCTGGCTCGCAGCTATCCAGAGGGGCAACAACAGTGCCATAGCAGAGATAGGAGCTGCCACTGCATCGTTGCTAGGGGGGAAGCCATTCCAGCAGCCAAGCCTGATCTTATCCAGCTGGTTTCAAAGCAAGGGCAAAGGGACCTGGATTTGGGTTTTTTCCTTGGGATGCATCTAATGCAAGACATCTGCCCAGCAGTGGCTATGCATGGGGACCAGTGCTCCTCAGTGACATTTAAAGATGCCTTGGGCTCTCTGCGTTTGCTGCTCGGAAGATTTGCTTGTTTATTTTGGAAATTAGCAGCGCTTGAGGTATTTTATTTTTAATAAAACCTCCAAGGAAAAGTTGTTTTCCTTTTTTATTTTTTCCTGCATGGAAGCAGCAGCGTTGGGAGGACGCAGTTCAGTGGGCTCTGTTTGTTTTATTTCCAGGGTGGGGAAAGAGAGGAAAGCTTTGTGAGGCGAGAGAGGGTTTTTTCTGTTTGTATTGAGGAGCAGCTTTGATTTGCCATGAACAAACCCACGGCACTGTCGAGGAGGGGAGCGCCCTTCCTGAGCAAGACCTCCTGCCACCTCTGCTCCTCCTTGAGAACAGGTCCCTCTGTGCTTCCCTTGCGTCCCATACCATCCCACAGCTTTTGGGTGGCTGTTTTTTCTTTTTCTATTTTCTCACCTCCTCCATGAGGGAAGCTGCAAACCAGGACCCTGGGGCACTCACGTCGCGACAAGGAGTCTCTTTGCTATCTTTTTTTGAGCTACATTTTTCCTTTTGCAGTGCTCAAACACCATCTGCTGTTTCACACAGTGGCACTTTCACAGGAGGGGGGTCAGTTTTAAGTGTAAATTGCTCCTTAAAGAACATATTGACAGTACCGGGGGCTGAAATCCTGAGGTAGATGCAAAGAGGACCACAGCCTCAGCCCACCAAAACCATCCCCATCCCGAAGATTTTCATTTCTCAGCCTCCCCACAGGAAGAGCATCTCCCCCTCAGCATCCTGCAGCCCCACAGCCAGCTACAAGATCTGCAGTAGCACCTCGCTCTGCATCCCATTAAAGGGGCAGCCCCGTCCCCCGGGGGTCCTCACCTGGGAGCCACCAGCCTGCGCTCAGGCCCCCCCTAACATGGAGCATCTTCAGCCTTCAGCAAAGTACAAGGAAAGCAAATGACGATTTTCTATGTGTTCCTTGGCTTTTCTTTCTGGTTTTTTTTTTTTTTTCTTTCCCTTTTTCTATTTTCTCTCTTATTCACTACTCTTTATTTTTTTTTTTTTGCTGTTCTAGTTTCTCGCTGGCAACAACAGACGTTATGTTTTGACGAGTTAATAAACATCTCCCCCGGGAGTTGGGAGCTCCGGCATGCTCTGCTGCGCTGTGTTTTACCTCTGCCTCACTCACTTTGCAGAGAAAGAGGCATTTTTTTTCCCTGCTCCAAAAACCAGGCGCCTCACATTTCAGCCTCCTCCACCTCTTGCAGGTCTGAACAGCCTCCCGGGAGCTGCTGATGCTCCTGTGTTACCTGCCAGGCTCTGACCTATTGCAAAAGCCCTTTCTGCTGTCCCCACATCCTTTCCCAACCCGAAATTAAATGGCAGTGGATCCCTTAGGACAAACAGACTTAACCCCTAGACCTGCTGTTCTCAGGGTGCCCATCATGATGCACCAACCCAGGGCTGGCTGCTGCCTGAAGGGAAGGATGAAATGACAGCTTGGACATGAAGACGGTGCACGGTCCAGGGAGCCAAGTTGTTGGTTTGAACGTGTAGAACATTATTGCTCGTGAAATATGGATAGTGATTGCACCTTCTGGATAATAAATTATTGAGCTGACAAGCTGGATGGAGACCGTGCAGATAGGGACGATGCTGCCTGCACTGCTCCTGAGCAGGATCTCTGCCTGCAGCTGTGGGAGCAGCAGATCAGAATGTCATCGAGTGCCACCCAGAGAGCAGTCCCAGCTGATAGGGGAATTTCCCCAGCTGGAAGTGTTTCCAACCCAAGCCATGCTGCTGCTCTGTATAGATGATGGGGCATGGCACCTATTTATCTGGGAAGCATGCAGATCGCAGATGGGCATCCCTGGCTGGGGATGGCATTGTGGCCAAGCCTGACACATGCCCCTGTGTAGGTACTCCCTGCTATGATCGCTACACGGTATTGAAAACCCCACGCTCTTCCGGTTTCCTAAACATTATCTGGGTCCCGTTTAGGTTGGAGGTCTCCATAGCATCCCCTGGCAACGAACGTCCATAATCAAATCGTGGGTGGTGTGAAAAAAGCACTGCCTTTTGTTCGTCCCTAAATCTGCTGCCCCATAACTAGATTTGGGCACTTCTTGCTTCTGCACTGGGAGAAATGGGGAATTATCACTGGCCCTGCACCTGCTCCATGGGGCACAGAGCCTCTCCCACCTCACCCCTTGTCCAGTTCAGACCTCCCCTTCTGCCTGTTTGTCACTGGGGTGGCTTTGGAGGAGGGCGGGCAAGAGGGTGACACCGGGCTGTGACCCCATGGGACCATTGGCGATGCCCTGCGGATGCTGGGCAGGATTTCCATCCATCGCCACGGAAGCTCTGGAGTCAGGGGAAGGCGATGCACGGTCCTTAATCGAATCACACGCCAGCGGCACTCATAAAGCTCTGCAAAGCAGAAAGGGCTCGGGAGCCACTCAACCACAAACGCCTCCTCCTCCTCCCAGCACCTCTGCACAGAGCCAGCCTCCCTCTGCGTCTCCTACCTGCAAACAGGCTTCAGGAGCGGGCTGCAACCTGCAGTTATTGGGGTTACCTTGGGGGCCAAGAAACCCCCATCACTCCCATTTTTGGCCACCCCAGCCCACCTATGGTCCAAACTGCAGCTGAAATCTGTGTGGGAAGCGATGCCCAAGTCTGGATCGCAGCCAAAGGGAGCTCTGTCTCACCAGCTGTGCTCTGGGCCTTTCCTCTGCTTGCTGCCCACCTGGTTTCAACGTTGTTCAATGCTTTAATGCCCCTGTCTTGGCCACACCAAGGCTGGGAGTGCTGGGACTTGGGCTAACCACAGGCACCAGGTCACTGGGGGAAAAGTAGGGGCGACGGGCAAACACCCAGGAGGAAAAACAGCCCTTTGCCTTAATGATAGTTTGTCATGTCATATTTTGCTACGGTTGCGAAATAGCGGCCAACTAACCATTCATTTGCATTGCTTTAATCCATATTTTGAATACCAGGCAGCGTCTTAAACACCACCAAGTTTAACCCCCACGCTCTCACTGGGTTCTAAAACACACTCCACACAAAACGCTCACTCTGCTCCTGAGGGGCCCCTCCACGCAGGAACAGCAGTGTCTGATGTTGTGGTGACAGCAGTGGGCACTCTGATCTGTTATGGTCCTCTTCCAGCACATTGCTCTTCCCCATACACACAAGCTGAAGGCAGCCGGGCTAATGAGCTGCTGGCGCTGTCCCAGCAGCAGGACCCCCCTCTCCATCCCTGCAACCACCACCCTACCTCAGGAACAGAGCAGCCGCCTGCCCTAAATCCACCTCTCGGGGTGCCCACGCTGTGCCATCCCCAGCACGCTGCGGGGCTCCCCCTGCTGCCCGCAAACCCCCTCTGCAGGCTGGAACGGGGAGCGGGGGTTGGTTCCGAAAGGGCTGAGCGGAGGCGGCGCGGGGCTGAGGCCGGTCGCAGCTCATCGCAGCTCTCCGTCCGTGGCCACGCCCCCTACCGCGTGGCTCCGCCCCTCGCCCCGCCCCGCCGCCGCGGGCAGCCCGGCAGTGTGGCGAGGCGGGCGGGCAGCAGCGCTGTGCTCCGCTGGGCTCCGCGCTCCGCCATGCCGCCGGCCCGCCGCCTCCTCCTGCTCTTCCTCCTCCTCCTGCTGCCGCTGCACCGTCGCTGGGCGCTGGCCGCCGCAGGTACGGGGCTGGAGGGCTCGGGGTCAGCGGGGAGAAGTTGTCTTTGGGGGGGGGGGGGGGGGACGGACCTTTGGATGTGCTGGCAAAAGTTCGCTGCCGTTTGGCTGGCTCAGCGCTGCGGCTTCGTGGCCGCGGGTTTCGGTTCGTGTTTCCTGTTGGAGCGCTTTGGGGTGGGGGGCATCGGACCCACATAGCTGCACCCCGAGAAGGGAGCGGGGCGGCCGCGGGTTCCTGCGCTCCTACCAGACGATTCTGTTTTCTTCTGTTATTCCGTCGTCTTATTCCATTTCATCCTGCTTTTTCCTTGCCATCCACAAAAACCAAACCGGTCCCGTCTCTGTCCGTGATACGGTGGGCTGTCGCGTCCCCCCGGGTCAGACAGGCAGTCCTTCGGGCAGGGTTTGATGTTGCCTTCTTTCCAACCCGACTGTTGATGGCCGGGGAGCTCAGCGATCTTTTTTTCTTTTTTTTAATTATTATTGTTTTCTATTTTTTCCGCTATGGCTTTTCAAAGTTTCCTGTGCACAACCCAATCTTGTGATTGAGATGCACTTGAAATAAATGCTGCCCTTCCGTCGGCAGTCCCTGCGCAGACAACAAACAGGCATTGCTCCTGCTGCCCTCTCTCGTTAGCACTCCTCTGATCCAGCTCAGCCTTTACTGTATTTATATACACGAATTTGTGTGTGTATATACATATGTATATTTCTATATATACATTCCCCCCTCCCTATAACTCACCAACATCTTCTGAGGTTGGTGGCTCCAGGAGGCTGTCACTGTATAGGATCTATGAGGTTGCAGTCTCTATTCAATCTTGGGAGGAGAGAGGCTGAGAGCGTGCCGCAAGCCTGGGTCTGTCCCATGTGCAGGGCTTGGAAGAAAGGAGGCTGGGAGGGAAGAACAGGTTGAGCCTGCCCGGGTGAGCAGTCTTGGGGGCATGCTGTGGGCATACAAGTGCATTGTCGGGTTTTGGATGGGATGGATATTGCAGACGGTGATGCTGGGATGGGTGCTGGTGGTCCTCTGGGTATGGCTTTTCTGTGCTGGCACCTGGAGAACGTACTGGGGGGATGCAGCTGGTGGTGTGTGTATCGTCCCTGCTGTCCCTAAGAACTGCGATTCCTGCATTGGCACCGTGGGCAGGTGATGGCGGGCTGCCCAAGGACCTCTGCTCAGGTCCGGGCCTGGAGTGCAGAAAGAGGTTTTGCAGTGTTGTCTCCTTATCCCTTGGCTTTTCCATTATATTCCCTTGGCTTTTCCATTACAGAGGCTCCTTCCCTTCACCCCATCCCTTTGGGTTTGCAGTTTGAGAGCCAAATTCCTGTCCTTGCTCAGAGCCGCCTCCATGGGGACACTCGAATTGCTCATGGGGTCCTTTGGATCCCATCGGCCCTGGTCTCTGCTTTGCCTCCCTGTGGTTTGCTGTCATTTGCCTTGTGCAAGGCACTTTGCTTGTGAGCCAGCTGACAGCCCCTGCACTACAGGCACTGGGCAGGGTGCATCCTGAGGTGCCGTGTGGGATCCTCCCCCCAGAGCTTTTACCCATACAGCACCATGGGAGTGGGGAGCCAGTGGCATCAGGGTGACATCAAGCTGGAAAAACAAAGTGTGAGCTGCAGCAGGGATGCATCAGTGCTGCAAAATGCACAGCATGCAGGGAGAGCCCCCAAAAAGTTGCTCCGGTGTCGCACCCGGCGAGAGAAGCTGAAGGCAGCTGCCTCTCACGTCGAAATCTCTCCTGAAGGGCGCTTAGCATGGCTCAAACGGGGCCTTTTGGAACGCGGCTGTATAGCTGCTGTGCACTGGCATCGCACCGCCGAGGTGCTGCCGTGCCTTGCCGTGCCGGGTGGGAGCGAGCCGAGCAGCAGCCCCGCGCTGTGCCGGGCCCTGACTCACGTCGCAGGAATGCGTCGGGCTGGCGGCCCCGGAGCCGCTCCTCGGCTGCGCTCATCCCAACCCCGGGGCTGAGCTGGGGCCGCGGGGGAGTAAGGCCCCCCGGCTGTTGGTTTATGCTTCTTTTAATCTGGGGGCGCCTTTGGGAAGGGCAGCTCCCCGCCTCCCCCTCTTCCATCAGCTCGAGCTCTTCGGGTGCTGGAAACCCCCTTCCCAGAAAGCAGAGCCCTTCCCCGAGCCCGGAGGTGCGGGATTTGGGGCTGCCCTAAACGCTTCCTTGGGATTTGTGCGGATAAAGGGCTGCTGAGGAGGAAGAGCACGAGCAAGGCTTGCCTCCGACGGATGGGGCTGGGATAATCCCCCCGGCATTTGGCAAGTGAATGTTTTGAGCCAGTTAGCTTCTGTTGCGCTTTGCCTGTTTTAAGGGAAAACTGTGATGTTATTTATTTAGTTATTTTCCTGCCCTGGAGATGGAGGACAGAGAGTTGAGACACTTATTAAAGAGTAATGTACCGAGTTATGCAAGAAGCAGAAATGCAGCGAGGTAGTGAAGGGACCCAGAAGCTTTCCTCCATCCTCCTGGCGAAAGCAGAGCACTGGGGCAGCAGCTCTGGGAGGTGCTGTGGCTTCTGCTGTGGTGTAAGGAATGAGGACTGCCCCAGTTTTCAGGCTGGGAGGGGGAGGGAAGGGGGCTTGGCTGCCCTCCTGCCTGCAAGCATCCTCCTGATCCCTACCAAACTCTCCTCCATTCGGACACGAAGTCAGTTCATGGCATCTCCTGTGCTAGCAGGGTTCTGCTGGTATGGTCACCCTTCCTCACCCCATTCCCCTTCTTCCCAAGTCCAAAGCTGAGGGATTGTTTCCCTTTGAGAAAGCATGGAAAATCCCATTTAGTGACATTGAACATGCACTAAACCTGCGCTGGGCTGCCTTTGTGGGGCAGCGACCACCGCGGGAGGAGAGGCAAAGTCCTTGAGGGTTTCCAGTGGGCTTTGGGTAGTGACCTTGGCCTTTATGGATGAAGAGAGCAAACACACCAGTGTTGGGAGCACCCAGGTGGGTGTCCTGGGCTGGGGTGTGCATGCTCCCAGTAGGTGCTGTGGGCGGTGATGAAAGGACTGCATGGCGTGGGAGCTTTCCTAGGGCAGCAGGCGGGAGCCGGCAGCTCCTCGGGACAGGTTTAAAGAGGGGAAGGGCCACGCCTGGGCTGGGCTTGGGTGTTCTGTGGCCTCCAGCCGCGATGCTTTTCCAGGTTTGCTGACGTGAGCATATCCAGCCCACAGCCTCCGTCCCATCTGTAACAGCACAGCCCTTCTCTGGGGCCAAGCAGCCCAAGGGTGCTGTGTTCAAAGGGCACAGGGCTTCTCCTTTCCCCATGTGTAACTTGGGAGAAAAATGCATTCAAACATAGTGAAGGAGTAGCAATCCCCTGTGGAGACCTGCTCCTGGATGCTGACACATTGCTCCTGTGCTGGAGTATTGCTGGGGAACTTTCTTCTTTTTGAACAAAGCAAGCTGGAAAGCTGTTTGTTTTGCTGCACGCACGAAGGATTTCTGAGCACTGAGGGCTGTGCTCAGTGCTGTGATGGCCTAAGGACCCAGCAGCAGGCTTAGGGTGTCTCAGCTGTGTCCTCCATCTCTCTCTGAGGACCGGATGGCCGTGTTGCAACATGCACAGACTCACTTCAGAAACAGCTTAGGGCAGCGGTCACAGTGGATGTATATACAGCAAGGTACAGAGGCGCAGATTTCAGGCCCTAGCATTTATACAACAGCAGAAAAAAACCACGGCTGGCTCAGCCCAAAGCTGGAAAAGCGAGCTCCAAAGCTGGAAGCAGGGCTGGGCTGCTTCTCTCGGAGCGGTGACTAACAGGGGTTTTTCAAACAAACGCTGGGATAAACTGGTTATGCAAAGCGGGGGGAATCGGGCAGGTTTCTCGGAGTCTGCAGCAAAAGCAGCGAGAGCGGGGCGTGCTGGGGCCGGTCCTGCCTGCTGGGGAATCCCACGCGTGGCCACACAGATCCGGGGGCTGGTGGTCGGGCATTGGGAAATGCCAGTGACCCCACAAAATAGACAGAAGATGTATTATTTTTGCAAGCGGGCCACTTGCCCCTGACGCCCACCCTTGGAGCGTCTTATGGGTGATACCCACGGGACTGGCTGCTCTGCTTGTCCCTGCTGGCACAGGGCTTGGGAGTGGGATGGATTTTTGGGGAAGGGCTCAGGCTAGGGAGAGCCTACAGGAGAGAATGCAAAACATATGTCTCTGCCAGGGTCAGATTGCATGCCTAAAAGAGCATGGAACAAAAGGAGTCAGCATCGCACAGATCAGGTCCTACAGCCCAGTTTGGTGCAAGAGGACATGGGGAGGGACCCAGAGAACACCCAGATGGGCTGCGAGACCAGGGCTCCTGGGAACCAGCAGTGCTGGAGCTGGGAGGGAGATCCTCCAGGTTACACTGCTTTCGTAGCTCTGCACGTTGCTGGGGGTGGAGGAAGGAAGGGTCCAGCTGTCCCCTCCCCATATCAGTGGGAGGAAAAGGGATCACTACAGCAGCTCCCAACTGAAATCCTATGGAAAAAAACTCGCCTAAGCTCCTGCTGGATCCCTGCCTCACCAAGGGCTGCTTGCTGTGGGAGCAGGGCAGTGAAAGCACCAATCTTAGCAGGGAAATTGCAACCCCAAATCCTCCACTTTGCTGAAAATATCAAGGTTTTGACCAAAAAGCTTTAATTTCCATCATGCTTTGCTGCCAGAACTCAGCCTCCTCTAACGCCAGCTCTGGGAACTCACAGAAAGTGCCCTTAGGAAGGATCTAAACCCATGGGGCAAGCAGTGAACCCTTTTGACTGGGGGGGGGGGGGGGGGGGGTGCTCTCCCTTTGCACATACTGAAGGCACGGAGACAACTCCTGGCACTCTCCAGAGCTGTGTGCAACCTGTCAGCTTGGGAACCATCTGCTCAGCCCCCGGGGACCACCGTGTGGGATGGGATGACAGCGGGGAGCCAGTGCTTCAACCCCAACAAATGGGTACAGCATCCTCATGGCCAAGCTCCTGTGCCCAAGATAGCGAAAACCGAAACCCAAGTATTTATTTTTCTCTCTGTCTGGCTTGTTTTTGTTGGTGGGTTTTTTTGTTGTTGTTGTTTTTTGTTTTTGAGGGGGGGAGAATTCTTTTTTTAGCCTGACTTCCTCAAGGAATCCAGATTTTTTGGTGCTGTTTGTGTCTGCAGCCCTCCCCCGCTTCAGCTCCCAAGTAGACGTCTCGCAATTAAGTGCTGCCTGATTAGGAAATTAGCACTGAAGTTTTTATCCAGGCGAGCTGGTCGGCCCGTGAAGAGAGAAGGATCTATTAATATCCTACTGAAAGATGAAATATAAACTGGCAGCATCACACTCGCCACCTACACTGGGGACCACAAACAGCGCGTGGGTGTGAGCATTTTGTTCTGGGAATCTATAGGAAAGCAGCTCACATTCTGCTGCCGTGGGACCACGTGGGGTTGGCTTGTTTATGAATACAGGTGCTGCAATAGCTGTGGCCATTATGCACTGTCATGCGGAGCAGAGAGCTGGTAGGTAGTTTGGGAAAGCTTTGAGCAAGGTGAGGAGCTGAAGGATGGCTTGGGGTCATGGCAGAGGATGTGCGTTGGCTGATAGCCTGTAATTATTGCAAAAGGAAATGGTCCTTTGCTAATGAACGCTAAGTGGCTCCGCAGCAGTGAGCCTCTGTGTGGCCAAGGAAGAGATGGGAGGAAAGGGAAAGATGAGCTTCCTATCGCGTGTGTGTGGGGTGGGAGATGCTCTGTGGTGAGGCCATACTGTGTGCTGGGGTGGGCTGGCTTAGTGCAAAGGAAAAATAGTGCAGAACCGTGAGGTTGGAAAAGCCCTCTCAGCTCACCCAGCCCACCCAAACTGCCCACATCCCTCAGTGCCACGTCTCCACTGCTCTGCATCACCTCCAGAGGTGGTGACTCCCCCACCTCCGTGGACAGCCTGTGCCACTGCATCACTGCTCCTTCAGAGGGGAAATGTTTCCTAATATCTTATCTGAACCTCCATGTCACAACAAATGGAATTGAGGAGGCATTTGTGGGAACTGTGTGGTCTCGAGGCTGTGGGATGAAGAGCATCTTCATCCTCTTCCCAGAAAGGTGATCAGAATGAGACCTGGGATTTGGGAAAGCGAAACATGCATTCCTCCAGCTTATTCTGGAGAAAACGCATGCAGAGAGATGGCATTGCTTCTAGCTCAAAATATATGTATAAATCTATTTTGGGGCTGCTGAGAATGCGGCTGCCCCTCGTGATGCTTCGCAGCTGAGATCACTCCTGGCTGCACTGACCCGTGCTGGAGGTTTTGGTCGCAGCCCGGTGGTGAGCTCACACTCCTTGTTTGTGCAGGCAGGGAGGAAAAAGCTCAATAATCTAGGATGGAAAAGTTAAACAAAGCAATGGAGAAGCACTGGTGAAGAGAAAACTTTTGTGTTTTGTTTTGGTCTAAGTCTTCACCCATGGCTGCTGTGCTGCCCAGTTTGGGCAGGAGCTGCATTTCCGTGCTCTTGAGGTAGAATGAGAAACCCAGAGTGTTTCTGACAGAATATCAGTGAAAGCTGGGCAGGGTTGTTCTTCTCTTTAGAAGGAGGAATTAGGCCTTGTTTGTGGAATAGCTGAATTCCTCCAGTGCTGACTTAGAAAGAAATGCAGTCAGTTTGCAGTGGCATTTGGGGAGAGGTGTGAGAGGTGGGGTTGCAGAGCTTGGAAAGCCAGTTGTCATCTTTGGGGCACTGGGGTGTCCCCAAATGGGCCACCATCCTGTATGTGGCACTTCTGGAGCAACCATTGTCCCAAATGCTAGCACTGGGGTGCAGACCCTTATGTGGAGGGGGCTTATACCATCCATGTGCCCTCACCAGGAGGGAGATGCAGGGCACCAAGTGGCTCTGGATGCCGAGCATCCCCTGGAGCATTCTGGTGTTCATTAATCAAAGTGCCTCCATCTCCCCTTTCAAGCTGTAATAACCAGAGCTGAGAGAGTCAATCCATATCTATTTAAAGCACTTCGATAAATAAAGATACTAAATAAAATCACGGCGGCCCTACACTCTCTCCCTGCTCCTAGGGATGTTTTTTTTCCCCTCCCGACGTTCTTCTGGATGCATCTTTAAGAGCAGGGATGGCCGCGGTCGGTCCCTTCCGTGTGCCCAGCACCAACCTATGGCGTGGGGTGTCTGCAGGGGGACAGCTGGGGTGTGCGGAGCCCCGATGGGGAGGGCACTGCGTAGGAGTGTGGGAGCACCCAGAGGAGGAGCAGGGAGGCGAGGAGCCGGCTCTGCCACCTGCATGACGCTCGTGGGAGCCGCGGGCTGTTAGCTCTCTCGTTTTCCCTTCCCAAAGACGAGAGCAGAGGAGCGCTGGGGGAAGGATACAACCCGAAAGCCCCCGGCGGTTTGTTTTGAGGACAGCGTGTTTGCTTTCACAGCGTGCCGGAGGGGATTGCGCTGCTACTGTCAGCAAATAAATAAAATAAGAGCTTTGTTTGAAACGAAGCTCTTTCTTCTGCCGGCTAATTAGGCGAGCTGGTACCTGCAGTGGCACTACCCGGCACCAACCGCACTGTTTGGGGCGTCGGCGGTTTCTGAGCTCCGTCAGCCCCTCGCCGTTTGCTTTAAATCCCTCTCTCCTGGCAATATGCGCAACCCTCGGGGCTTGGGGGGAGGCGGCACGGCCCGCTTTGCGTGGATGCGGCTGGGCTTCCCGTGCGGCCGTGCCGTCGGGGCGCGGAGCGCGAAGCGGGGGGTCCTTCTTTCCCCCTCTCCCCCCTCCCTCCCGTCCCAGAGCTGTCGCAGGAGCAGCCCCCATCCCGCATTCCTCGAGATAAGGATCCTGTCTGGCGCCGGGGTTTCAAATGCTCTCCTGATTATCAACAGGCGCCGGGGGAGCCCCGGGCACAGATAAAGAGGGGCGGAAGAGAGAGGAGCTCCTGCAGCCCGGTCCTGCTTCTCCCCTGCCCCACCGCGCCGGGGGAAACCAAGAACGTTGAAAGGGTGTTGGTTTTTCTTCATTCTTCTTCTATTTATTTTTTTTCTTTCGTTTTTATTATGATTTTCTCCTCCTGACCGGCTTTACCAGAACGTCCAGCTCCGGCAGCTCCAGCCGCAGCTGTAATGAAAGGCAGCGGAGGGGCACGGCCCCCAGCCCCGGGGCCCTTGCTCTGCGTTCTGCATCCAAACCCTGGGGAGGGCAGGACCAGAAGGGTTTGAGCTCATCTCTTGGCAGTTGTTCCCCCCCACCTCCTTGCCTGTTTGTCTGGAAGAAGCACAGAGCATGGAGGTTGTCACCTCTGCTCCATGCACAGGCATCTGGAACTTTGCGAGCCTTGGCATTGCATCTGACCCCTTGTGCTTTGCACATTTGCCACTGTATGTCCCCTTCTCCATTGCAAATTTGGTATTGCATGTGAGCCCTTGTGCACTATGCATCTTGGCATTGCGTGTCCCCTTGTGTGTTGCATATCTTGGCATTGCCTGTCACCCCTTTCATCTTGGCACTGTACATCTCCCCATGCATTGCATACCATACCAGAGCATTGCATGTCATCCTGTGCATTGCACCGACTGATGTGGCATGCTCCCCACCAGCCTTTGCATTGCGCATCTTTAGAACTGAGAGGCAGAGGAAGACACCCTGGTGTGCATGGTGCTGATGGCTGGAATGCTGCTGCAGCCAAGAGGCATTTCCCTGCAGCACTGATGCTAGCTCTGGGGCAGCTGCTGGCCTCCTGCTCCTCTCCTAGGCACCAAGGGAAGGGCTGGGTGGGACCTCATCACTGGGTGCCCTACAGCACATCGGTGTGATTGCTCCCAAGTTCCCTGCATCAATTAGTTGATGCTTTTCCTTGGGGTGAGCGCAAAAAAGAAATGACCGCCACCACAAAAATAAATAAGTAAGTAGAGGTGTTTCTTGTTTTTAGAGCAGAGAGAGAAAGCGAGGGGGGGAAGGTGGAGAGACAATCGTTTTTTATGGCTTCCTGGAACTGCCGGGATGTGGGCAGGACGGCAGCAGGAGCAGATAGCTGGGTGATGGGCTGCCAGCTCTCATCTCGCTCTTTCAGGCCGTAAATACAGAGGCACCACTTGGGAAGCAGAGAGCTCGTTAAGCTGTCGGCGCTTCCACAGCCGGGTCGTAAATGGGGCTCTGGACTGGGGTATGGGCACCACGCCTCATGGGGCTGTGGGGTCCCATTCGCCGGAGTCCCATTGGCACCGAGAGCAGCACGGCAGCATGAGTTTGGTGCACCTCAGTGATGGCCTTCATGTTGGTAACCCCCAAAGCGGTTGTGGAGGGAGGGAGGAAAAGGATGAGGAATGGAAGGTGCCAAGGCCCTGTGGGACCATCTGGCCCTTCCGTGGGATTGTGTCTGCAGGTTTTGTCCAGTCCTGCCCCAGAGTCCACAATACCCTCCCTGCTTCCTTTGGAGAGATGATTCCATTGTGCATGGAGGCACTGACTTGAACCCTTCCTAAATGTAGGAGTTTTGGTACAATGGAGGTAGGGAAGAAACAGATTGAGTCATTGCATTGTTCTTTTTAATCAGCTTTGCCTTCCATTAACTTCCTCCCACCCCCAAAGCCGCACTGAAGCACTTGCTAAGAGAAGTGGGGAAGCTAGTGCTGGGCTCCAAGATGTGGGGCTGTTCAGGCTGCAGCTGGGGAATGAATGGGCTCTTCCCATTAATTGCCCCTGGGTGCCCTGCTGCAGGGCCTGGGTGAAAAGGGTTGGGAACAGAGGGTAGGAAACAGAAATAAGAGAATAGCTCCAGCTCTGTGTGTTCTGCAGTGCTCGGGGCATCCTGCACCGGGGCGTTCTGCAATGCTTGGGGTGCCCTGCAGTGCTTACAGCTCCACTATGGGGCATCTCTCAATACTCCACGTGTCCTACGGTGCTCAGGGCATCCCGTATTGGGACATCTTCCAATGCTCAGAGTGACCTGCAATACCAAAGCCTCACAGTGGGGCATCTTGTAACACTCAGGGCATTCTGCAATGCTCAATGTCCTGCTGTGCTCAGGACGTCCTGCACCCGGGCATCATGCAGTGCTTGAGACACCTTGCAGTGCAGTTGCCTCCAGGAGTGCTCTTTTGGGGTAGGGAGGCAGGGCTGGGCACGGTGCTGGTTGGAAGCATGTGTGCAGGTACCACACTGGGCTTGGTGTGCAGGGCAGTCAGGCCAGATGTTTCCCAGATGTTATACTCACTTCCTGTCTGGCTCCTCCACGTTCGGCTTTTTATGTACTTGTTTGTTTTGGACTACAAACAAAATAAAAAGGGTTTTTATAACCCCGCTCCCAGGAGGCTGCGAGTTCAGGATGTAATCTGCAGGCTATTCACTATTGTCTGGCTGCGTCTCCCTGCCCCCTGTGCTGTCCCTGGGCACGCATTGCTTTGTTACGGTGACTTTTTCCCACATGACGTCTTCTCTCAAGGGATGTTTTCCTTCTTGCCCCCCTCTGGTGCTCAGGGTGGGAATATATCCCGGCTGCTTTGGCTGGAGGTGGGAGGAGGAGGAAATCTCATGGTTTTTTGGCTCGATGTCGCTGATCTCCATGGGCTGTGCTGCTGCTGAGGACAGGAAACTCGTTGCACTGATGGTACCTGTCCCAGTGGCTCTGGAGGGGCAGAACCTGTGCAAGTGTGGGTATTCCTGGTCTCACTTCATTTTTTCTCTCTGCCTCTGTGGGGTGAAGCCCCTTTTCCTCTTTTCCTCTCTTAATTGCCTGTTAAATAATTTAAGTATTTAGGACGAAAGGGCTGCAATTACCCATTAATTTGCATTAGTAATTTATGTATCAGGCTGGATGGACAAGCTGCTGCCATAATAGGTCCCTTCAGCCGGCAGGAGCTTTCCTGGAACGGGAGCGGTGCTTCCCACCACCTGCACTGTTTATAGGGCACTCTGAGAGCGCCCCAAGAACCGAACCTCAAAGCCTGGCAGGCATTAAATGGCACAGGAGGCTTGGATCTCCTCAGGAGCGACGTGTTTGCTGTTTGTCTGCTGTGCAGGACTTTTTGTGCAATTAGCTGCTGGGGTCCAGTGCAATGCCTGAACTGTAGCACTGGGCAGCACTGCATGGTGCATGGGTGGGGTTAGGCAGGCCCAGGTTAGACCCGTGGGGCTTTCTGAGGGTGAGGGTTTCTGAGGCTAAGTCCCTCAGCCGAGGCAGCCTGGGGACGTTGGGTGGCCAGAGCTTATCCCCAAGGCTGCAGTAAAGCTGCTTGGAGTGGGGGGTCGTGGGCATCTACTTGTGCTTTGTGTCTGCAGCGTCCCCCTGCAGTGCATTACAGCAGCAGCACCTAACCTCCATCCCCTCAATCATTCCATCCCTGTGTTCCAGCTCTGACTCCACGCTCCCAATTAGCACCAAGCAGGGCCATTTGTGAGCACATTGCTGGGATCCCACCGCTGCTGGCACCCCATGCCCAGTGCCCAGGGTGATGATTTATTGGTGCTGACAGCAAGTTGGAGCCAGGTGCCACGAGGTGCCTGCAGTCACCTGCAGCAGTGCCATACTTAGAGCAATTAGCAGAAGTCATAGAATCATTAAGGCTGGAAAAGATCACTAAGGTCATCTAGTCCAGCCATCAGCACATCACCACTGTGATGGAAATGCTCCTGCATGGAGACTGAGAGCAGAAGGGGGTAAGGTCAGGGGGTACAGTGCTTCAAGTTTGGTTTTCCTCCTTTTTCCATGCACAGAGCGTTTCTCTCAGGCCCCTTTGGGGTCACCTCTGTCGGGGGCTACAGGAGCTGGGAGCAGGTTGGGTCACAGTGGAGGGCAGGACAAAGGGAGGAAAGGGGAATGCAGCACTGTGGGAACGGGGAGAAGAAAAGGTGGAAGGGCAGCAAGGGCTGGCTTTGTGCAGAAAGCTTCCACTCGTGAGTCAGGGATGAGAAAACAGTCAAAAGGTGGAAACTGGCAGCGGTGAGAAAGGAAGAAAAGGGCTGCACTGGCTCTGGGTCCCGTGGCTCTGAACACCCCAGTGGTTTTGTCCCAAATGTCAATAGCTTTTTCCTTGCCAACATCAGGGATTATTTCATTTTTTTTTTTCTTCAATCTTTTTCTATCCCCGTCTCTCCCTCCCCCTTTTTCCCTTCTGTTTGTCCTGTATTATCACAGCCAAATGAGAAGGGAGGGAAAGGGCAGAGAAAGAACAGCAGCGCAATATTCCCATCCTCCACGTATGCTTTTCTTGATCGTAGCAACAAATCTGAAAGATTAAGGGCAACTTTAAAGACCATTTAATAAAGTGCTCTTCGCCAGCCACCGCTGCAATGCTGCTCCTCTGGGTGAATTTCTAGTTAATTTGGGACACTCAACTTAGCCTTTTTTTCCCTTTCTTTTTAGCATCAAGTGTTTTCCCACGAGTAGCCTGGCATAGAGGGAGCAGCCTTCCAGGACACTTCTGTGGCTTCCCAGGGTTTTGGGGAGGGCTCATGCCATCCCCCTTTCCCATCTGGGTGTCAGGATTCTCCATACCTATGGGATGGACATTGGTCTCCCCCAGGAGGAACACCCCATCCCAAGTTTTGCCATTGGTGTTGAGAAACTGCTTGCCCAAAAAGGAGACTCACATGCATGTAGTTCTAAGGAGGGATTTGGAAAATGATCGGACAAGGGGGAATGGTTTTAAACTAAGGGGAGGTTTAGGTTAGATATGAGGAGGAAGTTTTTCACACAGAGGGTGGTGACACATTGGAACAGGTTGCCCAAGGAGGTTGTGGATGCCCCATCCATGGAGGCATTCAAGGTCAGGCTGATGTGGCTCTGGACAGCCTGGTTTGGTGGATGGCAACCCTGCACATAGCATGGGGCTGAAACCAGATGGTCATTGTGGTCCTTTTCAACCCAGGCCATTCTATGATTCTGTGATTTCTTCCTGTGCCGATTTAGAGCAACTTGAATGACGGTTTATGATTCTTTTGGGACAACAGTGGCAGTAAGTCCCTGTTTGCTCCCTGTTTTCTTTCCCCCTCCCTCTTTTCTTGCAGAATTTATTGTTCTTTCCCACCAGGAGCGCGGTGCGTGCCATCCGTGTGAACACATGGTGCGTTGCCGCATTGTCTGCTGCTGGCGTTCTTCCTTTTAGGAGCCAAAGCAAATAAATGAAGTCCGCGTAGTTATTATATCCATTAAAAATAGCGCCGCGGCTCGGTAAACAGAACAAGCGATACAAGGGGAGCGCAACAATGGAATTAAAATAGCACAAAGAGTGGTGCCTGGGCCCGTAATGAGAACCAGAGCTAGATGGAATCTTGCGATAGTTTTCAAACATCATCACTTCCCTGAAGGAAATGCATAAAGCAGCACAAAGGCACCGAGCACAATAGCATATTACGGGGATTTGCTCCATAATTCCTCCTCCTGTTCTCCTTTGCCTGGGTAGAGTGGGGCAGAGCGAGGCACGTGTCTGTCTAGTGAGAAATGAGCCGGTCTGGGCCGTGGGGGACCTCCTTGGCACGCTCCTCCTGCGATTATCACGATCAGAAAGATAAACAGAAAGAAGTGTGGCGGCTCTGTAAATGCTTGGGCTCAGTGTGCTGTGAACACGACTGCGCTGCCTGCTCCCAGCTTGGGGCACTGCTTTTGCCATCTGGATGCCTGCAGACCCTCAGTGGGGGCTGCAGCAGCACAGTATGATGCCGTGCACCAAGATGTGGCCGAGGGATTTTGCAACAAGAAAGAGTGGTTTAGGGTTGGAGAAATGTGGAGTTTTTTTGCATGCAAAACACCCCAGCTCCTCCATCCCACCCATTTCTCAGCGCACACTTTGCTTTCAATGTTTTTCCTTCCACTCCCAGTGCCTGTGTAATAAAGGTGCACAGTGCGGGCGTCCGTCTGCAGGCTTTTAATTTTGCTGGGAGAGGAATCTGCTTATTTTCTCAAAGGGTATAATTAGGGTTGGCTGGGAGCACCCCCTCATTACTGTGCGCTCTCTAATTACAACATTTGCCTGCTGTGGGGAGCCGGATGGTCTAGGGAGCCAACAAGATGTCCCTGCCACCCTGTCCCCTGTCCTGGGGCTGTGGCCACAGTGAAGAGCTGGGAGCATGGAGGTGATGGAGTCACTTGGAGGTGTTCCAGAGCCAGGGAGATACGGCACTGGCTCAGTGGGCAGGTGGGATTGGGCTGGGTGTGCTGAGAGGGTTTTTCTAACTTTGTGATTCTGTGATTCAATCCCAATGAGGAAAAGGTTAATGTGCTGTACTGATGAGTTAACGAGCTTGGAGCTTTGCATCAGCAGATTGCAAGCTCAGGAAGGCAGCGCGTCCCTCGTGGGACATGGTGGCAGCTTGCTGTGTCCCCTGGCTCTCTTGCCTGCACTCATGCTGGTTTGCATCAGCCCCAGTGGGGATTTGGTGCTCAGCGTGGGCTGAGGCATCTGCAGCCATGGTCCTTGGGTTTTGTCCTTGGGGCATCCTGGGGGATGGAGCAGCTGCTTATGTGCAGTGGGAGGGTGATTCCTGGGGGCCCCCCAATGTTCCTATCAACCAGGCACCTGATTCTCTGGCACTTAATTCCTGCACCATGTCCCTGCCTCCTATGGGCACCCCCCAGGGTGAGGGGCAATGGGCTTTGCTGCCACTAATGCTCCTGTAATCTGGCAAATATTTGCAAGGATAACAGTTGCAGGAGGGAGGATTTTAGCACTGTTCTGTGGAGGTGTGCTGGAGCTGGGCAAGTGATTTCTGATCTCCCCATGCCCTGTGCTGTGCACTTGGGGTAATAGGGAGGGGGCTGAAGTAGAGTGCCGCAGCTCACTGAGCAGGATGCTGCTGCTGCCCCGGCCATCGATCTTCTCTCCAGCTGACAGCGCTGGCTGCAAACATCTGCAGGGGACTCCCTGGGGAGCAGATGCTGCAGATAATCCGGCTCAAACCCATGGGATTAAAATGTGCCATGAGGGGATCGGGGAGAGGAGGCTGGAGAGGAGTTGTTGCCCATTCCCCTCCTCCCTTTCCATCTCACTGCTCTTACTGCACTTGGCATCAAGGTTTGGGTCTTTTCCTCTCCTGCCCCAAACCGCTCTTGGTTCTTCAGTGTGACTAGAGTACTGCAGGTGCTCAAATCTGCCAGTGGGTACCAGTTTCTGGAATCCTTTCAAGCCAATATCCCTTTGGGAAATACCACATGACGCCCTCGTTCTGCTTTCACCCACTAAGACTGGATCAGCAACAAGTGCCTGCATCCGCATCCTCAGGTGGGAACCCCTGCAGACGTCTGCCAGAGGGATTGTGATTACAGCCAGTGGAGAGCACTCTAAAACATTTATTAGTTTGTCGCTGCTGGGAGTTTTATGGCTTGTCTGGTTGCAGTGTTGTAAATCCCTGCCATGCGAACTGCCTCTTTGCAGGTCTTTGGGGCCATTGGAGCATAAATGGTGTTCTTCTGAGAGGGAGAAAGCATCAGGACAAGTGGAGAAATCAGCCTCCCTTGTTTGTTCCTGGTGCGAAATAGGGAGCGACCCCATTACGGCCACAGAGAGCCCACTATCATCAGAGAACCATTGGAATGGGCTGTGCCACGTGGTGGTGGGGTCCTCATCCCAGGGGGTGTCTAAGGGATGTGTGGATATGATGCTGAGGGACGTGGTTTGGTGATGGCAGCATCACTGTGGTGGTCTGGGGAGGATGCGCTGTGTGCAACCCCAGCCACCCAGCCCTGCACACATGCTGCAGGATGGCAGAGAGGTTTCACACCAGCCCTTCAGTTAAGTGTTGTTGGCTGCTTCTTTTGCCAGCTTGCTGGATTATCTTCTACCAGTCCCCTTTGCCAGGAAATTTAGGTTTATGGCATCAAGGCAGTTAGAAAAAATGCAGCAGCTCCGTGGATGCAAAACTGAGCTTTAAAAAAAACAGAGAGAAGTGATTTTTTTTTTTTTTTTTTTTTTTTTTCTGCTCTAGTGTTGTGCTCACGTTGCCCTGTGTCCCATGCAAGATGGGGCACTGAGAAAATCACAGCCCATAAATGGACTCGGGGAAGAAATGGCCAGAGAGGTGGGGGAGAGCCAGAGCGAGAGGAATTAGCCCGGAGTTTAATTCATTGTTTCCAAAAGAGCAGTTAATGGATTATGACAAATGTCCTACTGCTCTCCCCAGTGCTGTGTTAAATGGAAATGGAAAGTCAATTTTCCTAAATGGATTTTAAACGACTAACCTCGTGTGTTGGTTGGGTTGTTGTTTTTTTTTGTTTTTTTTTGTTTTTTTTGTTTTTTTTCACTCGCTGATTTTTGCTTGTGAGGCAGCTTGGCCATCCTGTTTCCTTGGCGTGTTGGGTTTTTCTCCTCCTCCCTCTCTCACACCTCATCCGGCTTCTCAGATCCTCTGCTCCTCCTCCTCTCTGGCGTTGCTCTGGGCTGGTGCTGGTTGTTAGCACATGGCGGTGCGTGGCATCAAGGATCAAAGCCATGGGACACGGACTAGCGGTGGGACCGGGTAGGTGGGAGCTGATGGCCATTCACTGTCATTGCAGGGCTGGAGTACAGCGAGGTGCTGCCCGACTCCTTCCCATCGGCACCGGCAGAGACACTGCCCCACTTCTTGCGGGAGCCGCAGGATGCCTACATCGTCAAGAACAAGCCCGTGGAGCTGGTCTGTAGGGCCAACCCTGCCACACAGATCTACTTCAAGTGCAACGGGGAGTGGGTAAACCAGAACGATCATGTCACCACTGAGAGCCTAGATGAGGTCACAGGTGAGCACATCCTTTGCCCATCCCCTTTATTTTTTCCAAGCGTTTCACCACCACATTTATGCTATAGCATAGCAGGCCAACATGGAGATCTTCCCAGTCTTTGCTCCTTTCCAGGTTTCTTTCTCCCATTATGTGTCCACGCTGTAGGTTATCCTCTTCCAACTGGTCTCTTCCTAATTAATTTTGTCATTCCCAGGTGGCTGCAGCCTCCTGAAGCCACTTTGATGTGTTTTCCACCTCCTCACTCCGTGCATAACTTTTCTCCCATTCCATACCACAAGTGAAAGAGGAGCTGTCCCTCCAAGCTAACTGCCCATGAATGAGAAGGGCCCCAGCACATACTTTAGCTGTACCCCATAGAGAAGCAATGTATTGACCAGTTGAGTCTTGGAACAGGTCTTCCAACCCCCAGCTACAGGAAGAGCTCTGAGGAGTTGGCCAGCTTGTTGGAGAGGTGATAAATAGCCAGGCCATGGGATGGGAGGGCTCATGTTTGTTGTGGCTGTGTGCTGTCGGTGGGGTCCCATTGACCAAGATGGGAGATGGCCTATGGAGAAAAGTTGATGGAAAACGAGCCCCCATGAAACTTCCATTCTAGAAAGTGTGGTGGAAGCCCAGCAGCATATTCAGAAATGGGAATAATCCCACAACTTGCTATGCACCGTTTGATAATTCTGTGGGGCTTCCTTATCAGTTTATTAACCCCATCCCTTGCAAGATAAAACCAAACAAGAAGGGTTTCACAAACTGGCAGCAAACATGACTAGAGGCAGGAGAGGAGGGATCAAAGATCTTGGAGGGGTTTCTTTTAGTGAAATGGGGTTGTGAGGCAAATAAAGCTGGGTCACATGCACAATTACCCTTTGGCAGGTTGCAGCATCAATGCGTCTAATGCTTCTGGGAAGGAAATGCTTTCCTACAAAATGCCTCATCAACACGTAGGCAATCCTCATTGCCACTGGGTATGGTAAAGGCCGGCAGCTTAGTCAGACTCACAGAAGGATTAGATATGTAATGTTTAGATATTTAATGGGTAATGAAAACTGGTAGGGTGCGAAGAAAGCTGAGCTCTCCTGTGCCTCGGTAGACCAATCTGAAACAGAGGGAAGAAGAAGGTGTTCTAGATGTTTCAGTGAGTCCCTCAGCATCTTCCTCAACTTACCTGGCTATTCACCGTATCTCAGCCAGCTCCATCCCTCGTCACGGAGGCAGATCCCATTCCATCCCAGTGTGGGGCTTGCTCTCACCATGTTGAGTTTCATGAGCCTCTCTGTGCTTCCAGTTCCGGCTCGATAAAGCCGTGCTGCACTGCTCCACCTTTAGAAGGATGATCGAAAGCACACAGGAAGGCTGGTTTATTTAATTAGGAGCAGAGCTATCAGCGGGGATATTGAGCAAGCATGGGCTGGCAAAAACCTGGGGCTTGCTGCCTTCTCTCCATCCACCCTCCCATCATGGGGAGGTGCCTCTAAGGGCACTGCAAGCCCCACAGGACCACAAGGATGGTGAGGTTGAGGGTGTGAGGGCAAGCTGCTCCAGGGCAAACTGGTGCCCACCAGTGACTGAGGGGCTGCTTCTTTATAGCATCCAACTGGGTAAAGGCAAAGATGCAGTTGCTAAGGGGAAGAGCATGGGTGAACAAAGCTGGAGCATCCAGCCTTGAGATGGCAGAAGCTTTCAATGCAGTGTGAGCTTGCCCATTTTTTATAGGGAAATTTTTCTAGGGGCTCATTTGCCATTGGCTTTTCTCCATGGTGTAGCTCTGGGCCAGCATGTGAGCAGTTTTGGGGAGGAAACCACGCACATCCTTCATGCAGACTTCAAAGATTATATTGCTGCTCTCACTGCAAACCTGGCAATGACTACAGCGTGGAGGTGATGTCGTGCATGTAAAAAATATTCAGGCTTGGAAATATCTGCTTTGGAGCTGGAACCAAAACAAGTTGTTAAGATCTGCTTGTGCAGTGCCTGCTGTTGTTGAGGGATGCTGCTGCAAGGGGCACAGAGGGAGGTGGCCACGATGCAATGGACAAGTGCTGCCAGGTGTCCATAACACTCAGGTGCCCTCAGTTAAAAACCTAGAAAAGAGACTTCTAAAGAAAATGAACCTTTAAGATGATGTGTCTAGCTCTGTAGAGCTCTGACTGCATTGGATGCAAAGCATCTCATGTGGAAGAAAGCAAAAATAGGCCAAGTCGGAGAGGATCATTCAGCCAGAGGAATGGGGACCGTCCATAAAAGCAGCCATGTCTTGCTGCATGCAAGTCAGTTAAATAGGCACTCTGTGGTTAGTAAGCTTATCCTACACTCTTGGACGGAGAGCATCTTTGCTCTCTGTGCTTACAGAGAGGCAGCAGAGCTCCTCACCACATGTTCCACCCCACCTGGCTGGGGCTTGCAGACAAGATGAGAGGTTTCAGGGCATCCCTTTGGAGATCGGTTTCTTCTGAGAGCAGACCTCCAAAGGTCAGTTTTTCAGAAGCACTTGGCACAAGTGCCTTTTGTTCCTTGCTTTTCTTTTTTTTTTTTCCCTTGCTGGCAAAACAAGCAATATTTCCTTGTTCGTCAGCAATGCCACAGGAAGACAGCAGGAGACAGTAATTGCTCCTCGCAGTGCTAGGAGCAGGCTCACAGAATTACAGCTGGGGAGCGTGCGGCTCTGTGTGGTGGTGGTGAACTCGGGCCCCTTTTATAAATAGCAGCTCTGAGTTTTATCCGGGGACATAGATGTGGTGGGCAAGCAGCAGAGCAGCCAGGAAGGGACAGAAGGTTTGAAACAAATGGAGCGTGGAGTGTTGTAGTGTGTACTTCTCCTCTTGTCACATTCCTCTCTCCCATTGGCAGTGGCCCCATCACCATTTGCTGATAAGCATCAAACTCTTGTTGAAACCTCAGCATCCTCAGATGTGGGTTTTGCAGCTCCCTGCAGACCATGTCCTGGCTGTTTGGTGTCACCTGTGTCATCATTGCATCCATTCTGCAGCCATGAAGAATGTTGCATTGTGGAAGCCACCACAGCCCATGGGATCCCTACAGCCCCATCCTCCAGCCCAAACCCCGCATCCACATCCTTTCCTCCTGGCTGATGCCGTCTGTCTGTCCCTTACAGGGCTGCTGGTGCGGGAGGTGCAGATCGAGGTGTCCCGACAGCAGGTGGAGGAGCTCTTTGGCTTGGAGGATTATTGGTGCCAGTGCGTGGCCTGGAGCTCCGCGGGCACCACGAAGAGCCGCAGGGCATACGTCCGCATTGCATGTGAGTGCTCAGTGCACATGGTGCATTGTTCCCTTTTGAGATCACCGATGGCTTTTTGAGTTTAAGTAAATGCCTCCCACACCTTCTTTTCCTCTTTTGGCACTATAAGGAGTTTCCAAGTGGTTCAAACCATTGATTTACAAATTGCAAAGCCCCTGGGGTTGCTACCCTGCATCCCATGTTACACGTTTGAATGGATTGAAGGTGGCCAACACAGGCCTGGCTGCAAGGCGCTGCTCTCAGCTCATGGCACAGCTCCATGTGTGGGCACCATGCTTACCTGCTGTGGCACCAGCTGGGTTAATGCCTCAGCACTCAGCAGCCTGCTCAGCTCTTCCCAGTGCTTTATTATCCTTAATAACCCAATGGTTAGCACCTTGTGCTTTTTCCTGAATCAGCGGCTCCACGTCCCTGGAGTCCCTGCTGTCATATGTCACTTCTCTAAGCTGCTGTTTGTGGGTGTCAGCCTGATTAAGGATGAGTTAATCAGGCTGTTACCCGGCTGAATTTGCTCTCTTAGCAAATGAGATGGCAAAGCTATGGGAGAATGGCCAGGCTTCCCAAGTAGTAAACAGATTTTGCTATTAGAGGGCTAATAATCCCACGTCATCCAAAATGGAGGTGAATCAGCTGCATTGCTGACGTCCCCAAAGAATTTGGACTCAGCAAAGAAAATGTTGCCCACTGAAGGGCTGGCTGCTGAGGAGACCCTTTTGTCCCCAGGAGGGACAAGCTCTCAGCCAGAAGTTTGGTGTTCCTTGCAGAGGAGCGGTCATAGAATCATAGAACTTGGGTTGGAAGGAACCTTAACGCCCACCCAGTTCCAATCCTCCTGCTATGGGCTGGGTGCCACCCACCAGATCAGGCTGCCCAGGGCCCCATCCAACCTGACTTTGAATGATGAAATGAAGAAGATCATTTTAAGACATCTACTCTCCCATCCCCAGCATCCTGTGACCTGAGATCTCTGGTCTTGACAGTTTGTGCCATCCCATAAATCAGCATCATTCTCTAATATTATCCATGCAGTTCCTGCTAATGAGTTGTTAGAACTTCATTCCCTCCCAGTTTCTCCACACCTGGTTGTTTGGATCAAAGCCTGCGTGGCACTGCCCAGCATCTCCATGCCACGTACAGCTGGAAATATGAGTGCCCTTGCAGTGAGGATTGCATCATGGGCCTCATGCACAGCGTGGCCTGTATTTAGGGTATTCTGACAGCCAGTGTTGATAAGGCATGGGTTCACTGTGCTGTGCTTTGCCACGGCATGTGTTCCCTGCAAAGGCACGGGGTGGGCAGCTCCTGGATTCACAGTGCTCCAGCTTTTGAGGGCTGGGTGCTGAAGCAGAGGGTTGCAGCACCACCTAGTGATGCATGGGTGCTTCTGCTCCTTCTGTGGAGCAGCATCCTGCCATGTCCCTGTAGCCCTGAAATGTGGGAAATCACCCTCATTCTCCCAAGACACACAGAATCATAAAATCATTAAAATTGGGATAGATCACTAAGGCGATCTCATCCAACCATATGCCTACTGTATTTTGCTCTACATTTCCCTGTGTGTGTGTGTGCTGAGGTTATGCTCTCCCTCTCCAAGGTTTGATGGGGTGCCCGGTTTCTGCAGCAAGCTGCTAACCAATGTCTTTCCCCCTCCAGACCTGCGGAAAAATTTTGACCAGGAGCCACTGGGCAAGGAAGTGCCACTGGAGCAGGAGGTGCTGCTGCAGTGCCGGCCACCTGAGGGGGTGCCACAGGCAGAGGTAAGTGGGTACAGGGTTCCCAGAACCCAGCCAGCCCTGAGGCAGCCCTAAAAATGCCATGAGACGGAGTACGTCATGGCAGATGCCCACCAAGCCTTTAGACCCTGGGAGCATTGGTGATGGTCGCAACATTCCAACCTTGGTGATGTTTGTCCTTGCTGGTGTCCACACCCAATGATGGTATCAGCTCACACCCATCCCAAACGACCTCATTAAGCGCGGCCCAGAAACTAATGGGCAGCCCTGCAATTTGGTGCTGCACCCCGCTTTGCCACTCAGGGGTGAAGCAACAGTGCTGGGGTGTCCAGATGTCTTGCTTGGCTCTTGTGCCCCACTGGCATGGAGAGATTTCAGCAAGCATTCAGGTGGTTGTATCTTAGTTTAACTTTGTGTTCTTGAAAGACCGTCCTAGGGGGGAGCATGTGGGATGGGTGTTTCCACTAAAACCTGTGTTATATTCTACCTGCCTGAGTTCCCCTTTGGCTTAACCACCATCTTGCCCCACATCCTTACCCCCTGCCACCCTTTCTCTTGCCAGGTGGAGTGGCTAAGGAATGAGGATGTCATTGATCCCACCCAGGACACCAACTTTCTCATCACCATCGATCACAACCTCATCATCAAGCAGGCCAGGCTCTTGGACACTGCTAATTACACCTGCATGGCCAAGAACATCGTAGCCAAACGCCGGAGCACCACAGCTGCTGTCATTGTCTACGGTACTGGTTCTTGCTTTTGGGAAAGGGCTATGTCTGTGAGCAGAGGGGACTGTGGAACCTTCTTGGAAGTGATAGGAGGGAACTGCACTGGGCATTGCATTAAGTTGGGCAATGACCAAGGCCTGCAGAACTGGTACGTCTACCAGGTCATTAGAAGATGTTATTAAGATGTTCCTATGTGTGGGTATCTGCAAGCATTCCCAGTTGCAAGTGGGCTCATCTGAGCTTTCACTGCCAAAATGGGCTCTCGTTACTGCATTGCTCTGGCTTTGCGCATCACATGTTCCCCTGGCTGTCTCCTCTTGCAGTGAATGGTGGCTGGTCCACCTGGTCTGAGTGGTCTCCTTGCAACAACCGCTGTGGCCGGGGCTGGCAGAAGCGCACCCGGACGTGCACCAACCCCGCCCCACTCAATGGCGGCTCCTTCTGCGATGGGCAGCCCTTCCAGAAAATAACCTGCACCACGCTCTGCCCAGGTAAGGGGGTCACAAACCTGCTGTCCTTCCCCAGCTGGATGCTCCATTCGCACTCCTCATGGAGATGCCATCGGGGTTGGGGTTTGCATCTCTGCGGAGGTCACCCTTCGATGGGTGCAGGCACCTTCCTGCTGTCAGGAGTCGTGTCTCCAGCAGTGTGTCTGTGTTTGGTGGCCTGCAGTGGACGGCGCGTGGACGGAGTGGAGCAAGTGGTCGGCATGCAGCACTGAGTGCACCCACTGGCGCAGCCGCGAGTGCTCTGCGCCAGCTCCACGCAACGGTGGCAAGGATTGCAGCGGTGGGCTGCTCGACTCCAAGAACTGCACCGACGGGCTCTGCCTGCACAGTGAGTGTGCTGCACTGAAAGAAATGCTGTCCTAGAGCTAGCTGTCAGCTGGTGCTAAGGTTTGGGGGATTTCTGGTGGCTGACACGAGATCTAGCCGTCCCACAATGTGCTAGGTTGATGGTCCTGTGCTGAAATAATGCTGGTTGTTAGCAGTGGAGGTGATCCACTTGGTTTCCTTAGCCCCAGTGTGAAAATGTCAGTGCTCAGCAAGAGCTCTGGAGCAGTAGCAGCTAGCATCCAGGTTTGTAGGGAAAAAGCAGCACTAGTGATGTGTGCTGCACTCTAAGCTGGCTCACTGAAGGCTAATGCTGCCACCTACTGTTGTGTGACACCAATTTCCCCTTCTCAGCTCCGATAGCCTCCTGCTCCAGCATTAGATCAGGGGTTTGGGACATGTGTCCCAGGACAGTGGAAATTTGGCTGTGGGAATGATGAAGGCATGGTGGCAGCAGAGCCACCTGCAGAGCTCCCCCGTATCCCCACATCCTGCCCGGCTGTGCCTGCCTTTTGTGTCATTCCACCCCCATCATGCCATCTTCACCTTTTGTTTTCTAACTTTGTTTTTCCTAACAGATAAAAGAGTTCTAAGCGAACCCAAAAGCCACCGTAAGTGCTCATTTCATGGCCATTTGATTTCTTCTGCACTGCATTGCTTTGGTTTTACCCGTGGCAGGGCTCTGCATTGTCTGCTAGGGAAGGACAGGGTGGGAAGAGGAAACAACTAAAACCTGCCTCAAAATGCTCCTATGTGCATTAAATCATGTGCTGTGCTTGAGAAGCTACCATGATGACTTGCTTTCTTGCTCTGCTCCTGTCCCCCTTTTGCTGCTGGCTGCATGCACTTCTTGAGTAGAGTATGATGCACCTGGTGTCACTCCACCAAAGATGCTCCAAGCATCATCACCCTAACCAAGGACACCATTCCTCGAGCTGGGAGCCCCAGAGTTATTTTTTTAATATCAACTCATCCCAAGTTTGACACTGGTGGGTGTGTCTTTCCTTCTGGCCCACAGCTTCCCTGTTCATCCCTCTCCTTTCTGGGCAGATTTCTTCCTCTGTCCCCTATCCAAGATATACCAAGTATTTAAAGATCCTGTGGTGGGGTAAGAGGTGGTGGGGATGCTGAGGGCTGTCTGTATAGGTGTCATGACACTTGCTCTTTCCAGGTGAATTAGCTTGGGTACATATATATGGTGTGCACATAGGTATTATGTTCACTCTTCAGGGCTATCTGTTAGGATAGTAGGGTTGATGACTTTGAGCTGAAGCTGAATAAACCTAATGTTTCAACCATGATTTCTCTCCTCCCTCCCAGTGCTGGAGGCCACGGGTGATGTAGCCCTGTATGCTGGACTGGTGGTGGCCATTTTCGTCTTCATTGTCATCCTCATGGCTGTGGGGGTGGTGGTGTACCGGAGGAGGTGCCGGGATTTTGACACCGACATCACAGACTCATCAGCTGCCCTGACTGGAGGTTTCCACCCAGTCAACTTCAAGACTGCCCGGCACGGTGAGAGATTATATCAGAACATCATAGAATGGTTTGGGTTGGAAGGTGCCTCAAAGCCCAACCAGCCCCACCCCTGCCATGGGCCGATTGCCCCCCACCAGATTAGGGCCCCATCCATGGCCTTGGACACCTCCAGGGATGGCGCACCCACTGCTACTCTGGGCAGCAGTGCCAGCTCCTTACCACCTTCTGAGTTAAAAAGTTTAATCCCCAAGCTGAAGCCAAGGTCGAATCTGGCTGCAGCTCATAAAAATGTGAAGAGCAGGATCCTGGGGAACTTCCAGCCTGGTTTTAGGGGAACTTGCTGATATACAAAAGCCAAGGGCTCTGTGTTGGTGCATGCAGCTGTAGCCCTGCGCTGTGCTCACTGACCATGTGCTGGTTGAGGAGGGATTTTCACGAGCATCCCCCAGCTAAGAAGCAGTTCTCCATTTTCACTGTTTTTTCCCACAGACAACCCCCAGTTACTGCACCCCTCCATGCAGCCGGACCTGACGGCCAACGCAGGAGTGTACCGGGGCCCCATGTACTCCCTGCAGGACTCTTCTGACAAGATCCCCATGACCAACTCCCCCTTGCTCGACCCGCTCCCCAACCTCAAGATCAAGGTCTACAGCTCCTCCACCACCTCCTCTTCGCCGGGGCTGCACAATGGGACAGATTTGCTGGGGGGAATCCCTGCTGCCGGCACCTTCCCAGGGGACAGTGGCAGCCAATTTGTGAACGTGCGGAGCAAAGCCCAGCAGGGCTCCCAGCACCTCCTTAGTCTGCCTCAGGAACATGGCACCAGTGCCAGTGGGACTTTCAGCTACCTGGGGGGAAGGCTAACCATCCCCGGCACTGGTAAGCCCCACGCTGGGGAAGAGCGTGCCTTGGGTGTAAGATAAGCAAGGGATTGTTCCCTCATTTGGCGCCTAATGCTGTGTGTGCTGCACTAGGGGTGAGCCTGCTGGTACCACATGGAGCCATCCCGCAGGGAAAGTTCTACGAGATGTACCTGGTCATCAACAAGGCAGAGAGCAGCCTGTAAGTCACACTGCCCTCCCTCCGCCCTCGTCACTTGCTGTGGGTCTCCCTGTCCAACCAGTGTCCTCTGTCCCCAGCTTGCCCTCCGAGGGCACACAGACGGTGCTGAGCCCGGTGGTGACCTGCGGACCCACCGGCCTGCTGCTGTGCCGCCCTGTTGTCCTCACCATTCCTCACTGTGCGGATGTCAGCTCTTCGGACTGGATCTTCCAGCTGAAAACACAGTCTCATCAGGGGAACTGGGAGGTAAGGTGTGAGCCCAGCCCTGCGGCCAGCCAAGACCCCGAGTGCTGTGGAACACAACATCCCCCAAGCAAAAGGCTGACCCTAACCTTTGTTTCCATCTCTTCCTTGTAGGAAGTGGTGACCCTGGATGAGGAGACCCTCAATACCCCCTGCTACTGCCAGCTGGAAGCCAAGTCCTGCCACATCCTGCTAGATCAGCTGGGCACCTACGTTTTTGTGGGTGAGTCCTACTCCAGGTCGGCAATCAAGAGGCTCCAGTTGGCCATCTTTGCCCCCGCCATCTGCACCTCCCTGGAGTACAGCCTTAAGGTCTACTGCCTGGAGGACACGCCAGATGCACTGAAGGTACTGCAGGGACCTCATCATAGAATCATAGAAAGGCTTGGGTTGAAAGGGACCTTAGAGATCATTGAGTTCCAGCCCTTGCCATGGGTTGGCTGTCCCCGAGCAGCTCAGGCCGCCCAGGACCACATCCATGGTCTCCTGCACCTCCAGGAATGGGGCACCCACAGCTCTATATAAACCATATAAACAATTGCTTCCCTTGCTTATAAGCTCCTTTCAAGTACTGGAAGGGCTTCATTGAGGTCTCCCTGGAGCCTTCTTTCTCCAGATGAACAAGCCCAGCTCCCTCAACCTTTCTTCATAGGGCAGGTGCTCCAACCTTTGATCATCTATATAGCCCTTCTGTGGACCTGCTCCAACAGCTCCACATCCCTCCTGTACTGGGGGCCCCAAGCCAGTGGAGCTGCACAGGCCACCACTGGTGCAGTGGTTGTTTAATTCCCTGTGCCTTGTTCTGCCACATCAGGATTGCTCTAGTGCCTCTAGGTGGAGGTCTAGGCAGCACTGTGCTTCTTGGATTTTGTGCAAGTTCACAGATCTAAGCTGAAGGTTTGACTGGGAGTGGGGTGAGTTGGGCTCCTGAGGCTGATGCCACTTGTCCTGCTATGCACAGGAGGTTCTGGAGCTGGAGCAGACGCTGGGTGGGTATCTGCTGGAGGAGCCCAAGCCCCTGCCCTTCAAGGACAGCTACCACAACCTGCGTCTCTCCATCCACGACATCCCCCACTCATTGTGGAGAAGCAAGCTGCTGGCCAAGTACCAGGTGAGGAGCCACCTGGAATCCCCAGGGTGGTGAGCACCAGCTGCTCTTGTATTATTTCTAGGGTTGACTCCTGAAAGGATGGAAGAGGAAAGGGGTCTGTTTTAATTTCTAGTGGGGTGCTGTTTGGGGAGGGTCTCTCTTTCCCACTTCATCCCCTTGAGATGGTTGGAGGAGATGGGATTTCCCCTTGGCTGAGCCCAGGCTTTGGTGCTCCTCAGGAAATCCCTTTCTACCACATCTGGAGTGGCAGCCAGCGAGCCCTGCACTGCACTTTCACGCTGGAGAGGTACAGCCAGGCCTCCACTGAGCTCACCTGCAAGATTTGCGTCCGGCAGGTGGAAGGGGAAGGACAGATCTTCCAACTCCATGTCACGCTGGGAGAGGTGAGCTGGAGGGGGACAGCCAAGGGATGCGCAGGCAGAGACTGGGGTTCCTCCCAACCCTCTGCTCAAAAATCTCACTCTCCCCTTGCAGCATGCCAGCTCCTTCGACACCCTCCACTCACACAACAACAGTGCCCCCACCACCCAGCTGGGACCCTACGCCTTCAAAATCCCCCTCTCCATCCGGCAGAAGATCTGCAACAGCCTGGATGCTCCCAATTCCAGGGGGAATGACTGGAGGCTTCTCGCCCAGAAACTTTCCATGGACCGGTGAGTCTCCCTGAGCTTGCTCTGTGCTCTGTTCATGCTAGATTTCATCTAGCCGGATTATATGCATCCACAGAAGCCCACATAGAGATACAGAGATATCTGCTCATAGTTATTTCCACCCATATACACGTACTGTGGTCTGGATCTCTCGTCATTTTGGCCTGGCCTTCGTCCATGCTTGTGGTGTTCCCAACTGGGCTCTCCTCCGAGGCCCAAAGGAAGGGAGGGGACATGGTCAATGATTTCAGCAAAGCAAAGCTTGCACTGCTTTTGCACGAACGCTGGCTCTGTATAAAAACACAGACAGTGGCTTAAGGGTTTTGGCATTTGCATCATGGCATTCCCATCATGGTTCACACTGCAAAGAGGTCGGCTGCTCCAGCAGCATCCACCCTTCCACCCCCAAAGGATATTGCGCCAACCTGCATTTTCTTTCTGCTTCTCCTGTGCAGGTATCTGAACTACTTTGCCACCAAAGCCAGCCCCACTGGGGTGATCCTGGACTTATGGGAAGCCGAGCACCAAGACGATGGCGATCTCAACACCTTGGCCAGTGCCTTAGAAGAGATGGGCAAGAGCGAGATGCTGGTGGTCATGGCCACAGAGGGTGACTGCTGATGGTGCTCCCTTCAGGGGGATGGCGAAGGGGGACCTTCCCCAGCACCTGTCCCTGCATGGGGGCTGAATGAGGAAGGGCCGAGGGCCCTGCTTCTCCCTTCCCACGTCACTGTCAGCCTTACAGACCGATCCTCAGCGTTTACAAGCAATCCAAGTGTTACACGGCCTTCCTCCTCCTCTCGGGTGGCATTGGTGATGCTGGAGGAACTGGGGCTTCTTGAGCCGAGGCAGTGGGGGCTTTCCTTCTCCTTTGCGTTCCTTCCCATCTGGTTCTCCTCCTCCTTTGATAGCATTTCTGCATTGAAGAGATGAGTACAACCTAGGCAAGTGGCTTATTTCTGTCAAAGGCTTCAGACAGCTTCAGAAGGCAAGTAGGAAAGGAAGAAAAAAGGAAAAAAAACAAAAACAAAAAAAAACCCGACAGTTTCTTAGGAAACGCAAATAATTTATTATCCAGATCTTTGGATGAGTCCTTTTTAAAAAAAAAAAATGGGAAAAAAAAAAATGAAAGATTTATAAATCTGTGTGTGTGTGTGTGTGTGTGTGTGTAAGAGAGAGAGAGAGAGGGAAGAGCACTGTTGTGGTCAGAGTGGCAGAGAGAGATTTAAATGAACGCTCTTTTTTTAGGGAAAGTGTGCGGTTGAGCCGAGCAAACTTTGTTTACATGTCCTGGGACCCCAGGAAGTCCATAGGGTTAAGTGCCTCTATTCCCCTGTGCTTCAGGGTGAGCTGAGACCCTCCCCCAGGTTTTCACTGCGTGTTCCCCTTCCTGGTGGCAGTCCCATGGAGTGGGGGCTGCAGGTGCACAGGAGGGCTGCTGTCCTGCTTCTCTCCCTGGCATTCTATAAGGAGCAGCACAGCAAGGTGCCCCTGTCCCCTTGCTCCTCCTCCATTGCTGGGCTCTGTCTCCATCCGTTGTGGCATCAGCAGGGGGTGCCAGATCCATTCACGAATTCTTTCCCAGCGTAGTTTTGAGGGGGAGCTTTTAGGATGACTGCGCCTTCATATAGAGAAATACAAACCAAAGACTTCAGCCCGGCGCTAGGCACAGGCCAAAGTTGTTTTCTTAACAGAAACCCAGATGGTGCAGTTCATTCCCCAAACCTGGGGTTTTGGGAGGCAGGTCGGGGGGCAGACCACATCCTCTGGGCTCCCTGGTTTTGGGTCAGTATTTTGGCAGGGATGCAGGGAGGAAGGTGTGGGTCTGCAGGCTGCTTTGGGGAGATCCATATGGGGCTGCCCCGCTTCTGCATGAGGTCTGAGGACAATGCCTGGGGGTCACTGTGCCGTTGCACATATCAGGGTTGCTGCATGTTTGCACAAAGCCCGCTGGAATTATGGACATGCCCCATGCCACCCAGCATTTTGAAGTGTTGGCTTCATGTTGGGGTTAGAAAACAATGCCAATGGAGTCCTTAGTTTGCTTTCTTTGAATTTCTTTTGGTCCTGTGCTGAGTTCTACCTCGCTACCTTGCTGGTAAGGAAGGATCTCTAGGCTGGGAGCCGGGCTAAATGTTCCAGCACGTAAGCAGCCACTGGGTTTCCATCCCGTTGCACCTCCTTTATTTTCTCCCTTTTTTCCTGTAGTTGACTTTTTATAACAGTGGAGATGTTGCGTGATGAATGGAAAAGTAATCGTAGGGTAACGAGGTTCATCACAAAGGTATGGTGTCTCAATGAAGGCTAAACATAGAGATTACCTGCAGGTAGAAGTATTTACTCGTTGATTGTTGTATCTTAGAAAATTGTCTATTAAAAAAAAAAAAAAGAGATTTTTTCAGGTTGGAAGCTTGGGGTGGGAAGACTTCTGGGTGAATCCCTTTGCCACCAAGGAAGGGTTTCCTCTCTCCTTCAGGTTGCATTTCAGCATCCAATCAGCGACACCCCATCCCTTAGCAAGGGAAAGAAGCAAATCTGGGGAAAAAATGAAGAATTGCTCTAAGGAAGCAGCTGCTGACATTAAATAGGGCGTCAGCAACCCCTCTGAGGGAGGCGAGCTGCTCTTTTTGGGTGCAGGACGGGGCATGTCTGAATCTCTCTCGCTCTCATTCTCACTGCCTGCTCCGTGGAGCATGCAGCCACCCATCCGTCCATCTGTCCTTCTTACCCTGTCTGTCTGCATCCGTCTCTCCTCCCTTTGGGGCCATTCAGTGCCAGCCTCGGGGCCATGGGCCATGTGGTGCTGGCAGCGTCTGTCTCCATATTTATACGTCCAGGGGATGGGCCTGGGGGCATCCTCTCCATCTGCGTTCTGTTTATTCTGTAAACTAAAGAACTGTAAATAAAGTTTAGCGTTCCTATTGTAACAAATTAATTTTTATGCAATAAATTATATTTCCTAGTCTAATAATTAAAAGGAAAGGAAAAAAAGTAGACAATCTATTCTCTCCTCCTGTGTGCATCACTCGCCTGCTGGTTCCTACTGGGCTTGACAGCTGCTGCAGCTCTGTCCCTGTGGACCCAGCTACCACACTGGGGAGGGGTTTTGGGACCCTTGCTCATCATGGCCAATCTTCATCCATCTCTTGCGCTTGGAGTTCAACTCTGGAGGTCATCCTAAACACCCCAAGTGGTTTTCCCCCACCTTCTTTTAGTTGGATGCTGTAGGTATAGCACTCCTAAGGGACGACAGCACTCTGCTTTGGCTGCAGTCCTTGGCCATGGTGGCTTGGGGTCTCTGTAGGGAATGGCTGCCCTTGTTCTCCTGCAGTATGGGATGTGCTCCTGCTGGAATATTTGGCCCTTTCTTTCCCCTTAGCCCAAAACTGCAGTCAGTGGATTGAATTGACTGGAGCTGACCTGTGGGTCTGCAGCATGGGGCATCTCTCGGGTGTGGGTAATGCTGACTCGAGGGACCATTACAGCTTTGTTCAGCACAGCCTGGCTTTATTTACCCTGCTCAGCTGTCACAGTCCCTCATGTTGTGATCAGAGGCTCTTCTCCAACAGTGGTTCTTTTGACATGATAGACTGCAGCAGGTCAGAAATATCAGACAAATCCCTTGGAGCTGATGGGTTACTGACTCAGAGAGGCTGCACTGGTTCCTCAGGTGCTTTTCCAGCGTGGTGCATCTGTGAGAATCAAAATCCCAAGAAGCAACCTCTGCAGAGATCCCCCTGCGCTCCTCCAGAGCCTTTCCAGCTCAATGCACCGCCACCGGTGACACGGGTTGGGCATGAGCTTCTGCACGGCTGCTCGCAAAGAGAAATTTTGTGTGTGTGTGCGTGTGTCCGTCCGTCCCTCAGTGCCACATCTCCACGGCTCTGCAGCACCTCCAGGGGCGGTGACCCCACCATCACCCTGGGCAGCCTGTGTCACTGCATCACCGCTCTTCCAAAGAAGAAACGTGCCTTAATATCCAACACTTGGGAAGGGGTGATGTGCTCAACCTTCGGCGTCTTCCCCCACAACCAAGCTCTGGGGGGTACCCTCGTTATCCCCATTAAAAGCCGGGGGGAAGGAGAGAAAAAAAGGCTGAAAATACGTTTTGGAAAAAAGTGGAAACACGTCGGGAACCAAAGGGGGGAAAAAGGAAACAGAGGGGAGGAAGTGATGCTAGCTTCGCCGCCGAGCAGGAGGCGGGCTGCCGCGTCCCGCCGCTTCCCTTCCGTCCGCCGCGGTACCGCCCGGGGGCCGTGCTGGGGCCACCCCTCGGGGCGGAGCGGGGCGGTGTTGGCGGCGTATCCCGGCCCGGCCCGGCCCGGCACGGAAGGAGCGGACGGGGTGTGCGGCGCCCGAGTAAGTGGGGCTGCGGGATTGCGGGTGGTGGGATGTCACGCAGCGCTTCCCTCCATCTTGCTGGGAGGATTTCTGCAAAATCCCCCCTTTCCGACAGTTTCTCCCCTCGCATCCTTAACGGGGCCTTCCTCGCAGCTTTTGCCGGGGGGGTCCGTCGGGCAGACCCAGGCGAAGCTGTGTGGCTGTGCAGTTGCCCTGCAAAGCCCGCTGCTGTTGCACAGGTTTTACAAGTGGCTTAGCAAAGCCCTTACCGGCCTGAGTTAGTTTACAAGCCTGGGGGTACGAGGTCAGCTTCCAGGATGCTTTGAGAAGCCTGATTGATGGGTCACTGCACAGCCTGATGTGCTGAGGTCATGTGCTGTTATGATGTTCCTCCAAGCCTTGCAGGAGCTGGATTTCCTGCTTACAAGAGGGAAAAGTGAATGCGGGTACAGGTTAATAATTAGCTGCGATGAACGCGGCCAGGAGCCCAGCTGCCTGCTGGATGGGAACATGGTGCTGCTGTGGCGGACTTGTCTCAATCTCACCTTCAGAGTTTTCAGCTCGCAGCCCTCCCAAGCCCCGTACTGGTTCTGCTGGGCACCCACGGGGCAGTTCCTGCTGCCTCCCACCTGCTAACCCCCTTCACGTGGCTGTTTTGCAGCGTGCCAGCGCCATGCACCCAGTGGGCAGCAGCTTTCCCCCGGATGAAGAGCCGCTGATCGAGGAGCCCTCAGTGAACAGAGCCAGCCGGCCGAAGCCAAGCGACCACCTCAATGGGGCTTATGTGATCTTCTTCCTCCTGGGCATCGGGTCGCTGCTGCCATGGAACTTTTTCATCACGGCCAAGCACTACTGGGCATATAAGCTGCAGAACTGCTCAGAGCAGGCAGAACCGGCCCCCTCTGACCTGCAGGTGAGTGCACATGGGTTGGCACCACCAAGGGAGCACACAGCCAAGCAGTGTGTCATTCTAGTGATGGTGGAGTCACCTTGGAGTTTCTTAAAAGGTCTGGCAGGTGTGACCAGAGTAGCTATTGAGGCCACAAACATCTGGCTCTTGGCATGTAGGATGTGGAACTTGTCACACTGTGATTGATGTGCACTGGGGGCAGCAGGCTTGCTAGCAGGTGGGCACACAAGGCACTTCTTCTCTCCCCAGAAAGCCGTCTTCTCCTCCAAAAACCTTCTCTTGCTCCTCCTCATCCTCGCATGTCAGTGTTCCCAGCAGGCATGGCCTCCCTTCGTTTCCTTTCTTCCTCTCCAAAGCAAAGCTTCTGGTTGGAAAAAGCGTGGTTGCGATGAGTCTGCATCGGCTCCTCCTGCTGCTCAGCTTGCTCAGGTGGTTTGGGCACATTTTTTCACAAGCACAGAGCCCAGTGCAACACCCACGTTTTCTCTGCTTTCTGACACCAGTATGGTACCCACGGCTGTGCTGGTTGCTCTCAAGTCTGCTGTGTGGGCTTCTTTTGATGGGGAGAAAGCACAGTGCAACTGATGGTGCTTGGACCACAATGCTGGAGCACCAGAGTGCTGGTGTAGATGGGGATCCTCGGTGAATTAAGCTGATGGACACCATAATGATGCAGCCTGGCTGGTGCTGAGTGGCCCTTCCTCTGTACTGGAGAGGATGCTCAGGGCAGAGTACGAAGCATGCCATCCTCCTGCATCCCACCTGCTCCTATTGCTTCTGCAGGAAGCTTGTCCCAGGGAATTTTTTAATAAGCTGCTTTGCGGTGAAATGGGTATCCTTGAAAGATGTTTCTCAGCATCATGAAAGCCCATTATGCTTGAGCAGTATTGCCCTGGAAGGTTGGCCCATCCAGAGAACATTATTTTCCTCCAGCACCGACATATCCATCCTAAAAACTCCTATTTTAAGGATTACTGTATTCCTGCTCAGATCATTTCTCTGTTAAAAAAAGATGTTTTTCCTTTTTCTATGTAGAGCCTCTATCCTCGGTTTTGTAACCAGTGTAAGGGCATGGTTGAGTTTGTTCCCTTGCTTGGTGTTGTGCCAACATATCAATGCACACTGCTCTCCTGAGCACGAGGGTTGTTGCTTCTGTCAGTACAGAGCAACCTGGGTCTTCTCTGGTGGTTGACCTGAATCAAAAAGAAAGCTATCAGCCCCTTTCAGCCCTTCTGGAAAGCACTCTGGCCATGGCAAAGACTCTCCCAAAGGCTTAAAACTTATAAATGGTTTATGATTCAAACCCAACACATCCCAGTGTGCTGCACGCCCATCCTCTGGCTATGGCGATGCTTGCTGCTGGTCAGTGGTACAATGTGATCCTGTTGCTTTGTAGCTTTATTTCAAACCACGTCCACAGAAGTGATGCAGGCCATAGCAGAGTCAGCAGAAATAGAGCCAACTCATAGTCTTCCTTCTTGTTTTCCTTTTAGCCAGGAACAATAGCAGTTGAAACACGTCTGCTTGTTCCTTCTCTTCTAGCAGCATTTGGCTATGGGTAAGGTGGAGTAAAACTTCCCTGGGTGACTGAGTGCAGCTCAGACTCCCAAGTTTCTTAAATACTTTCTCAAATTCCCTTCCTGCTGCTCATGCAAGCAAACGAGTGTTTCCCTGTGGTGCTTGAAGCACAGCATCACTGCAAGTGCAGATGTACTTCTGCTTGGTGCAAAGCTTTCTAAAGCTTTGTTTCCTCACCACCGCCTCAAAAAGAAAATTAACTTGGAAGTGTATTAAATATCCCCGGGGGCTTTTTTTGGGTAGGTTGGTAAATAAGGCTTAGTTTTAGCCTGTTGTTTTGTCTATTCCCTAATTCATTGTATGTCTGCAGAGCTTTCAGCCTGCTGCTTCCCAAGCTGATGCAGTAAGTGCAGGCATTTACATCTCTGTGTCTACAGCCCCTCTAGGAGCGATTATTAGATTTCCCGTCGCTTGCAGTAAAGCTCTTGATGGTGAGGAATAAATTAACATGCTTGTAAACTGATTAAAAGAAGACGGTGCAAAGCTGCAGAGAAACCTGGAGCAGGGAGAGCAAAGGTGCCAAATGCCTCCTGCTTCCTGTCTGCATGCTGGGGTAGGGCAGTAGTACCTTTTGTGCTGTGTCATGCCAGATTTAGGAACTAGAGCTCTCTGTGTTGCTCTACCTGACCTTTTTTTTCCCACCCTTTTTCCTGGCAGGATTACTTTGAGAGTTACATCTCCATCGCTTCGACCGTGCCCTCGGTGCTGTGCCTGGTTGGAAACTTCCTGCTGGTCAACAGGTGCGCGTGGGGTGGGCTGCCTTCCCCTCTGCCCCTCTCTCCTTTCTGCCCCATGGGTGAGCTGAGAGCCTGTGTAACAAGTAACCTCCTTGCTCAAGCAGTGATCTCCTCCACCTTTGGCTTTCTTTATTTTAGATTGGATTTTATTTGATCCTCGCAGCAGAGGAGATGCTGCTCCCTGTGTCACACCTATTAAGTTACAGTTTTAAAATGAGGGTAGAGCATTGGTTCGGGACAGGGAGTTTAGAGGAAGGTCACGGAGTTGTTCCTCCCTGCTGTCCCCAGGGTACCTGCCAGCATCCGTATCCTGTCCTCCCTCTTCATCATGCTGTCCATCTTCCTGGTGATCACAGTGCTGGTGAAGGTGGATACGTCCTCCTGGACCACCTGTTTCTTCGCCCTCACTATCGGTTGTGTGGTGGTGATCAGCGGTGCCTCCACCATCTTCACCAGCAGCATCCTGGGCCTGAGCAGCCGCTTCCCCATGAGGAACTCACAGGCACTGCTGGCAGGTGCGTGGCCTGAGTGTGAAGGGTCCCCTCCTGCTGCATCCCCCACCCCTGGTGCAGTTGTGTTCCGTGGGTTGCTGTAGGTTGGGTTTGTTCCCTTTGTGGCTGGCATTTTGTCACGTGGTGTTTATTTTGGAATCTTCACTTTGCCCTACAAAGTAAAAAAAAAAACAAAAACTTGCAGACTGAGACAAAGGGAAGTTGCTGAACGAGAAGCATAGTGGGTCACATGAGTCAGAGCTCTCATTTCTGCAAATGCCCTGCAATCTCCAGTGCTGATGTCTCAGCAGGGATGGACCTTCACCATCCCTACCCAAAGGAGAACATCCCTCACAGTGCCCACAGCCAAAGCCACAGCATGATCTGTGCTTTCCCCACATGAGGAGGTGGTGTCCTTTCACTCCTCACTTTGCATCTGGAGGAATCTTAAATGTTGCCTTGTTTCCTCTCTCAGCATTTACATGCATTTCCATAAGTGATGAGGGGCACGCGGGGAGCTGTGAGTGATGAGCTCCCTGGAGGCTTGCTGGTGTTGATAACATTATGAATGTGCTGTAGGAATGTGTTGAGAAACCATGAGGAAAGGAAAAATAATAATAATAATAATCAAATGGAGATGGAAACGTTTTTCCTGGGGCTGAAACAAGGGTGTTTTAATGAGTATGGCCCTTTGGGTTGGGTCACATGCTGCTGGTGTGACGTGATGGAGGGGGCTCGAGGGGCCTCTGGTATGGCCAATTTGGCCACTCCCCACAAACAGCCACCTTGCAGGACAGGCCATGGGAGGCACAATCAGTGCAGTCGCCTCCGTCATCGACCTGGCAGCAGCGGCCGACGTGACTGACAGTGCTCTGGCCTACTTCCTCACGGCGGACATCTTCCTCGTAGTCTGCATCATGGTGTACCTCCTGCTGCCCCGCCTGGAGTACTCCAGGTATGGCACAAGGGCTCTGGCCCAGGGCAGCACTGCTGGCTTCCATTTGGCCAAAACCTCGGGATGAAACTTGTCATGAGCTGAGCTTCTGGGGAGCTTTCTCAGGGGGAGAAGAATAGAATCATAGAGTTATAGAATCATTCAAGTTGGAAAAAGATAAATATTAGTAATGTCTTTTTTAAGATCTTTACTGATGATTTTGAGATTGAACCTCGAGTGCTGTGTTTCAGTGTTCGGCATCTCATTACAAAAAAGACATGTCCCTAGAGTGTGTCCAGTCTGGACACTAGAGAAGGGCAGTGAAGCTATGAAGGGTCTGGAGCACGTCTTACGGGGAGCAGCTGAAGGAACTGGGATGGGACAGTCTGGAGATAAGGAGGTGCATGGGAGATCTTATCACTCTCTATAAGTGCCTGAGTGAAGGCAGTGGTGAGTTGGGGGGTCAGCTTCTGCTTCCAGGTAACAGCCACGGGACTGAAGAGAATGGCCTCAAGTCATGCCAGGGCAGGTTCATTTTGGGCATTAGAACGCACTTCTCCTCCAAAAGAGCAATGATGCAGTGGCACGGGCTGCCCAAGGAGGTAGGGTTGTCACCATCCTTGGAGGTATTGCAGAGCTGTGGAGATGTGGAACTGAGAGACATGGGCAGTAGGAGTGGGCTGGGTGGGCTGAGAGGACTTTTCCAGCCTTATGGTTCTGTGATCCTATGACTGCTAAGATCATCTAGCCCATCATCACCATGCCCACTGAGCTGTGTTTCTCAGGAGCTGCTGGTGAGGATACTGCTCCACCCCATATTTCCAACTTCTCTATGATCTCCCTTCTCCATTTTTCAGGTATTACATGGGGAGCCACTGGGAGCACCCATCGCTGGTCACCACGTCGCCCAGCAGCCCCATGGAGGATGAAGCAGAGCCAGGAGGCCCAGAACACAGCCTGCCCCAAAGCACCACCATCCCTCCACTGCGCCCCATCCTGCACAAGACTGCCGCCCTTGGCTTCTGCCTCTTCTATGTCTTTTTTGTCTCCATCATCATTTTCCCTTCGCTCTCCTCCAGCATCCAGTCTGTCCACCAGACCTCGGGCAACCTGTGGGCCACCAAGTACTTTGTGCCTCTGACAAGCTTCCTGCTGTATAACTTTGCTGACTGGTGTGGGCGGCAGATCACCACTTGGATCCAGGCGCCTGGCCCCAACAGCAGGCTGCTGCCTGTCCTCGTTCTCCTCAGGACCATCTTCCTCCCACTCTTCATCCTCTCCAATTACCAGCCCCGGGCCCACATAAGGACGGTGCTCTTCAACCGCGACATCTACCCGGTGGTGTTCACCACACTGCTGGGTCTCAGCAATGGCTACTTGGGGACTCTGGCCCTTATCTATGGCCCCAAGATCGTGTCCAAGGAGCTGGCCGAGGCAGCGGGGGTGGTGATGAGCTTTTATCTGGTCCTCGGGCTGGCCATGGGCTCTGCATGCTCAGTGCTGGTGGTGCACCTCATCTAGGGAAGAGCCAGAGGGATGCTCTTTGCCCAGCGGGGAGTTTGGGAGCAAAGCAAATGGACCAAAAGACTTGACGGCAGGGTAACAATGGGAATGTCTGAGCAGTCAAAGAAACCTTTCGCTCCTTGAAATGCCCCTGGAAATGGGCATCTCACTGCATGAAACCCCAATGGTGGCGTGGAACCAAAGGTACTGCAGCCCTTAGAGCCTTCAGTGAGCCTAGAGGGTGAATAACAGCAGGGCAGAGGGATTTCTCCAAGGAAGGGGAAACCTTGGTGTGTGCAAAGGAGATTCCACTTGCACTTCCTCATGCATTGATTTTTCCAGATGATTTCTCCAGCCTGTGGCTGTTTGCTTTTCTGTGCTGCCTGGTGCAGTTGTGAAGGCAGTAATTGTGTACACTACCCTACTGATCTACAGGTGAATCCTAAGGAAACTGAAACGTGAAGAGGTCTTCTGTGTTTTTAATGTCTTTAGCCTGAGCTGAGACACATGTAAAATCAGGGAGAATTGCTGAAGGGGCTCTGATGTTACAATTACTGAGTTCACAACAGAAAATTGATTAATTACAGAAAATGGGTGGCATGACAGTCCCCAGGTGCTTTCAGGGTTACTGAGTTACTGTAACACCCAGTAATAGGGTATATGATTAAGAGGAGAAGCTTTACAGTTCTCGACTTTGCACACATGGGATCTGCAATCAACAGCACAAGCACTAGTGGTGGCATTAACCACCATTATGTCTTTAGCTTCAGGTGGCCTTGGTGGGCTTTTAAAGGCAGGTTAGAGGTCCTCTGCTCTGTGTTGTTTGGTTTTCCCCACACACGAGGTATTATGAGGTCTGATTCATTCACTGGCTGCTTTCCACATCTGCCCATCCTCTCCATGATGTTACGGAGTGAAATTACCGAATATCTCTCAAGACAGGACTTGATTGTCTGATAGCATTGGTAATAAAGTTAATTCTGTGTAAATGCTGGTGCCTGAAGTGATTTCTCTTGGAGATGCACAGGCTGGGACACAACTCAGATTCCTTTCTGCCATGACTGACCACATCCTGTGGTGCCACTCCCCATGTGCATGATGGGATGGAGCCAGGTTGCATGGAGCCAGAGTCCAAAAAGGCTCTGCCAGATGGACTCCAGCTCGTACCACCTCCTCAGCTGCTTCACGGAGATGTGCAGAGCTGTAAATGTTTTCACTGTGTTTTGCTATTGACATGTGTTGGAGAGGTGCAACTCTGTTGTAGTTCTGGAAGTGAATCTGATTGTCAAACACTCTGACTTCCTAAACATTCTTTGCAGCAGCCTGGAGCCAAATGATACCAGCTTGGCTTCTTCTCACCCTCGCTATTGTGGGTTCAGACACTCAGCTAAGGTTCAGGCTGGTGCTTGCTGAGGGCTTCGTGTGGTGCAGAGGAAACCTGACTATGATCTGGCTGCTGGGGAAAGGACTGCCATGATCTCTGCAGGGCTTGGCATGGAGTGAGCCGAGCAGAGTCTTGCAGAATTCATGAGCATGGACTCATGAGGTGAAACTCAATCAAAACTCTCCTGGATGCCTGCTTGCTGACAAGGGGAAGAGCTGCTGATTGTGCAGTGCCCAGGGTTGGCATTGCTGCCAAAACAGCCCGTGGTGCCACTGTGCCCTGTGCTGCCTTCTGCACCCACCTGGGCGCCATAGCCAAACAGCTACGGGAGGGCAGAGGCTGTGAAATGGAAGAACAAAAATGGAAAGATGGTACAGAGGGGGGTTGGATGGAAGGGCAGGAAGTGGAGGAGATGCATCTGTTGCAGCTTGTGCTTAAAAGAGAATGGCTGAGCCTGTTCCCGACCCTTTTTGTGTGCTTTCTGTCCTTAGTGGTGCCAGCTATTCTGCTGCCAGTTCTGGAGTCTGTGTGTGCAGGCTCTGAGGGCTTTAAAGCCAACCAGCGTGCTCTGGGAGGAAAGGAAATGTGTGTTACGGCATGATGCTTGCCTCACATGGGTTGCAAGTGACTTTCTGATGTCCAAAGCCTTACGTGGGCTGTCCCCTCTGCTGAGTGATGGAAACAATGCCTCCTGCCACCTCTCCATCTGCAACGCATGGTCCAGAGCCCTTGGCACAACACTGTGAACATTTGGCAGGTGGAAGCATCTTTGAAACCACTTCTCTGTCCTCCAGCATCACCTTGGTAGTGGTGCACGCTGACAGGACAGACAAGAAGCTGCCTCCTGCCCTGCTGTGCATGCTTTTTGGGGTAGGATCCATCCTTTTAGTGTTTGGTCAGGATGCTGGGTCAACAGCAGCTGTGGCAGCTTTGTATTTGTTGGCTTGATGCCTGGAGCTAGGACTGCAAGGATGGAGGCATGTGGTACCCATCACTGTGGGGACAACAGCTCCATGCAGGGCATCCTCGCAGCATCACAGAGCATCCTGATGTCTGCAGCCAGAACTGCCCCCAACAACCCTTAAAGAGAAAGATCTATCCCATCTCACTCCATCCCTTAACCGTTTTCCCCTCTGCAGATGCCGGCTGAGTGGAAGCTTTCTTTGGTTTGGCAAACCTCCACGACTTTGCAGCCTGAGCCAGAGCACAACTGGAAACCCCAAACCCCAGCTCGGGGGCCCCATTCCCGGCAGCTGAGCCAAGCAGAGCTGGGACCCTGCAGTTCTTCCTCCCACTCTGCCCTGCACAACGGCTCTGCTTTGAAACAGCATCAGCCAGCTGCAGGCTTACCCGGCTGCCGTGCTCCTTCTGAGTGCTTTATGGGGTAATTTGTACTATATTTACACGGCGGCGATAAACAGTTTTTAAAATGGGAGCGAAGAAAACGCTGCTGAATGAATTGTTACAAAAAAGCCCCGTTTGCTATTCCAGCAGGGGGGAAGAAGAAGGGATAAAAATCATCATCCTAGGGACATTCTGTTCGTCAGAGTTGGGTATTTTTTCCTTGATTTGTGTGCCTAGCGCGAGGAGAAGAAGCCGCAGATGCATGCTGAATTCTGCAGGGAACATATGCATGCATTTAAATCATTTACAGCATTTACTGGTGCAATTGTAAAGCACATTATTTTCCTGCATTTGTAATTAGGCTCTAACCAGATGGTGAAGGACTGTAGCTTGTGATTAGAGTGGCTTGTGCTCTGCTGGGCTGCGCCGCGAGAACAACGCGCGCTAGGAAAGTTTCTCTCCTTGTTCATCACCCCGATGGCAACGTGTGGTCGGGCCCATTGGACCTGCATCTCCAGAAGTCGAGTCCTGCTCTCAGCTGGGATGTAAGGGAAGCGTCCTGGAGCCGGGGTGGTGAGGCGCTGGCACAAGGTGCCGCGCGGTGCTGCGCCTGCAGATGGCACCTCCTGCTCTGCCTGTGGACAGCAAGAACGGAAAAAGGAAAGCGGTTGCTCTGCTCTTCTGTAGGGGGCTTCGTTTTTCTCCACCCGTAACTCCTGAGTAAACAGTGTGTTTCTAACATTAGCCTGAATGAGGGCTTGGAAGTGAATTTGATGCCAGACAACCGCTGTCACCCACCAAAAAAAAAAAAAAAAAAAAAAAAAAAAAAAAAAAAAAAAGCTACAACTTTGGGATGAGCTCCCGAGAGCAGACCCAGAGAAAAGGCACGAGGTGAAATTACTGCCCAGCATCTCAGGCTGTGGGAGTTGCCTGCACTCAGCTGCAGGGATTCTGCTTAACCCCAAACAGCTGTAGGGGAACACTCATGGGCTGGCTCTGATGTGCACTTCAACGTGGAGTTGACCTGTGCCGCAGCCGCCCTCGCCCTCGCCCTCGCCCTCGCCCTCGCCCTCGCCCCGCGAGCTCCTCATGGCTGTAGGGCACAGGGTGCAACCCCCTGCCCAGCCCAGATCAATCAGTGGAGGAGCCGAAGTAATTGCATAATTAGCAGAAGCTGTGCAAGAGGCAAGGGCTTAATTATCCCCTCCTGGGCCTGCAGAGGCATTTGCCAGCTGCTGCAGGGGAAAGAGGGATGTGAAGGTGAGTGTGTAAGGGTCTTTGAGGGGCTTTAGCAATACCAAGTGCACTTCTTTGTGCTTTTAATTAAGAGCTACTTGTGTGAAGCAGTGAGGGTGTATCTCCTAATTTTGTCACTGAATAATAAGCCACTCCGTGGAAAGATGAGATGATCAATGCTGCCTTAATTCTCTCAGGGACCTGTCTTCCTTCCTGTCCCCATCCAAATGCCTGTTGCTTGTAAGGCCACAGCCACCCATGAGATCAGTAGGGATTTCTGCAGAGGGTTGGGTGGAAGCATGTGTTGGTAGCACTGTCCTGGTAACACTGGGTACCCAAGGGAGAGGTGTGTAAGAATAATAAGCGCATGCAGGCACTGGCGTGCTTCTGAGCATGATACTGATGCCAGCATGCTGCCTGTATCTTGTTCCACTCATGTATGATTTACACTGGGCTTGTGGACCTGCTTGGCCCTCCTGCACAAGCTAATTATGTGAAAAGAAACCAGAAATAGAGGCTGAGTTAAAACTTCGTGTGCCCAGTACATGCCTTGAGCTGAAGTTTCTTTGCAACTGCCAGTGTGCTGCCAGACCCCTTTTCTGGGAGGGGGTTGAAGCTAGATCTTGTAATAATGGGGAGATGTGGGAGGGGCATCATGTGGGGGATGCTCTGAAGGGGTTGTGAGCTTGGACCTGTAATCTTGGAGAGGACTGAATGAACTCTGTGATGTGGTGAGTGTTGGGCCCCATAATGCGTGTTTGGGAGGGAAGGGGGAAGAAGGGGGAGGAGGAAGATGGTGAGCCTGTACTCCATCACTCTGGGAGGTACTTGGTCCTAAATCCCATAGAGCACAGGAGGGATGCACACTAGGCTCCAGGGGTTTGCTGAGCCTAGACCTCATACTGTGGGAGATGCTCTGGGAGAGATGCTGAGCCTGAATCCTCTTATCATAGTGGTATGGAGCCTGGATTCCATCCCCTAGAGCGTGCTGAGCTTGGTCCCCTTCCCCAGGGGATACAGAGGGGAGCCCACTTTGTTGGCCAGGCGGTGAAATACTCCTCACCTGGGCAAAAGGCACTGTGCCAGCCTCCTCCGCGCCGCTCGGGCTCCTTCCCACCCTTTTCTCCTCCTCCTCCTCCTCCTCCTCCCTCCGCTGCCGCCTGGGCTCGCTCGTCGCGGCTGGGGGGAGCGGCCCCGCCGCAGGTGATGTCCCTGCGGGCAGCGCCCTGCCGCAGGTAACGGGGTGCGGGGGTTCCGCCGCTGTCCGTGGCGTGGGGGGGAGGGAGGGAGGGAAGCAGGAGGGGGATGGGGACGGGGATGGTGCGGGGCTGCCGAACTTCTCCAACTGCGGAGGGTGCGGGAAGCGGGGTGAGAGCTGCAGCACCGGGGTGCGCGGGGCTGCTGGTGGTCGAGCAGCGCCCAACGCGATGGAAGGGATTGCTTTAATCCCTTCGTACCCATAGGGAACGGGAAGAAGGCTTTTCGAAGCGACCAACTCGCCTCGGGTGGATTCTTGTTTTCTCAAGAAACAGCACTTCAGGTTGTTTTGTGGTTCTTTTGCTTGTGTTTTGTTTTGTTCTTTTTTTTTTTTTTTTTTTTTTTTTTAACATCCCCCGTTCCTTTGCTCTCTCGTCTCTTCCTTTAAATCATCTTCCCCTGAGCGCCTGAAGCGCTGCCCCGCACGCATCCCGCTTTATTTAAAGAAAACGCTCAAACTTCGTGAGGGAGGGCTGGTCCCCATGAAAGCAGCCGGATGCATGGCATCGGGCTGCCTTCCACGGAGCCCGGGTTGTGGCAGGGACAGCGTCTCCCCGCTGTTGTTTGATCTGGACAGCACCGGTCCTTCTGTTCCGATCCACGGAGAGAGGTTCAGGATGCCACGGGGAGGTAAATCGCAGTCTGTGCCCAGTTGCAATTGGGGGTTACAGGTGCGGGGCTTTGTTGTCGGCATTTAATTGGACAAATTTATATTAGCATAGTGAGGATCTGAGAATGAGAAGGGGGACTAATGAAGATGCTGTAGGAGAAGGCAACAGTTATTCGTTTTTGCATTTTTGTTGCTGGCTGTCGGTTTTCTTTTTATGGAACGGGGAAGGTGAGGGAGTCACTGTTCCTGAAGGTGTTGCAAAGCCTTGGAGATGTGGCACTGAGGGGGGTGGGCTGCGTGAGCTGACAGGGCATTTCTAACCTTTATAATTTCTCCAGTGGCTTGACGGTGTCATTCTGGGGGTGCTCTGCTGGAATGGGAAGTTTTTATGCTGTGCTTGCAGTGGTTTATTGCCTATGTTTGTGAAGCCACCAAAGCCCTCCTAGTGGCAGGTCCCCTGGGCACAGCAGATGTCCCCACAGTGCTCCTCGCCCTTCCCAGTGCACCGTGCTGGGATATCTCTGCATGTATGCAGCTCCGGAGCATGAGAGCAGCACGGGATGGGGCTGGAGCATGTCATGCACCCGGTGGCATTCCCATGGGAAGCATGTATTTGTTGAAATCCAGGCGGCTGTTCTGGGGGAGGGAGATGTAACGTTGCCATTCCTCCTTCCCCTGGGAGGGAAGGGAGGAAATCCCTTCACAGTCATGTTTTTCTCTTTCCACCCCCTCCCTCCCCAGTGTTGTGAAGCCAAACTGTTTTGTAGCACAAAGTCGAGATTGTGTCAGGAAAGTACGGCAAGTTGTTTTAATGCTAAATTGTAACACTCCCTTTATGAGAAACTGTAGAAATTGATTGTCTCCACTTTTTTCTGTGGTTTTTTTTTTTTTTTCTTTTGTGATAATTGTGAGGAATGTTTGCAAGATAAGTGGGAGCTGGGAGCCCAACGGTATGTTGCAGCAGGGCTGGGAAGGGCACCCAGCTCTGCCCGGGGGATGCCTGTCTCCCCCACTCCAGGGCTCCACCTGGAAGAATCAGGGAGATGGCATGAGGAGGGGCTCCCACTGCTATGGGGCAGTGCCCAGTCTGGCAAGGTGGGCAGGGAAAGGCAAAACTTCCTCAGGAGGAAGCAGCCATGGCACTGGGGACTTCCAAAAAAGGGCTCCATTCATCAAGTTTCTTAAATGTGCTGCACAGATGGTCTGGAGCGCTAATGCTTTGTGAATGGGGTTGTTGCCTCTTGTTAGGGTAGAAGCGACCCAGCTGCCTGCAGTCCTGCTCTGCAGCAGTGTGCCTGGGTGTAGGCAGTGCTTTAATGCTTGTGATCTGTGAGCACAAATGTTACAAAGTGCACCCCAGCGCTCCTCCCTTTTCCCCTTACAGCATCCCGCAAAAAGAATTCCAGCAATGCTACAGGACAAGGGTTAGTTTGGGGCTTCTATGACCTACAAATAATAAAAAATATTTATAATTTGTGCCTTCCTGCTTGCATTGCTGCAGGGTCCTATTTTACCTTGTGGGTTGTGTGGCTGAGATGGGGAATCTCGGTGGTTTCCACAAGGCTCATTCAAGCCTTGCAGATCTCCATGGTCTGGCAACCCCAGCGCGTTGTAACATGGGGCTGGAATAGCATTTTTGCTCAAGTAGCTGTCACATAGCATGTGCAAACTGGGAGTATTTGTTATTCTGCATGTGTGTGGAACACTTAGATGGGAGTGTTATTTTCATTTGCACTTCACAGTTGTCTACCCTTCTGAGCAGGGCATGAGCAGGACACATTTAGCCCCCATTGCCCAGCAGATTTGGGTCAGACCCTCAGAACCTTTCCTCTTGCTGCTTTGTCCTCTGCTCCTTGGGACTGAGTCTGGAGAGAAACTCCCATTGTGTGGAAACCATGTTGTATGTGCTCTGTGAGCTGGGCTCTGGTTATAGAATCATAAAGGTTGGAAAAGACCTCTAAGCTCAGTTAGTCCAACCATCAGCCTATCACCACCGAGCCACATCCCTGCTGGTGCAGCCCCTGTGCCTCATCCCAGTGTGCCACTTTTGCTCCAGTTTGCCAAGGCTTTATGATGGGAAACCGGTCACCATAGGCAGCATAGCAACCACTGCTGGGGACTCAGTGCTGCCCTGTCCGTTTCTTTTGCCTGCCCGCAAGAGAAGCTGCCTTTAAGTATGGCAGGACAGGTGGCTATGCCTCAGTGGGGTGATGTGCCATGTTCCAAAGACCCAGAGGTGTTATTAACATTGCATGAACAAGGCAGTGAATGTGATACTCAGACTTGTAATGCTGTGCTACCAGATGATGCTCTGCAGTCGTGCAGCTGGTGTGTTCTGCTTGCACAAACCCGTGTGGCTACTGGGGCTGTGTTATGGCACTTGTGATTTCACTTGCAGCTGGGGTAAATCATGAACTCAAGTTCAGCACTTCCAACTATGGCAAAGTTTTCTTCTGTGGAGCAAGGTACAGAAGCTTCTGCTCAAACACAGTGTTTTCTTTTAATCTAGATCTTTCAGTTAAACAATATGTTTTGTAGCTAATGCTTGTTTCCTACTGGAAAAGCAAATAAAAATATTCCACTTCCTTGCTTGGAGAAAGGAATGAGCTGCTGCAGACACTGGGAGCTTCTCTGCAGACTCTGGTAGAGGAAAGTAGTGGCAGCTGTGCGTCCCTTCCCAACGGACAACCCTGTGTTTATTTAACAAGGGAATTTTTCCCCTCACCACAGGGAAGAGAATAATAATAAAAAAAGGGGCAATTCTTTTTTTTTTTTTTTCCTGGGAACAAATCTCATTTTCAAGAGTCCTGACAAAATGAGCCATAAAATTACAATATTTCCAAGCACTCCGTAATTCTGGTGCGGACGGCTCTTCATCATGGAATCTGAAAGCTCAGAAAATATAAAACTCATTAGATTAAAATAAACCACCTACTGCGCAGGAGAAAAGCTTATTTATCAATATCAATTTACTTCTGACTACCCTATTCTGCCATTTGTTATTTTTAGGAATTATGATTTGTGTACTGCTCAAGTCAACACATGGAATTACACTTATTGTGAAGACCTGGCTAAGAAGTCAGTTAAAAAAAAATAATTTAGGGATCAACTTTTTTTTTTTTTTGAACAATGCTGCTCGTGGTGGAGCAGCACAATAGAGAAAGTAGGACGTGTTGCAGGCAGTACTGGGGTTGAGGCTTGATACTGATGCTTGCAAGGGTTGGGTCTGGTCAGTGGTGATGCATAAAGGAAGGGCAGTGGATGCTCACCCTGGGGCTCGCTTTCCTCCTGCAGTGGTTTTTAGGAGGGTTTCACCCATGTGTGTTCCCTCTTGCCATGTCTCCTTACCAGGACAGGGAGAAAGGGGCTCTGGATTTGGAGCCCACTTACCAACACCAGCACCTTGAATGCAAGAGCAACTCTGGCAGCAGGACACAGTGGAGTCAATTAAGGATGCTCAGTGCGTTTTGTGTGCATGCACAGCGTTCTCCTATGCAAGCACCCTAACAGTACACTTCAAAACAACCAGTGCAGGTGCATGGCCTGTAAGCCAGCATTCAAGCACCCTGAGAGCAATGTGCTGAGTCCAGTCAGTGTTTGACAGAGGCTGCCAATATTGCTTGGTTTAAATCCTGCTGGATATGCACTGCTGGGCTCTGCTGCAGCTCCTCCTGGGTTAATAGGTGGGACAATTCCAAAAGCTGTGCTATGTATATGGGGGACTCTGTGTGGTTCTCTCTGGGCTGCAAAAGTGGTGCCAGGCTGAAGCTGAACTTGCAAGTACTCAGGTCCTCTGCAGACAGTGTTCTAGCAGGAGAACCTCCTCCAGCTTGCATCTGCATTCTATTAATACAGTTTTGTCTGCTGCTTCCCGTGCCGTGGGGAGCGCTTGCCAGCGGGCTGGGAGCTCTCTGCTTTAACATCAGTGCTTTTGCAGCCGGGAGACCACAGTAAATTCCTAGAGATTACTTGCCCAGAGACATTATGTCAGGTGTTGCTCCGAATGCTTCCTACACAGAGCCTCTTCCAGGCAGAAGGTGTGATTTAATATGCTCCTAGTCACAAGTTTTGAAGTTCTCCCCCGAGATCCCTCAAGCCTGTTCCGAAATCTGCAGTATCGGAGTGAACTGCCTCTGAGAGCCGGTGAAGAGCTGCAGCATTAATGAAGACAGACAAAAATCAAAATGACATTTCAGGCAATTACTTACATAATGAAGTGACTGACTTGGAATGTACAATATTTAGATTTATCGTGGCACTCAAAAGGGATGCTGTCAGCTGCCTTTAGTTTTCCATCACGCAAATTGTTTTTCCACCGCCCTGTTGCTTTTTAAATGTGGTCTGTGAAGCCAGGGAATAATGTTTTCGCTCACCTGAGCTTATAGCAGTGCTATTTTAGCAGAAAGTTAGTGTTTTTCTCAATAGTGTTTTTGTACTGCTGAATGCAGAGGGGCTCAAACACTCCATTTGGACAGTGATTGGGGTGGCAGCTCTGTCTGTGTGGATGTAGGGACACCAGCTCTCTCCTTGGGCTTGTGCTGAGGGTCCCAAATGTGCTGTCTTTCCTGACTGTGCATCCCTTCTCCTGGAACCTCTCTTGTTGGGAAATTGCTGAAGAAATGGGAATTTAAGGCCCTTTCTGCTGAGATGGTGACAGAGTTATGAACTGAACTGTCTTCTCTGACATTTCTATCGGTAAAAATGAAATACATGTAGCAATTACTCTGAAGCTTCTGAGGAGCACCCAGCCCTTCAAGCCAGGCTGGGACTGAGCACCCTGCTGCTCTGAGGGTGGTGATGGGATGAAAAGAGGAGGAAATCCTAGAGCAAAGCAGGATGTGGGCAGGTCTGCCCCTGCAGTGCCTGCTTCTGGTTCTGCAGCTGCCCTACTGGTTTGAGAGGTACATGTGGCTCTGGGCATCTTCAGGGATGGGGCACCTACAGCTCTGGGCAGCAGTGCCAGTGCCTCACCACCTTCTGAGTGAAGATTTCTCCCTAACATCTAATATAAACCTCCTTTCTTTCAATTTTAAGCCCTCGTGGCCCTTTGCTGGCATTGTTGAGTCCATCCTTGAACTGTGTCCTATGTGAGCAGACAGCTGAGCTTGAAGGAACCTAATGTAGTACAGAAGTGTTGCTAGTTCCTTAGCTCCCCTGATGTGCTGGGGGGGTTCTGGGTGGCATGTTCTGCATGGAAGCTGAGCATTTACAAAATAGTGATCTGTGTGTGTTGTGCCAGCTGTGTCCCTGAGCCTGCTTTGGGGGCATGAGACAATATCTGTGATATGCTGGGCTTGACGTGAGCTGATTTTTTGGCAGGAACAATGAAGCGTTGCATTGCTGCCAGCAACCTTCTGCTGTCCCTCCTGGTCTTGGAGCTGATCCCTCTGGGTAAGTGAAGCTTGTGGTTGCTGAGTGCTGTGGTTGGAATCCAACCCATGTGCTGGCTGCTAGCTGTCTGCCAAGTAGCTGTCTGTTCTGCCACCACGTGGGTTTGTAGGCATGGTGGAATCCCCCAAAAAGCTTGGGGTGCTCCTTTCGCTTCCCCTGCCCCCACTTGGCAATGTGACAAATTATTCTCTAGAAGACCTCACCTTGCCTGGTCTTACATCAATGTCCCCTTCTGAAGAGGGCAAGTGGGATGAGAGGAGGAAGAGGGTGATGTGCAGGTGGCTCCAATAGTGGTACCTGCTCCTGGTGCATTGGAGTGGGAAGATCTTGGCAATTTCCAGCTGTGTGTCCAAGAGGTCACAGCTAGTGACAGATCATCTTATGCAAGGATGCATAAGGAAGCAGACAAAAGGCAAGGACGTGAACCAGAAGCCTGCAAGCTGCTTAACAGCAGAGGTATTTCTGTAACACGTGGCAGGACTCTCCCTGTGCTTTCAGCAGCAAAATTATTACCTGAGCAGTGCTGTAATGTATGCTGTGTGGGAAATAACTCCTCCATGAACTGCACAACCTCTCCTGTATTTCCATCTGGAGCAAATGCCAGCTTGCAGGAGGGGGAAGAGCTCAGGGCATGCGGACATGGGGTGTGATGGATGCTCCCGATCTCCTCAGAAGCTCTGGCAGGGTGTGTGAGTACAAAACACAGAGCAAAGCTCCGTGAAAATCGGGATTGTTGAAGGAATGGGCTAACCCCCAGCTGCCTTTGAGGGGGCTGCAGGGGTGTTTGCTCGTGTGGCGCTCGCTGATAAACAATAGTGAGCATGTGTCCACTTGATAGCACAGTGCCCTTTGCAGTGAGTGCTTTTCTCCCCTCCTGGAGCCTCAAGATGGCTCAGCCAGATTGGCAGCCTGATTGCACGCCTGGTGTAGGACGTTCACAGCGACTGACAGGCGCAGTCAATCTCTGCGGAGCTGTATGGGATGCATGTAGCCTCGGCGGCTTACTGCCCTGTCACTGCTCTGCAAGGGGCAAAGAAAGGCAATTTGGAGGCAATTTGGAGAGCATTGGCTGCGCTCTTCTAAACTCATCTTCGTTGCTGTCCCTTGCAACTGGCCGGTGCCACCTGGAGAAGCTCTTGGATTACAGGAGCATGGAGGAAGGTGAAAGCTTTCCTGGAATTTGCAGTCCAAAGCCAGGTCCCACCTCCAGCTTTTCCCAGCTCTCGGCTATGGTCAGCCCTGTGTTCTAAGGGGAGCCCAAGCTGTGTCCCTCTTCCATGCCCACAGTGTTTTTCCCTTGAGAGGGATTTGGGGCACATGAGAGCAGATCACACTTGCTTTGAGACTGTTCCTGTGTTAATCTGGGCTTTGAAGGGACACTTTCCTGTTGTTTCTTTAACCTGCCAAAGCATCATCCATCTCCTCGCCTCCCTTCATCACCTCGAGGGTGTTGAGTTTTCTTGCTCTCCACTTGTTCTCAGCAATACATCACCTTCTTCACGCTCACCATCCCAACACCTTCTCATTAAACCTGCCCTGCTGCCCTCTGTCACCATCCCCTCTTGCCTCTTCCCAAGAAAACTACTTAAAAAAAAAAACAAGCTCATGACTACTGTAGAAGCCATCTCTGCTCCTCTTCTATCTACCAACTGTGGTCTTGTGGTCTAGGGGTGTCCCTCACCATCCCAAGCGCAGCCACATCTGATCCCCCACCAGCCTGTCCCTGAGCCCCAAGATTCTCCTGCCTGCAAAATAATTCTCCTGACTGCTGAAATAACTCCTTGTTCTTTTTCTTTTCCCAGGTCAGGGCAACCGGCTACCCTACTTCATAAACTACTTCTTTGACACCTACCTGCTGATCAATGAGGACACACCTGTGGGTAAGTGCTGTGTGTTGCTGGCTGGTTTAGCTAACCCAACGTTAGACAAGATTTTAAGTAGTAGTAATAATTAAAAAGTGATTAGATTTGATCATTACTGGTTGGTTGAGAGTTGTGTTTTTTGGGGTTTTTTTTGCCCATGGGTTCATACTGCTCGCTGGGGCTGAAGTTTTGCCTTGTTCTTTCTGGCTGCCTTTGGAGACTAGAATGCTTTTGGTTAGGTCTTCTCCATGCTTGGGAGCGTGTCCCAAATGCTCTGTGCATGGGAAGCTTAGGCCCATTTCTTGCTTCTGTGGTGGTTGTTTCTTGCTTCTGTGGTTGTTACTTAGCTAATTACTCAATGTGGTGCGGGATGGGGTCTTTTCCCATCCACGTGGGGAAGGATTGTGTTGTGCTGTGGGACCTACTGCTATAAGCAGATGGGCGAGTCTGGCAGCAGTGAGCTCTGAATGCATTCAATGCATATGGATGGAAATAAGATCTCCAGATGTAGGTCATGATTAAAAGCACTGAGAGGAGCCTCAGTGCCTTTGCCCCTTTGGGACAGTTCACAGTGGCACTGCAGCACCTGATGACCATCAGGGCAAGTTCAGTGTCCTTGGCTCTGGCTGTGGTCCATGTGGTCAGGTGACATGGTGATGTCCTGGACCCAGCACCATGGCTGGAACCATCCATGCTGCTGGACCTTGCCACAGAGGGACAAAGGCTTTGGGAATGGAGGCTTGCTGGGAAGAACTTTCTGAAAGAGGGCAGAAGGAAGGAGTTTTACAAGTTTTGAAGGCATGGATGGCCCAAAGTGAGGCAAGGCAGTGAGGGATTGAGTCTCCCCAAGCAGGGATGGATGAGTTTAAATGGGGACGAGCATCTCTCACTGTGCCAGCGCTTCATTCTCTGTTCCTCATTTCCTCCTGCAAATACCTGAGCATGCAGCATCTCAAATGCACTGCTGGATGCCTGGGAATTTGGGCAAGGTTGTGGTGCACATCCACGTGTGTATGTGTTGGTGCCCTTGAAAGAAAAAAAAAAAAAAAAACATCTTGGTCATCGTTTGATTGGCACGTGTACCTTATTTTTTATTTCTTTATTTAGGTAGTGATTGGTCTGAAGTAAATGCAGAAATCGACCTGATCGTTCTCAGCCTTTTTCCAGACTCTCAGTCCATTAAGCTTGTGCTCTTCAATCAGTGCTCATGACGGGCCTTTAATGCTGGAGGAATTGATTGGAAGCCCTCATGAGCAACTACAGAAGGGTGGCCAGAAGTAGATGGAGGCCCCTTCTCATGTTCTCCTACCTCCATCTACCACCTTGAGCAGCATCCTCAACAACTGTTCTTGCTGTGCTCAGATCCTCACCAGAGCTCTCAGATTGGAGGGCCCTGCAAAATCATAGCATGGCTTGAGGGAGCTGCAGAAAAGAAAGCAGCTGTGTGGATGTAGGAGTGGGAGCTGGTTGGGAGCAGGTTAATGGGAACGCTTCCTGACCAAGTGTGTGGCTCTTGGAGTAGTTGAGCTTGAAATACCTTACGGGAATTTGACGGAACTTCTCTTCTGGTGAAAAATGACTGGAGATTTCTGAAAGTCTATTTTCCAGCGAGATATTGTGCGTATAAAGTTGTTCCTGGCATTACATTTGGGGCCTGATTTTTATTTTTTATTTTTCCTAAACTCTGTATTACACTGAACAGAAATGAAATTCACTCTTAAGGATATTGGTGCTCTGGGATTTTGGTTCCAGATGCACCAGAGGGAAACATCAACCTTGAAACTGTTGACAAAGTGCTTGTTTTGTTTTATTTTGCTGTTGGTAGATATTTTCAGAGTGAGGGTTCTTAACTGACAGGAAAAAAAGCATCACCTGGCAGTACCTTTCTTGTACCCCAGCTGGGGGCATGTAGCGGTGCTGGAAAGAGCCCATGGCTTCTTGAGGTTTTTGAGAAGCACTCATCACCGTGGCATTGAGTGAATGCTTGCTGCAGACATGCTGGAATAAAAAAGGTCACTGCCACATGCTGAGCCAGGTCTGAAGCTCCCACCTGGTCTTGGTACCCTCCTGCAGCATCCTCAGCATCCCAGTTCCTGTTCTCAGCGCTAGGGATGTGGATGCAGCATTCAGCTGTCCCTGTACAGAGCAAATCCTTCCCTTGCTAGGGCAGCCCTGGCTGTGTGCCTCCTTGCAGCCCTCTTCACATCTTTTGATGTGCCCAGGCACAGGACACCTCATACAAAGTGAGCATCCCCACTCACTGCGTGTGACGCCTAGAGGAATCTTAAGCAACAATTAAGAGATCGTTCCCCCCTCTAATCACTTACAGGAGTAAATTAGTCTTGTCAGGAGCTATTAAGACAGAGAACTCGGAATTCATTAGGTGAGATTGGGACTATGGAGCTGCCGGCGCTGCCGCCAGTCCGGGCTGATTAATTCCTCTGAAAACATCATCAATGCCCATCTGTTTCATTTAGGTCCGGGGAGAGCAATTTTCAGGTGGAGTGACCCTCTAGTCAGCTATTTCACCCAGAAGTAATGAAACACACACACAGGCAGAGGGGGAGCGCCGGACGGGAGCATTGGGAATAGGAAACGTGAGCTGAAGGAGAGAGAGTGCCATTGAGTCGGGAGTGGAGAGCCAGGGGAAGCCTGGATAGGGGGAGGGATAATGATGGGCTGGGTGGCTGGGGTATGGATGGGGAGATGTGGTGCTGGGGATATCACTGATGCATGGGCAACTGTGTGCAGGGGGAGAGCTTTGCTGCTTTTTAAACCCTCCCCCTGCTGATTTAATCTGGTGCATTGGAAGAAATGGAGCAACAGGCATCAGAGTAGCCAAAGTGTAGTGTTTTGCTCCAAAAGTAGAAGTAATAGCTGGTTAACAGCCCTTGGAGGGAGAGCTTGTGGGAGAGGAGCTGTCTGTCTTTATTGCACTACTCACTGCCTTGAGCAAAATCATTCCAAGGGCCATTTCATTTAATGCCACACATTAGAGAGGGCCATAGGTAATGGAGAGCAGCATAGATATCAATGCTGGGCAAAATGCTGGAGGACTCTGGCTCATTGGCACATAGAAGGGGTGGTATTGCTATAGCCCTGGGTTCATCAGAAGGTGGGTCTGCAAGCAGAAGAAGGGCAAATCTGCTGTGGCTTCTGTAGCTTTGGGTATGTGTACTTGCTACTATCCCTGTAAGAAATGGAGGTCCATGGTGGGGTCTCCTCTTTGCAGACTGGAGGTGAGGATTGGAATGGAGAACATCAGGCTTGCTTCAAATGATACTTTTGCTTCTGAAGAGGCACGAAGTAATGCCAGCATTCTGTAGGATGAGTTCTGATGCTCCCTCAGATGGGGTTTTGGGTCAGGATGACGGGGCACCCCTGTCACTCCCAGAGCTGCTCTTGCTGCTCCCGCTGGGGCAGGTGGTGTGGGCTTTCTGGATGCTGCAGGGCTTAGCTGCTTGGGTCCCCCTAAAGGAATGTCATCATAGTGTCATAAGTGACTAGGGTCTAATTGGCCAGCAAATGGGTTCACTTTATGCAGGATGGGCTTCGGAAATGAAGATATCAGTCACGTTGGGTCCCTAAGCAGCCTTGTGTCCACCTCTCTCAATTCAGCTGCAGTTCTATGAAAGCTTTCATGCCTCACTGCCTCCCAAACTGCATGACAAAAGGGACCGCTCAAACTAGAGCAATCCTGCTTCCGGTTCATCAAAGGGATGACATTTCAGCATCATTGGAATAACGTTGTCTTAAAGTGGAAGAGGAGGGTGAATTTGAAGGACTGACTTCTGCAAAGCTGCTGGGGTTGGGTGGTGCAGGATGAAAGGGGGGGAATCCACAGCAATTTTGTTACAAGGCTCAGCAATCCCCTTTCCTGTGTTATCAAGAAGGTTTTCAAAAACAGTGGAATTGTGGCACTGAGGAGCATGGCTCAGTAAGCAGGTGAGGATGGGCTGGGGTTGGACTTAGTGATCTGAGGTCTTTTCCATCATTAGTGGTTCTGTGATTCTATGTGGAACTTTGCTGAGCTGGTAAAAGTGCTGCAAATAGCTCATGCTTTGGGAACAGGGTGGGAGTGCTTGTAAAAATAAATAAAAATCTGGCTAGTTTGGGAACTTGCAGTCCTTTTGGGAGTGAGTTGTTCTACAAGAAGGGAATTCACTGCTAAGCAGGCAGGGTGCTTGTCGGTCTCTCCAGGTCTGGGATGGCATGTCCTGCTGATGGCTGCGGATGACCTGACCCCACTGTCCACCCTTGTGAGGACCAAAGGATTCCTTGGACAGGGAGGCAGCACATCCTCACGCACTGTGTAGTTTCCAAGGCAATCACCTCCTCCATGCCAGACTTTCGGAGTCGATCCTGAGCAGCCAGATGCTTTGGCACCCGGGTGAGTCCCTGGGGGTGCCGGGCTGCTCAAGCTGCTGCCGTAGATATGGGTTATCTGCACACGGGCTGCTTGTGCTAAGCCCTGCCTGATCCCACAGCTGTAGGCATCTGCTGGGGACTGCGGCTGGGCTCTTGTGTGACCAGTGGTGGCACCTGCCTGGTGCAGAGCTGGAGGGAAACATGTCGAGAGCAGAGTGCCAGTGTTTGCTTCCCGACTGATTAAACCATTTCGCAGCTCTCTGGGCATAGTTGTGCAGAGGATAGCTGCAGAGCCCAGGGTTGACTCACCAAAAGGAGCAGGGTGAACAAACTGCGGTAGGTCTGCTCTCCAAAAACCCAGCTCTCAGGAAATGTTGGCATCATGAAAGATGCCTTTGCAAAATGCGATGGCATTATAGCAGTGCTGCTAGGAACCTCCTTCCTGGGACTGCGCACTTGGCTGGTGTGGTCTCGCTAAGGACACCATCTGCTTTCCCCATAGACATGATCATCCACACTGTGTGAAGGGTTGAACCTCCAGCCTGCTCGCTGGCTTTGTCCACACCTTATCAACCTCCTCTGCCACCTTGGCTGTGCTGAGTGGCTTTGCCATGCTGGGAAGCAGGAAAAGTATCCCTCTACTTTTTCTTTCTTTCTTTTTTTTCTTTTTTTTTTGGCAGTAGTTTGTTGTTGACTTAGGCAGTGAAACGGCTCCACAAATCTGGAATCAGAAACCTTTCAGATGGGAGCATGCAAGTGAGTTGCTGCCTTGGAACCATTCCCTGTCCCAGCTCCATCAACATACAGCATTTGGGGAGCAGCTGCAATCCACTTGTTCAAGGATTTGTCCCTTTCTTTTGGCTTTTTTTTTTTTTAAGTTTTTAGTTAGACCAGTGTTGAGGAATACCTGCAAGATTGTGTAGGTTTATAAGACATAGGAGCCCAGAACAGTGCAAGAGGGCTCGAGGTTTCCTTTTTCCTCAAATCCTTTTGCCTCCCCACCCTCTGGTAGGTGGCTGCTATGGGATGGCGATGCCACCTGGGGCCGGCAGTGGGAGTGCCTGCCTGCCCATCAGCCCGGTGGGGAGCGCGTGCCTGCCCGCGTGCAGCCAGCAGAATTGATTTGGCCTTTTACAAAGGATAATTCAAGATGAATGTGCTGGGCTCTGGCTGTGAGAAAGATTGAGATATTTTTGAATATGAAGTCTGTTCTGCAAGCTTCATTACGGGCATGGCTGCGAGCGAATGTTCTCCTGCAGAAGCCCAAGCCATAAGAACATCGCCTTCACTTTTGGGATTAATTGAAAGCAATATTACCTTCTGATGACTGTTTGCTGTCTAAAATTGGATTTGCAGGCTCCTTGGGTCAGGGCTGATAAGTGCTCTGCAAAGAGCTGAGTTTGTTTCTGCAACAACTCTAATGAACAACAAATATTTGAAGAATGCATCCCACAGCCCGATGAAAAGGAATTTCAGGCTTCCTAGCAAACCCTTTTCCTGCTGCTGGTCCTTAGAAGGTCTATTGACAAAGCTGTTTGCTGAGCTTTAGGTAGTACAGCATTATTAGCATGAACTGAAGGCTGTGTAATTAGTTATTCCCAACATCAGGAAACTTAAGGAAAAAAAAAGTCCCCCCCAAACCCTCAGTCCTGAGTCATTAAATTAATCACTTCATCAATCACTTAAATCTTCTTATTTGCTTTGCTAATAAGCAGTAACATCGATACTTACATCTAAGAACGGAGAGAGAAGGCAGAAAGTTTATTTGCAATGTGGACGAATTAACCTTGGTTTGGGCAACTTCATTAAACGGTCTGCGGGCTTAGATTTGCCATGTTGGGTTGCACAGGATCCTGCATTCTGGCCAAACCCTTTTAACAACAGCAGAGGAAGATGTATATTTATGGCAATGAGGTCTGGTTTGGTTTGTATGTTTGGGAGGGCTTTGGTAACATTAATCCATGCTATCTCATAGAGTGGTGAAGCACTGGCACTGCTGCCCAGAGCTGTGAGTACCCCATTCCTGGAGGTGCACAGTGCCATGGATGGGGCCTTGGGCAGCCTGAGCTGCTGGGGTGCAGCCAGCCCACGGCAGGGGTTGAATGGACTTTGTGGTCTCATTCACCCCAAAAGCCATTTTTTGATCTGGGCTCTTCCACCTTGATCCTAATCCACTGAGGCTTCAGGATGTGCTGTAGCATGAGAGAGCTTGAAGTCATACAGTGATCTGTGTATTCAGTTTGTGTGTGTATTCGAATCAGGAAGTTATTCGTATCTCTTGGAGGTAGGAATGTTTGAAGGGCAACCAGGATCCCATACTGTAGGGAGATGCACACCTGCATGTATGATTGTTGTTTTGGTGGAGAGGGTTGGGGAAGGTGACCTGCTTCCTCCCTGAGTCAATGGGATTTTTAGACAGATTAAAAAAAAAAAAAAAGCCCAGACTGTAGAGTTTAATAACCATGCCTATGTCTTCTGCCAGAGTGAGAGCTTCGTACATTTGGGTTGTGTGAGTTTAAAAAATAAAATGCCACAGTGAAGAGGCAGCTGCTGGGAGTGAATGGCCTCAAGGTGGGCTGGCATCCAGCAGTTTGAATGCTGGTGGCTTGGCAGTGACTTAGTGCAGGGACACGTGTCCAGCTCCTAGGCAAGGTGGGGAACCGCTCAAGGCACTGTCCAGCAATACAACGCTGCTGGGAAAGGCATCCTGTGAGAGATGCTTTTGGAATCTTTATACCTGTTTGACTTCCAGCCTTGTGAAATATTAACCTTTTAATTAAACATTTTGTGACTGGTTGCTGTAGAAATGTTACTCTATATATACATATTTCAATGAAAGCATTTAAACTATTCCCTGTTGCCACTACTTTCTGATTGTTGCTTGCTGGTAATGGGAAAAAATAGCCCTAAACCAGCGCCCGGTGGGAGGGGGGGGGGGGGGGGGGGGGGCAAGGAGGCACAGAATGGT